>NW_027362772.1:280956148-281493648 GCF_046119375.1 Phyllobates terribilis | reverse complement strand
GCTGGACTTGTCTTTTCCACCTGTAACTCTTTCCTGAAAGGTTTTAAAGAAAATTACAAATACAAGGAACATATGCACAGCAATGTAAAAAACGCATTGCTGTGCACATGTTCTGTCTCTTGCCACTGCTGGCGTCTAACAGACGCAGCGTGCACATGCCCTAAGTGGCTAGAAGACACTTGGGAAATCCACTTTCAATTGCAGTTATTCCCTCGGTGACGGTCTCTGATTTTTTTTTTTTTTTTTTAATATTCTTCGACTCGGTCTCAAGCCATGGTGATTTGGTGGATGAGTGATCTGTAGGAAGATGGATCTTGTGCAGCCTAGATAGGTCCACCAAGGTCTTTTCCGCCATTATCTTGATAGTATCAAGCCATTGGATTACTGGTTTTACTCTTCGACTTGTTCGTTCTATTCTTCCGACCATGATGTCCTTCTCCAGTGATTGCCGTCTTCGTATGATGTGTCCAAAGTAGGCAAGTCGCAGCTTTGTGATCCTTGCTGCCAGTGAGGATTTATTTGTTCCAAAATTGATTTGTGTTCTTCTTGCCATCCATGATATTGATAATATTAATGAGCGTAAGTGCTCCTTACTCGAGTTTGCCTAGGGTTCTCGGGTCTTCACAGAGTATCGCGGGTGCTGGAGTGACCTGTTCGAGTTCCCGCAGCCGCATGTTTCGCGACTGTTAGACAACCACAAAACATGCGGGGATTGCCTGACAAACACGGGCAATCCCAACATGTCTTGTGGCCGTCTAACAACCACGAAACATGCGGCCACGGGAACTCGATCATGTCACTCCAGCACCTGCGATACTCGGTGCACACCTGAGCACCCTGGGCAGGCTCGAGTAACGAGCACTTGCGCTCATCAGTAATTGATAACATTCTTCTCCAGCATCACATTTTGAAGGCGTTGATTCTTCTTCTGTTTTGTTTCCTTATCGTCCAGGTTTCACATCCATATGTTACCACAGAAAAGACCATGTCTTCATCGCAGTGGAATGTTCCTCGATTTGAAGACATGTGACTTCATTATTGACTTGCCCATACCTATTATTTTAGCGTATGTGAAATACAGATGACACATGGATGGTAAAGAACGGACTAATAAAATGCAAATGGATGAAATTTTATCCTGTTTTAGACGGTGCAAAATGGACACATGAATGTGAACAAGACCACATACTTTTTCCTCTATTTTCCTTCATGAAACCCAAGCCAAGGGCACATTCCTTCCATTACATGGGGGATCTTCTGGCACACTAGTGCTGTGAAACTATGGCACCAAGGTTTCTTTTTGCTAAATGCATTTTCTGGCTTTTTACATCACCCTAAATACTGGTTTCATTGGGTCCACACTAGGGTTGAGCGAGCATGCTCAACACTGCTCGGAACTCGCCCGAGCATCTCACTACTCGGGATGTTCGGCGAGCACCGACAATTTCCGGGTTACTCGGGCGAGAGCTTGGGTCTCCGCCCTGCACGTTTGGCGCACTTTACAGAGCCAATGAACATGCAGGGATTGCCAGCCAGTCACTGTAATGCCGCAGCCATGTTGTTTGTGGGCATTACAGTGATTGGCTGGCCGCACATCGTCACCTCGAGTATTTAAAACCGGGCGCCGCCATCTTGGACACAGTCGCTCCGGATCAGACGGTGTAGGGAGAGTGCTGCTGAGCTAGGGAGAGATTTATACTGCGAAATAGGTAGTGTAGGGTCTCTAAAGCCTGCAAAATCAAACAAACAGTCCTTCTCAGGACTAATATCCATCCCAGAAATCAGGCAGGCAGGCTGTATAGGAGACACAGTGGTTATACCAACAAACACTGCATTACAGTCTTGTGTGCTGCTTTTCAAATTGCTAGATTTAGCCCCAGGTCTCAGGGGCCAGGAAAAATCCTTTTTTTTTTTCATCTAAATCCTCTTTTTTTTTTTTCCCTCAGTCAGACTGTACAAATACGCATCTTATTAACCTTTTGGTATCCCCCCCCCCAAAAAAAAAAAAAATTGAGTGTCTCTGTGAGTGTTCAGACACAAATATATCTGTTTAAAAGAGTCTGGTTTCGGCCAGATAACTAGAACTGTGGTTTTGCAGTTCCACGGTTCAAATCTCTGTATTATCCACTTTTCTGCCTTTTTTCCATAAAAAAAAACAGTTTCAGTGTCTCGCTGACTGTTCAAACACAAATATATCTGTTTAAATAATTCTGGTGTAGGCCAGAGAAATAGAACTCTGGTTTTCCTCTTCTACAGTTCAAATCTCATTTTTATTACCCTTTTGCAATTGATAGTGCGAGTGTAAGCTATTTTACTTCATTTACAATGGGCAAGGCGTGTGGCAAGGGACATGGAACTGGACGTTCTGGTGATGGTGCATGCAGAGGACGGGGCCATGGCCAAGGTGAAAATGTGCCACAACCAACAGCCACATCTTCTCACTCCCAGTTCTTGACTGAAGTACTAGGGAAGCACACAACAGCACCACTATTGCAAACTGATCAGTGTGACCAGGTTATTAATTGGATAGCAGATAATACTTCCAGTCACCTGGGCGCCACCACCTCCGGTCTGTCTTCCACACGGTCAAGTGTTAGTAGCCGTGAGTCTCGACTGCATACTCCTCTTCACCCTGATGCTCCTTCCTCCCACCATGCCGAGTCTCGTCAGACAGCAACTGATCCCACAGTTGGACACTCTGAAGAGCTGTTCACTGGTCCATTTCCATATTTGTGCCCCTCGTCTGCTCTGCTTGAAGTGGTGGAAGAAGAGATCCCATGTAGCGATGCCCAAATATTTGAACAGCCACGGACACAGGAAGGCGACGCTGGCAATTTGTCACAAGAGGTGGATGATGACGAGACACAATTGCCACGAAGTGAGGAGGAGGACCGTGGTGCGGAAGTGGAAGAGGAGGAGGTGGTGAATGATCTAGTAACTAACCCAACATGGCAGGAGGACACACAGAGCGAGGCCAGCAGCACACAGGGGGAGGGAGGCAGAGTACTCCAACAGGCAGGAAGAAGCAGTGTGGTGGCCGCAGACAGAAGGCAGGCAACCGTTCCCCGTAACACCAACATGAGGGACGTTGCCAGTACAACCGGTAGATCTTCCAGAGTCTGGAATTTTTTTAAAGACTCTGCTGATAACCCCAAAAAGGCCATTTGTACCACCTGCCAGGCCAGCATCAGCAGGGGTGACAAAACTACCAGCCTGACCACCACCAGCATGATCAGGCACATGTCAGCAAGGCACCCGACTTTGTGGGGCGAACCCCAGGGTCCACGACCAGTGTCAGCGGGTGTCACCACTGCTTCTTCCGCTGTTGTGTGTGGCGCCCCTGAGGGTTCAGTTGCCACAGGGGTACTGCACCTCAGCCTGAGGTGTGGTATCTCCTCTCCCAGGTAAGGATGGAGCACTTCTCGGGACCCTACTTCACCATTCAACACTACACCACTCCTGTCCTGTAGGGGGCCTAAACGCACCAGGGTGCTGCCCCGGGCCTGGGATATAGGAGATGGGGGGAACCAAAGATAGGGGGAACCATGTAGTGGGTGAGGGTGGAGGACACACTTTTAGGGTACACTTACTAATTCATATTTAATCTACGGCCATCTTAGGTTCAAGGTTCTTTGATTGTGATCTTCATCAGTGATTGCGGTCTCCGTCTCTGATTGTGGTCACCCACCAGAGTTCAGTAGTAAGCCTCATCTGACTGAAGATACACGGTCCTCGTTCTCTGGCCTTGAGGCGAGGAGCGGGTCAGAGTTAACCACTGTCTCTACCCGGTCAAGGTCCTTACCTAAGAAGGCCTGGAGGGGAGCAGAGGAGACAAGCTCCACAGGCAAAAGGATCCCAGGGGGATACGGATGGAGCGGCATACGCCACCTGTATTTCTTACTCTGACCTAGTCAGGGGGACTCCTGCTGCAAGAGGGGTTACCGGCCCCCAAAATCTGGCTCTGTTACTTCACGTCTCAGTCGGAAAAGCCCGGAGGCTTAGTCGATCCCAGGAGGGATACGGACGGAGCGGCATACGCCACCTGTACCTCTCTACCTGCATTTATCCAGTGGGACCCGGCCTTACACCTAGTTCTAACCACACATACAGTCAGGAGAAGACTTAGTAAAACAAAGAAAGGGAGGGGTGGAGAAGCGCTGTGCCTGTGTGAACCTGATAGATAATGAACTGGCTGTGCAATTAATGGTAGGCTGCTCACCTTAGGGGAGTTGTGCAAACCGCACAAAGCAGGTGTGGAAGCCTCTGGTATACAAGGTGGTAGCTGCCGCTTATGGTGCGTGGCCTAGGATGACCGCTGTCTGCTGCCGGTTAGGTGGTACTGGGTAGAATTGTGATGGTGACATCATCAAGGTCCTGGTTCCAGGGAGTGCATATGACTCACCCCCTGGGCCAGTGCTGTAGTGCGGCGCGCGTGCGCGCGGGGGATACCCGGAGCCGGATCCGATGGGGGTAGTAGTCTTCGTGTGGCGGTGACCCGGTCCGTGCCCAGGGTGTCAAACTAAGTGGCGATGTTTTTAGTGGCAGATGTGATATTGTTCGACTACGCCACCCATTGAATGCGGTTACTAAACCGCCGCTGCAGGGCAGACCGCTGAGGCCGGTGGTACGGTCGTGCAGCGTGGATGGTATAACCCCCAACGGGAGGGGTATGGCCTCAGGGCAGCGGACGTGGATGATGAAACACTCAGAGACGGTGCGATGTAATTCAGGGTCTTTACTGGTGGCAAAGATAGACCCTCCCGGAGTACTGGCTAGCGATCGGGGCCTGGTCAGTCCGTGAGCAGATGGGATCTCCCCTGGCCAGGCGGAGTTGTAGGCCTCCCCAACTAATTGTACTCTTCTGGCTACCTTGCTAGAGGCGGTAAAAGTAGCCCACGTCCCTGAGTGTACCGTGTGGTGCTCACCCGTATGGCCGGTGACTCGGGGCCTTCTGGTAGCTTCCGCTTCACGATGGCGGTGCTGGTCCCTTGCGTGTGACCGTGCCTTCGGGTTTCTTGGCCAGAGGACCTGAAATCCCCTGCCGGTCGGTTTCTGCTGCTGGGTAAGGATTAGTCCCCACAGCCTCGGACTCCGGGTCCGGTGAGAACTCTTCAATCAGGGCGAGCTCTACAGCTTCCAGCCCCTGACCTCTTTTAACACGGCTCCCACAGAGCTCCTGATCTCTCTTTCCCTATAGCTGCCTCACTCCAGACCAGACTGTGTCTCTGTCTGGGACTCCTCTTCTTCTCTTTCTCTCCTCTCTAACCCTGCCTCAGCCCCAGTTTATATAGGGGAAGTTCTTCCCCTCCCAGGACTGGGCAGGAGGTGTGGCATGCTTAGGATTCCTGACCAGGAGACCTCCCACCTGCTCTCAGACGTAATATTGCTATTACTGTGGAAACCAGACCCCTGGGGTGCCACATTCCCCCCTAGTAAAATTTAGTACTCCGGGACTAAACATATTTTTTTTTTTTTTTTTTTAAACATAACAAGTTATAAACAGAAACAGTAACCGGGTGCAGTTTTTGAAGAAAACAAGGGTGTCCATTTCACCAAAGAACAGGGAGCCGTAACCAGGTAGGGGTCTGTCCTGCCCCGAGTCTTCAACAGTCTTTAGTCCATTCCTGGGTTACGCTCCAAACATATTTACAACAGAGTTCCGGTTACTCACTGTCCATAACCTGTCAGTCCATATAAAGAAATCTGTAACTGAAAAACATAATTAGCAACGGCTACAACAAAACAGGTAAACATAAAATAGTTAAAGCAACTAGCCAACTTAGATTCTCCAACGTACGGGCATCTGGCCTCTGGTAACCCTAGTGGACCTACGGAGCTCACTAACTGGTCCTGCACTACAGGGTGTAGGAGGTGTTATGGGCAGGCTGGGCAGCTTTCTGCGCACTCTTTGGCTCACTAGGGGCACGGCAGGCTCACTACTAGCAGAGGGTTGATCCTCCTGTACTGCTGGTGTGGACTCTTCTGCCTCTTGGGCCGGCTGCTCTTCCAGCTCTACTGGTTCCTCTGTAGGCACTTGCAGGGCTGGCTGGAGAAAGGTGAGGACGGGTACCACGACAGCACCGTTTATTTGTGTCCAAGACCGGGGGAAGTCTCCGAGTACAGTCCTGATCATTTCTTCCCTTTCCTCTGCGGGTCGAGGGTTTTCTTGATCTTCCTCTTCGGGGCTTTGCAGCTGCTCGGGACACTTCTTCAGGTGGTCTCTGGAGACAACGGCTGTGGTTTCTCCTCCATCCTTACTGATCACGCAAATCTTTGGGTTCTCATGGCTTGATGGCAGTACGGTGTACGGGTCCTTCTCCCACTGGTCGTCCAACTTGTGGAGCCGTCTTTTCCTCTTCAAGACCTGCTCTCCAGGTACCAGGGGAACAGCGGGAGCATACTGATTATAAGCCTTCTCTTGCCTTTCTCTAGCTTGAGACAGACTTCGCTCCACGCTCTCCTGCACTTTCCGATACTGCTGCTGCCGTCCTGTATCCCAGTCTGCCTCTGGCGAGGTGTCCTCGGGCGTCAGGACTCCCATATCCAGGTCGATAGGCAGCTTACCAGGCCTCGCTCTCATTAGGTAAGCCGGGGTACAGTTGGTAGAACCTACAGGGATGTGGTTGTATAGGTCCACCAGATCAGGCAGCTTCTCAGGCCACAGACTGCGTTCTTCCAGGGGCAATGTTTTCAGGAGGTCTATCACCACCTGGTTCATCTTCTCGCAGAGTCCATTAGTTTGTGGGTGATAGGGCGTTGTTCTTATCTTCGTGCAGCCATACAGGTTGCAGAACTCCTGGAAGACTTCTGCTTCGAAGGCTGGCCCTTGGTCTGTCAGCACTTGGTCCGGGTACCCGTGTGGACGGCAGAAGTGCTGCTGGAAGGCTCTAGCTGCTGTTTGAGCCGTTAAGTCCTTGACCGGGACCACCACCAGGAACCGGGAGTAATGATCTACGATTGTGAGGGCGTAGACATACCCAGATCTGCTTGGAGCCAGTTTCACATGGTCCAGGGCTACCAGTTCCAGTGGCTGTCGGGTGATGATGGGCTGCAAGGGAGTCTTCTGGCTGGCACGGTCCTTCCTTCTTAGGTGGCACGGTCCACAGTCTCTGCACCACCTCTCGATGGCTCCTCTCATGCCTACCCAGTAGAACCGCTCACGCAATAAGAACTCCAGCTTCTTCCACCCGAAATGTCCTGCTCCGTTGTGGTACGCCTCCAGAATCATAGACGCGTCTCGTCTGGGGAACACTACCTGCCAGGTCAACTCATGTGTTCGAGAGTTAACCATTCTCCGGCACAACTTCTCCCTGTAGAGGAACAGCCTACTTTTCTCCTTCCACAGTTGCTTAGTCTCTTCTGGGGCGTCTGGGTCCAGACTGGCATCGGCTTGGGTCAGCATTTCCTTCACCAGACGGACTGCAGGATCACTGTCTTGCGTCTCCGCCCAGTTGTAGTGGGGCAAGGGATTGAACGTCGCGGAGCGCCTGTCCTTCACACGGTGGGAATACAAGGTAATCCCATGACGGTGGAACGCAGGGAGCTCAACTTCTTCCAGATCTTCTGGATCTTCCCCTACGTCCGGTAAGTTCGGCATTCTAGACAGGGCATCCGCGTTGGCATTTGAGCGTCCTGCCCGGTATTTGATGGTGAATTCAAAGTTGGACAGGCGAGCCATCCATCTCTGTTCCAGAGCACCGAGCCTTGCAGTGTCCAGGTGTGTCAACGGGTTGTTATCCGTGTACACAATGAATTTGGAGGAGGCAAGGTAATGCTTGAAACGTTCGGTCACTGCCCACACTACTGCCAGGAACTCCAGCTTGAATGAGCTATAATTCTCAGGGTTCCTCTCGGTGGGTCGTAGCTTTCGGCTAGCGTAAGCAATTACTCGTTCTTTTCCTTGCTGGATCTGGGACAGCACGGCTCCTAGCCCGATGTTACTTGCGTCCGTGTGGAGGATAAAGGGCTGGCTGTAGTCTGGATATGCCAGGATTTCATCCCCCGTGAGGGCCATCTTCAGCTGGCAAAAGGACTCCTCTTCCAGCTTTTCCCACCTGAAGGGCGGCTTCTGGTTTTTGGCTTTTCGAGATTGACCTATCAGGAGGTCCTGCATAGGGGCTGCCATTTTGGTGAAACCGGGAATGAATCTTCGGTAGTAGCCTACCAACCCGAGGAACTGCCGCACTTCTTTTATGCTGGAGGGTCTTGGCCAGTCCTTAATCACGGTGATCTTATCAGGGTCAGGAGCCACTCCATCAGCACTCACCACGTGTCCCAGGTATTGCACCTTTGGTTTCAGGAGGTGACACTTGGAGGGTTTCACCTTTAGGCCGTAGTTTGCCAGAGCTTCGAACACTTCTGCCAGGTGTTTCAGGTGGTCCTCGTAGGTCTTGGAATAGACGATGACATCGTCCAGGTATAACAGGACCGTCTCGAAGTTCCGGTGTCCCAGACAGCATTCCATCAACCGTTGGAAGGTTCCTGGTGTGTTGCAGAGCCCGAACGGCATGCAGTTAAATTCGCTGAGACCCATCGGGGTGGTGAATGTGGTCTTCTCTCGGTCTGCCTCTGCTACAGGAACCTGCCAGTACCCGCTAGTGAGATCCAAAGTAGAGAAGAAATTAGCAGATTTTAATGCAGCTAAGGACTCTTCTATCCTTGGTAACGGGTACGCATCTTTGTGTGTGATACGGTTGACCTTCCTGTAGTCTACACACATTCTCATAGTGTTGTCCTTCTTTTTCACTAAGACTAGTGGAGCTGCCCAGGGGCTACAGCTGTCCCTGATTACCCTAGCCTCCTTCATGTCTCTAAGCATCCCCTTGGCGTGTTGGTAGTGTGCAGGGGGTACGGGTCGGTATCTCTCCTTTATGGGAGGATGGTCTCCCGTGGGGATGTGGTGTTCTACCCCCTTTACTCGCCCGAAGTCTAACGGGTGTTTACTAAACACTCTCTCGTACTCTTGAACCACCCGATAGACTCCTTGTTTCTGGTGTGAGGGAGTGGATTCGGTTCCCAGATGTAGTTGCTGACACCAGTCCCCCACTGGTTTCTTAGAGCCGTTACCTTCCTCTGGTTGAGATGGAGGCAAGGGTTCCACGGCCTGTACAGAATTCTGGTTTATGGTGAACAATTTAGCTAGCGTGGCATACCGGGGCAGGTGTACTTCTCTCTCACCGATATTTATGATGCGAACGGGCACCCTCCCATGGCGTACATCGACCACCCCCCATGCTGTCAAAATGGTGGACCTACTGTCTGAGTAGACGGGTTCTACCATTGCTTGGTAGTCTCTACCTCTTAGACCAATAGCTGCCCGGCACCAAATCATCATCTCACTTTTTGGGGGCATGGCAATAGGGAACGGGTCACACATTCTCACGCTACCTATCTCACCACCAGATAGTTCCACCTGTTGCCGCTTCATCAGTGCCCGGATCTCTTTTTGGAGCACACGCTGCTGGCCGGAACTGGCGTTCTTGGCCACCTGCTGTAAAATGAGAATCACCTCTGCAAGACAATTTTCAATTACATTGGTTCCCAGGGTGATTCTAGGGTGACTCTCATGACGGTCTATGTCCACTATAATCAGTCCTTGTGCCGCCAGTTCGACTTTACCGATTTTAATGGTCACCTCCTTGAATCCCACCTGCGGCACGGGCTGACCATTGCTGGCGATGATACTCAGGTCGTCGTCTGGGTAGCGGGTTATGTCCGAATCATTCCAGTACTGCTTGAAGAGCACGTACGGGATGGTGGTGACCTGTGACCCAGTGTCTAGTAGGGCACTCATAGGAATGCCATCCAGTACCACAGGCAAGATTGGACGTCCCCCTACGTATTTATCACGCCAGTTTGATGGGCCTGATGGTCTTATGCCTGGGGGTTGGCCCTCTACCCCAGGTTGTGCCCGTTTAAATGACAGTACCTTGCCACATGTCCGGGTTGATTGCAGCGGCGGCAAATAGGTCGTCCGTCCTCGTTGTATCGATCGCTGGGTCTTCCTCTGGCCGGTGGGGTCCTCCTTGGTCGGCGCCACGGGATGTCCTCCGGTCCGGATGCCAGCTCGATCTTCCCTGCAGTAGAAACCTGTAAAGACTGCACAGTTCGGGTTAGCGCGGCAACGCTTTTAGTTAGCTCTTGGACCTGATGGTGCAGGTCTGTAGCCGGGTCACTGTTTAAAGCCTGCGCATCAGCTCCCACAGGCCCTGCAGACAAGGGCGCCGTCTCCTGGTGATAAGTGATAGCAGGGCGCCTGTGGGTCACAGCGCCACCTGGTGCCGGTTCTCGGAGCACCCGGATGGCTCTGTCCTTGAACTGTGCAAAGTCCAGGTCAGGGTCCTGTAAGGCCATTGCCCGCAACTGGGTTCGGTGGGCATTGCACAGTAGACCCTCAATGAATTGTTCAGTCAACAGCTTATCTTCATTTCCCACGCTGTCAGGGTCTGCCTGCTTAATGGCTCTCAGGGCCTCTTGTAGGTTTAGAGCATAGTCTCTTATACTCTCATGTGCCCGTTGTTTGCACCCATAAAATCTTAGTTTTATTTCGGCTGAGGTGCGGGTGTCAAATGTGTCTTTCAGCCGGGTTAGTATGTCTCTGACAGTCCTCTTCCTCCCAGGTGGCCAGGACTTTACCTCCCTTTGGGCTGCCCCGATTAATTGGGCCACCAGGATGCTCACTTTTTGCGCCTCCGTGAGGGGATACACCTGGAAGAGGCTATCCAGCCTTTCTCTGAAGTCATTTAGGGTATGTGACTCCCCTGAGTACTGGGGTAGCCAGGCTGCCCCCGGGATATAGGGCATGGTGAAAGGCATGACCGCAGCAGCGGTGGCGCTGGCGGCGGCTGGGGCGGTGAAGCTCTCCTCCGTATCCGACATCCTCCTCCCCCCTAGTGGACCGTGGCCTACCTTGCGATGATCCTCTTCCGTAGGCCGCGGCTCCGCAGTGGATCGTCAGGGTTGAGGACCTTCCGTCGCGCTCCTGTGACGTCGGCGTCTGCTGGGCTCCTTCCAGGACCTTACGCAACGTCCGGACGTGAGGCGGGGCTTCAGTTCTCGCGGGCTTTCGGAGTCCACGCCCCTCTTCTTCCCGCGCGGCGCCCTCAGGATGGCATCCAATGGCGGGAAAACTCCACGGATGGCGGGAAGAAGGCAGAAGATGGCGTCGGATGGCGGGAATCGGCTCCAGATGGCGGGAAACGACTCCGGACGGCGGGAAACTTCACCACAGGTAAGTATAAAAGTCTCTTTTTCAGGCACGCAGTACCCGGTGGTTGCGGGCACGGAATCCTGCCGACTACGCCAAAGTTGACTCATCCCCTGGGCCAGTGCTGTAGTGCGGCGCGCGTGCGCGCGGGGGATACCCGGAGCCGGATCCGATGGGGGTAGTAGTCTTCGTGTGGCGGTGACCCGGTCCGTGCCCAGGGTGTCAAACTAAGTGGCGATGTTTTTAGTGGCAGATGTGATATTGTTCGACTACGCCACCCGTTGAATGCGGTTACGAAACCGCCGCTGCAGGGCAGACCGCTGAGGCCGGTGGTACGGTCGTGCAGCGTGGATGGTATAACCCCCAACGGGAGGGGTATGGCCTCAGGGCAGCGGACGTGGATGATGAAACACTCAGAGACGGTGCGATGTAATTCAGGGTCTTTACTGGTGGCAAAGATAGACCCTCCCGGAGTACTGGCTAGCGATCGGGGCCTGGTCAGTCCGTGAGCAGATGGGATCTCCCCTGGCCAGGTGGAGTTGTAGGCCTCCCCAACTAATTGTACTCTTCTGGCTACCTTGTTAGAGGCGGTAAAAGTAGCCCACGTCCCTGAGTGTACCGTGTGGTGCTCACCCGTATGGCCGGTGACTCGGGGCCTTCTGGTAGCTTCCGCTTCACGACGGCGGTGCTGGTCCCTTGCGTGTGACCGTGCCTTCGGGTTTCTTGGCCAGAGGACCTGAAATCCCCTGCCGGTCGGTTTCTGCTGCTGGGTAAGGATTAGTCCCCACAGCCTCGGACTCCGGGTCCGGTGAGAACTCTTCAATCAGGGCGAGCTCTACAGCTTCCAGCCCCTGACCTCTTTTAACACGGCTCCCACAGAGCTCCTGATCTCTCTTTCCCTATAGCTGCCTCACTCCAGACCAGACTGTGTCTCTGTCTGGGACTCCTCTTCTTCTCTTTCTCTCCTCTCTAACCCTGCCTCAGCCCCAGTTTATATAGGGGAAGTTCTTCCCCTCCCAGGACTGGGCAGGAGGTGTGGCATGCTTAGGATTCCTGACCAGGAGACCTCCCACCTGCTCTCAGACGTAATATTGCTATTACTGTGGAAACCAGACCCCTGGGGTGCCACACATACAGTTCCCTGCAGCTCCGAGCCACAAATCCCCTCAGGGAATGCAGAAAATGTATAAATAGATTGTGGTCAAATTTGGACGCCAGGAACCGGATAAAGACGACTGGAAGGATATTAAAAGAAAACGAACCTCTTTATTCGACAATGTTATGCCCACAACGCGTTTCTGCAGCGACATGCTGCCTTTATCAGGTGGAATTACAAGGAAAAAGGTAAAATAGGGCACTTTTTATACAAAAAAGGAGGAACTAAGTGGGAGGATTTAAAAAATCAATCAATTTACCTTAACCCCTTTGATTGCTGTTCACCAAAAGAAAGTATGAATTAGCAATCAAGAGAACCAAAGGGCCCTATAAAAACCAACAATGATACATTAAAAATCTACTAATAACAACATCAAATAAGACGATGGTAACAATCATGATAAAATATAGTAATCACAAAAATAATTAAAAATGTTAAAAAAGGAATAAAAGAACTCATTGATGAATCATACATGTAAGATTCTGACAACTTCACTTATTTATAATGCAGAGAGTGCACATACATCACCTGCAAACGTTGTCAATTGCTAAATTTAACCCTTCAGGATATAATGTACCTAATTTGAAGATCCAAAAATTTTCTCTCTTCATAAGGTATTTATACCGATTCACCATATTTTCAGAAATTTGTTCCAAAATTGTCACTCTCAGATCACTCGGATCCTTCTGGTGAGTAGTCAAAAAATGTTTGGATACACTGTGCTGTAAATAACCTTTCTTGATATTGGAACGATGTTTATTGAGGCGGGCATGCATTCTTTGTATAGTCCGGCCCACATACTGCAAACGACATCCACATTGTAACATGTAGATCACGTAATGAAAATGGTAATCCACCCTACAAGAAATATAAAATTGCTCCCCCGTGGTCTGTGAGGTAAAAGAGGTGGCACCATTAGTGATAGCCCTACAACATAAACATCCAGGGGATCCGCAGGCAAAACAGCCTATTTCTTCCTGTTTTTGTTTCTCATATTTTCGTGTTGAGGCTATAGGTTTCAGCGTCGTATTGCTGGGTGATATACAGGACCTTAGATTCCGATGTTTTCTATAAATAATCCTAGGCTTACTAGGTAGGTGCTTATGTAGGATCGGGTCACCCAACAAGACACACCAATAACGATTTATCAATTTCTGTATGTTCATTCTAGATTTATTGAAAGTGGTCACTAGACTCCAATCTCTACATCGTGTGCTTGTGTTCTCACATTCCCGTTCAGAGACCCGTGCCAAACATGATTCTTGACTGAGCAGCTTAGTTCTTTTATACGCATCTCTAATCCGTTTCTTGGGGTATCCCTTCCTCAAAAACCTTTTTTGAAGAACATCAGCCTCATGGACAAAGTCACCATTGTGTGTGCAGTTTTTTCGTATACGCCAATACTGGCCATACGGAATGTTCTTAATCCACCTAGGAAGGTGGCCACTGTCAAATCTGAGATAGCTATTCACGTCCACAGTTTTGAAATGAGTGGACGTGAAAAAATTTCCCATGTCATCCAGTTTCAACATAAGGTCAAGGAACTGTATGGAACTACATGACATGGATACAGAAAACTTGAGACCCCATGGGTTATGGTCCAAGGAAAAAAATAAATCCCTGGCTGATTTCTCTGTACCCTCCCAAATAAAAATCAAGTCATCAATGTAACGGCGGTAGAGTAAAATATGAGCCTGGGCTAAGGGTGAGGATGTGATAAACAAGGATTCAAACAGTCCCATGAAGAGATTTGCTTAGCTGGGAGCTACCCTCGTCCCCATGGTACAGCCCTTTATTTGCTTATAGAAATTGTCTTCAAACATAAATACATTATTATTTAATATGAATTCTATTGATTTTAAAATGAATTCTTTTTGGGAAAGGTTGATGCTATTATCCTTCATCAAGTAATGACGTACTGCTCCTATTCCCAAGTCATGGGCGATGTTACTATAGAGAGCCGTAACGTCTGCTGTGATGAGAATACAATTTTTTACAGACGGTAGGCTCCATAATGGTAATCAAGGAAGTGGAATCTTTGAGATAAGACTCCAATTCACACACATATTTCTGGAGGAACAGGTCAATGAAGTGGGAAAGGTTGGACGTGATTGAATTGATCCCAGATATGATGGGACGCCCAGGTAGATTACATGGATCCTTGTGCAGCTTAGGTAGGAAATAAAAAACAGGGATCCGGTAACTGGGGATATCTAAGAATTTATTTTCAGTCCTATTTAAAATGCCTTTCTGATGACCCTCCTTAATCAGGTAATTATAACTTACAAAAATGGAGATGGAGGGATCACTATCCAATTTTTCATAATATTGGTCATCGCTCAATATCCTGAGACCCTCGTTCTGATACCAAGATCTGTCCATGACCACAACCCCACCTCCTTTATCGTCACTTTTGATTATAATGTTATTATTACTTCTCAAGGACTGTATGGCTTCCCTTTCACCTTTTCTAAGATTGTCCGACTTATCACATCGTTCAATTGAACGTAAATCTCTGAGTACCAGCTGTTGGAATGATTCTATATACGCACCTTTATGGTGCATCGGATAGAACTTATTGGAACCACCTCTAACTGTCATATGTTTATAATGGTCAGACAGGATTACCTCCTCATCAGGTGACCTGGAGGATCCTGTAGATGAGGTGGGGGCTGGCAATTTCTTACCACGTTCTTCTATCAAAAAATGCCGCTTGATGGTCAGTTTCCGAAAGAATTCGTTCAGATCTAAATATAGATCAAAACTATTCAAATCAGCATCTGGGCAAAAGGATAGTCCCTTCGCTAACAAGGAAATCTCGCCTTATGAGAAGACTTAGTGGGAGAACTCACCAAGGAGAAGAACACACACCAGAGGGGTCTTGACAGGGGCTCCTGATCTACCTGGAAAGTGCTGGACCCCCTCCCCGGTGGCCACAGTACGCCGCGAGGAGCAGAGGGAAGCTTTGCGGCTAAAGTTCATCTGAATGTGAGTAAAAACCCTGGATGACTTCACACCCCGCTTCAGCCTGTTATTTCCTGCGTGGCACTGCACCCACCATTCCTCATCGCACTGCCCTCAGGCCTGCTCCGCCTGCGGGGAGCCGTCCCATCCAAGCTGCCTTTAAACACCGGCCTCAGTGGACTGAAGCAGCGCTGGTGTCTATCACCGGAAACCGTAGATGGCGTAGTCGGAAAATACCACTCAACCCTGAAAGCCCATTATATCTTTTATGTGACCGCCCTGGGCACGACTGCAACCCTGAGACACCTACACTGACCCGGCTCCGAGTAACCCCATTTCCCAGGGAGGGCTGTGAGCGTCACATGTGCGTGTAAGAGAACCCCCTGTTGTGCGTGCAAGGCCATCCCCTGTCCATACTGCATGAAAAGATGTCCCCTCCTCTCAGTCTTCACTTGTTATGGCAGTTTCTCAAGAAACAGCATCAATGTCCACGTCCCACCGCAGCATTCAATTGTCCATATCCCAGACCTTTGAACGAAAGCGCAAATTCGCAGCCAACGCCCCACGGGCCACAGTCCTAAATTCGCACATTTCACGACTGCTTGCGTTGGAAATGCTGCCTTTTAGGCTTGTGGAGACGGAATCCTTCCGCAACCTTATGGTGGTGGCCGTCCCTCGGTACTCGGTCCCCAGCCGACACTATTTTGCCCGGTGTGCCATCCCCGCGCTACTCAAGCACGTGTCCCAAAACATCTGCCGTGCCCTCAACAACGCAGTTACTGAGAGAGTGCACCTGACAACGGACACGTGGACAAGTGCTTGTGGCCAGGGACGGTACATCACCCTGACGGCACACTGGGTAAATGTGGCGCCCTGCTGTGCACTGGTGCCACAGAACCCAGAAGGGTGCATAGATGGACTTCTCCACAAGAGGCCCTCACACATTCACACAGCTCCACCCTACCACCTCAGACCAGCAGAGGGAGCCCGTTAGGGATATATATAGGGAGGGTGGAGTCAGGCAGCTCAGATTAGTTCCTGCTTAGAGACAGAGAGGGACAGAGCTCAGAGTTGAGCAGATAGAGTGCTGACGCTCAGAGAGCAGCGAAGAGGCAGCAAGCTGGCTGCAGTGCTTAGGCGAGCCAAGGCCTACAGCACGTGTGAAGGCCTAGTGAGGGCCTTGAGTGGGCCGAAGGCGAGAGGAGAAGGAAGAAGTAGCAAGGGGGCAGAGGAGCATACCAGGCTCACCCCGATATATACACCGGACACCGGGTCCGCGCCTACAGGGACCCTTTATACCCAGTAGGAACCACCGGAACCCCTGGAGGACTACAGGGCCCCAGGTTCACCAAACGCTGATTACAGTGTCAGGGCTAGGAGTCACGGAGGTCCCAGCGTCCAGGGAGAGCGATCTCCAAAGAGAAGGCCCTACCACCAGGTCAGCAGGTGCAAAGAGAGACAGTAACCAAGCTAGGCCTAGCTCCAGGCAGGTCAGAAACTTAGAGAATAAAGCAACGGATCAGGAGGCCCTATACCCGCTCACTGGGGAGAGTCCAAAAGTGTGCCCTTCGCCTGGAGTACCCTGGATCGTGCCTGCAGCATCACCAGTAAAGGTACTGAAGCTTACCCCCGTGTGAGTGTCCGTCTTTCCTCCGGGACCGTCCTGCCGTCTCTCCCCTACACCACCATCCATTACACCCCACGCTGCCCTGGAGCTAGCTCTACCTGTGGAAAGCCACACCATCCCTGCTGCCATAACACCAGCTCCAGAGGACTGCTCCACAGCGGCTGCTCCCTCTAGCCGTAATCCACAGGTGGCGTCACAAACACTTTCCCAAATCCCCTATAAAGCTCCCCCTTTTTTTACTGACCACCCTGGGTCACGGACCGGGCCAGCCACCGTGATATTCCCCGGCAACTAGAGGCCCGGCTGCCGAGTACCCCACGGCCCAGGGGGCGCGTCAGCTTTGGCGTCACGAACAGGATTCCGTGCCCGTCACCACCGGGTACTGTGCGCCTTAAAAGACTGTAATACTCACCGTGGTGAAGTTTTCCCGCCATTCTAGAGATTTCCTGCCATTGTCTGCCATCTTCCTGTCGCAGCGCAGGAAGAAGAGGGGCGTAACCGCGGGAATCAGAGAGGCGTAACCGCTGGAAGAGCGCGAAGCCCAGGACACGCCCCGCCCCTGACCAGGACCAGGAAGTGTCTGGTCCTGGAAGGAGCTGAGAGGACGCTCTGACGTCAGACGCGAGCGATGCAAGGTCTTGGAAGAACTCCGTCGCCCGCGGAGCTGCGGCCTACCTGATAAAGAAAGTGAAAAAGGTAGGCTCCGGTTCACTAGGGGGCGCAACCATGGCCGACGACCAGCAAGCCGCCGGAGCACCGGTTAACGCTCCTGATGCCCAACCTGCGCCCGGCGCTGCACAGGCCGGGGCGGCCGCTCCACCAGCAGGGGTCGTGACTCCGTTAATACCCATGGCCCTGCTGTATATCCCTGGAGCGAAATGACTTCCCAGTATAATGGCAAACCAGACACCCTGTCCGGATTCAAGAGAAAAATATGCGGTGTGCTAGACATGTATTCTATGACTGGTAAGCAGAGAGCCACTGTCGTGTTGGGACAATTGACTGGTGCCGCAGAGCGGGAAGTTGAAACCTGGCCAGCCGCAGACCAGGAATCAGTATCCATCATCTTTAAGAAACTGCAAACTGTGTTTGAAAACCACACTGAGACAGATCTCCGGATGAGATTCTACCACTGTGTCCAGAAACCTGAGGACAGTGTCCGGGAGTACGCCTGGCGCGTACAGGAAGCCCTGCGGGCCCTGAAACGGGTTAGTCCAGCCAGCATACAAAATGAAAATAAAATGCTGACGGCACAGTTCATCCGGGGGTTGAGGTCCCAGGAGGAGAGCAGAACTGTACAGTGGTTGGCCCACATCATCCAGATGCCACCTTCGACACCCTTAAGGACATGGCTATAAAGGGGCTGCAGCCTCTGGAAACAACAGACACTGCTATCCAGCATTACCAGGGTGGGGCCACCCCAGTGCCCGCAGCACCCACTGCTCCTTCATTAACGGCTGAAACAAAGATGCAAACAGTGCCTCCTAGCGAGCTGGACAGCCTACGCTTTGAAGTGCGCCAGTTAAGTAAAACCCTGGCCACTGTCCTGAGCACCCTGCAGCTACAGGAGGAGCCCGAGCCGGAAGGATGGATACTACTCGCCGACAGCCCTGAGGATGTCCCCTGGATGAGAAGAAGGAGGAGGACAATGCCACCCCGTGGGAGGACCAACGACCAACGTCGCCCTCCAGGAGAGTTCATCTGCTATCACTGCCAGAAGGCAGGCCACACAGCGCGGAACTGTCCTTTAAACGAGCAAACCCTGGGGCCGAGAGCCGACACCCAAGAGTAAATCAAGCAGGCCCATCAAACTGGTACCATCATTTCGTGGGAGGAAGACCTTTCCTGTCCATTGTGCTGGATGGCATCGCGACACCTGCCCTGCTGGACACTGGATCTCAGGTAACCATCATGCCAGATGTCCTCTACAAAAGGTTCTGGTCCATAGACGAACTACCCTTTGCCCCATATAGAGGAATCCCTGGCTGCATTAAAGTCTGCAAATTACCTCTCTACCCTTGACCTCACTAGTGGGTACTGGCAAGTAGCGGTTGCTGAGGAGGAGAGAAGACGGCCTTCACCACCCCGATGGGACTCTGCGAGTTCAACAGTATGCCGTTCGGACTCTGCAACGCCCATGGAACGTTCCAGAGATTGATGGAGTGCTGTTTGGGACACCGTATCTTCGAGATCATGCTGCTATACCTGGATGACGTGATAGTGTACTCCAAGACGTATGAGGACCATTTGAAGCACCTGGCGGAGGTATTCGAGTCGTTGTCCCGGTATGGGATGAAATTGAAGCCTTCCAAGTGCCACCTGCTCAAACGGAAAGTTCAGTACCTGGGGCACATCGTCAGTCCACAAGGAGTAGCACCAGACCCGTAGAAGGTCACTGCCATCCAGAAATGGCCGAAACCAAAGAATCTCAAGGAGGTACGTCAGTTCCTGGGACTGGTCGGGTATTACCGGAGATTTGTGAAGGACTACACCAAGAAGGCAGCACCTTTGCAAGATCTCCTGGTAGGACAGTCCAACAGAGGCAAGAAACCCGCCTTCCAGTGGGGTAAAGAGCAAGCTGAGTCATTTGCAGTGATGAAAGAGATCCTGACTGGCAAAGAAATCCTGGCCTACCCTGACTACAGCCAACCATTCCTGCTGTACACTGATGCCAGCAATGAGGGACTAGGAGCTGTGTTGAGTCAGAAGCAGTATGGCAAGGAGAAGGTGATTGCCAGTGCTAGCAGGAAGCTTCACCCGACCGAGAAGAATCCGGAAAACTATAGCTCCTTCAAGTTGGAGCTCCTGGCCTTGGTCTGGGCCATCACTGAACGATTCAAGCATTACTTGGCCTCCAGTATGTTCACGGCTTACACTGACAACAACCCCTTGACACATCTAGAGACAGCCAAGTTGGGAGCCATGGAATAGCGTTGGATGGCCCGGCTGTCAAACTATCAGTTCACCATCAAGTACCGGGCAGGCCACAAGAACGCCAACGCCGATGCCCTATCCAGAATGCCTCACCAGTCGGACACTGAAGAAGAAATGGGTGACCTGGAAGAGATTGAGCTACCTGCCTTCCATAGAAATGGGATGGTCCACGAGCAACGCACCACCAGGAGGTATCGTGGTAAGACACTAAACCCTTTGCCTCACCACAGTTGGAAGGAGACCCAGGACAGCGACCCGGTTGTCAGCCGTATCAAAGAACTGATAACCCAGGAAGGTTCCTCCCTGGAGAAGGACGCGTCTCCTCAAGCAAAGCCGCTGTGGAACGATGGACCGAGAGAAGCTGTTGTTTATCTACCATGAGAAGCTGTGCCGAAGGTACGTCAACCCAAGGACCTATGAGATGGTATGGCAGATCGTAGTGCCCAAGACAGACATCCAGATGGTATTGGAGGCCTACCACGATCATGCAGGGCACTTTGGCTAGAAGAAGCTGGAAACTCTCCTGAAGAATTGGTTTTATTGGGTTGGAATGCGGAGTTCCATAGAGAGGTGGTGCCGGGATTGTGGACCCTGTAGCCTCAGAAGAAAAGACTACAGCAGCCAGAAGGCACCCCTGCAGTCCATCAAGACAACCCAGCCCCTGGAGATCGTTGCCCTGGACCACGTCAAGCTGTCACCCAGCAGGTCAGGCCCCCGTCAAGGATCTGACAGCAGAAACTGCAGCAAGGACGTTTCAAGCCTACTTCTGCATACCCGGAGCAAGTGCTGACGGATCAAGGCCCTGCCTTTGAAGCCGAGCTGTTCAAAGAGTTTGCCATCTGTACGGGTGTAAGAAGATCTGGACTACACCGTACCACCCCCAAACCAACGGGTTATGTGAAAAGATGAATAACAGTCATCGACCTGTTGAAGACCTTACCTCTAGAAGAAAGAAACCAGTGGCCAGACAAGTTACCTGACCTGGTAGATCTGTACAATCACAAACCTGTGAGTTCCACTAATTGTACTCCAGTGTACCTCATGAGAGCAAGACCCGGAAAGTTGCCCATGGACCTGGAGCTTGGAGTGGTAGAGCCAGAAGCAGATATGTCCACTGAAGACTGGGATGTGACTCGACAGGAACAGTACAAGAGAGTACAGGCCTGTGTCGAAGACAGTCTAAGTAGGGTGAGAGATAAGCAGGAAGCACAGTTCAACAAGAGTGCAGCCGCTGAACCCTTGACACCTGGAGAAGTTGTGCTGAAACGAAAGAGAAGAAGCCACAAGCTTGACGACCAGTGGGAAAGGGAACCTTACAGTGTGTTGAATTCCAGATTCGACAATAGAAAAACCTGTCTAATAAGCAAAGGTGGAGGAAGAACAACTGCAACGGTATCGAGAGACCATCTGAAGCTGTGCCCAAGTCCGCTGAAGCCCCAGGAGGAAGTGCCTCTCACCATACCGGAGGAGCCTAAAGGAGTAGTACTCCATACTGACTTAGGAGATTTCCCGGCAGATTGGCCTCAACTGGATGGAGCGGTAATAATACCTGTGCTACACTTCTACCAACAGCCAGAAGACTCTCCACTGCAAGTAAGACCTGTAAGTGCCCCAGAAGAGCCTGCTCAGGAAGAATTCCCGGAAGAAGGATCACCGGTAGAAGCAGAGCCAGTAGGCCCAGTAAGCAGTGTACTTGCCAGTCCTGTAGAGAGGTCAAGGCAGTCTTGCAGTCCACTAACACATAGAGCGGAAAATAGCGCAAGCATCCACACTACACGCATTCCAGTACTACGTAGGTCATCGCGTAACACAAAAGGCCAGACCCCTGTCACATATAAGGAGCAAGTTAAAAATACCTGTAGTATAAATAGTTACCCAGTAGGGTATTGCATAATGTTTATTGTATAAACTAAAATTAACTATATGTGTTTATTTAATTACCCGTCAGGGTATATATAAAGGACTCGGTGGCTGAGGACTGTGAGCAGCCCAAAAACTGTCATGTACATAGTTTCACTCCCTGGAGTGCCCCTAAAGTGACCACGGAACAAAAATCCGTTTGGCGTGGCCGAAGATGTGGTCCAGTACCTGGATCACCCATGCCCTGTAGCCACGCCCAGGGCCTACGTTGAGGGTTTGCAGGCGGGTCCCTCATGTTCCTTCATCGGTGAAATGGACACAAGGTTATGGGACTTACTGTAACTGAATTAATGTTATTTATAGTTGTAATTATTGTATTATAATGTTACCTGCAACGTTCAAAGAAAGTGTCTCCCATAAAGGGAAGAAATGTTAATGTTATTGCTTAACCTGTTTTGAAAAAAATACTTCAGTCCAGGAGTACTGAGTTTTACTAGGGGGGAATGTGGCGCCCTGCTGTGCACTGGTGCCACAGAACCAAGAAGGGTGTATGGATGGACTTCTCCACAAGAGGCCCTCACACATTCACACACCTCCACCCTACCACCTCAGACCAGCAGAGGGAGCCGTTAGGGATATATATAGGGAGGGTGGAGCCAGGCAGCTCAGATTAGTTCCTGCTTAGAGACAGAGAGGGACAGATCTCAGAGTTGAGCAGAGAGTGTGCTGACGCTCAGAGAGCAGCGAAGAGGCAGGAAGCTGGCTGCAATGCTTAGGTGAGCCAAGGCCTACAGCAGGTGTGAAGGCCTAGTGAGGCCCTTGAGTGGGCCGAAGGCAAGAGGAGAAGGAAGAAGTAGCAAAGGGGCAGAGGAGCATACCAGGCTCACCCCGATATATATACCGGACACCGGGTCCGCGCCTATAGGGACCCTTTATACCCAGTAGGAACCAACAGAAACCTTGGAGGACTACAGGCCCCAGGTTCACCAAACGCTGATTACAGTACCAGGGCTAGGAGTCACGGAGGTCCCAGCGTCCAGGGAGAGCGATCTCCAAAGAGAAGGCCCTACCTGTTATGATCTGCTACAAGCACTAAGGAAAGACAGGAGATCTGTCCCTACAATAGACCTAAACTGGATCCCTGTGATGTAACGGGGAACCTGATCCTGCGATCAGACCCGCTAAAGTCCTCGGCTAGTCTGAACGAAGACCTATAGATGTGAGGGAAGGGATCCCTACAAGAACTAGGGACTGGGAGAAAGATGGATACCTCCTAGCAGAAATTGTAGCAGAAATAAGACAAACAAACAATATAGAACATAGAGGTCCGAAGACCTAGCAAAACTGACAGAGAAAGGTAACAGAGTACCAAGCTAGCTCAAGAGTAGAAATTACAATGAAGTCCAGCAAGGCCAGGAGGGCGGAGCCGGATTAAATAGGCAAAAATGGTCATGTGACCAGTAAACTAGAAAAAACCTAACAGGAGAGTTCTAACAGTACCCTCTCTTCTAAGAGGATCCTCCGGATCCCCTAGGCCCGGGCTTATCAGGAAACCTCCTGTGAAACGCTCTGACAAGTCTGAAAGCAGAAACATCATCCGCCCTCACCCATGAGTTATCCTCGGGTCCGAAACCCTTCCAAGCGACGAGATACTGCAAACTCCCTCTATACCGTCTAGAATTTAGGATGATGGAAATTTCATATTCCCCGTCCTCCACCACCGGAGGAACAGTGGCAGAGGCGTCACCATCCGACACATCAGCTCTTTTCAACAGAGAAACATGAAATACCGGGTTAATCTTCCAGGAGGTAGGAACCTCCAACCTAACAGCAGATTGGTTAACTATCTGAAGCACCTTAAAGGGCCCTACGAACTTGGGACCCAATTTTTTAGAAGGAATCCTCAATCGCAGATTCTTAGAGGACAACCAAACCATGTCACCAACAGCAAACAAAACCTCTTGCCATTTCCTATCAAAGTACCTCTTAGATTTTTTGTTAGCCTCCTGAAGATTACCACGCACATCCGTCCAAACTCTCTCCAAATCACCGGAAAAACTCTCCTCCTCAGGCACAGCCGATACCAATTTGGAGAATGACCCAAAAGACGGATGTCTCCGAGAACAACAAAAAAAAGGCGAACACCCAGCAGAAGAGGATGTATGGTTGTTAAAAGCAAATTCAGCAAGTGGCAGAAACTCAGACCACCCCTCTTGATTGTCTGGCACAAAACAACGCAAGAACTGCTCAACATCCTGGTTCTTTCTTTCTGTCTGGCCATTAGACTCAGGATGATATCCGGATGAAAACGACAAATGAACTCCCAACCTCTCACAAAAGGCACGCCAAAAACGAGCCACGAACTGAGGTCCTCTATCAGAAACAATGTCAGTAGGAACACCATGTAGTCTGACAATTTCCTTGACAAAGGCCTTAGCGAGTGTCTTAGCGCAGGGCAGTTTGATGAAGGAAACCAAGTGACACATCTTGCTAAAACGGTCCACGACCACCCAGATGACCGTGAAACCCTCAGAGGGGGAAGGTCAGTAATAAAGTCCATAGCCAGATGTGTCCAAGGTGCACTAGGAATCTCCAGAGGGCAAAGCAACCCCGCAGCAGGAGCATGCGAAGACTTAGATCTAGCACACACAGTACATTGACGCACCCACTTAATGACTTCCTTCTGCCATCCAGGCCACCAAAAACTGCGACCCACTAGTCTCTTGGTCTCAGAAATTCCTGGATGACCTGCCAACCGAGACTCATGACACTCAATAAACAAATCTCTCCTAAAGGTCCTAGGCACAAACAACCTCCCATGGGGAGTGTTAGATGGGGCATTCTCCTGAGCTTTAAGAATCTCATCCTCCAAAACGGAGTCCAAAGCAGCAATCACAACACCTTCTTGTAAAATGCTCTCATCCTCCTCAGCACCGACCATGGGAGAAAAGCTGCGAGACAAAGCATCCGCTTTAACATTCTTGGTACCCGGGATGTAAGTAACAGAAAAATTAAACCGCGAGAAAAAAAGTGCCCACCTAGGCTGACGGGCATTCAAGCGCTTGGCAGCATCAATATAGATCAGATTTTTATGATCAGTGAAAACCTGAATGGAAAATGCAGCACCTTCCAAGAGATGACGCCAGTGTTCAAATGCGAGTTTAATAGCCAGCAATTCCCGATTACCAATATCGTAATTAAGTTCAGTCTCAGAAAATTTTTTATGAATTTTCTGTAATAATTGGCGAAACCCAAAAATCTCTGTATCGATTTCAAACCAATAGGCCTAGGCCATTCCTGTACAGCCTGAACCTTCACCGGGTCCATCTCAAAGCCCTCGCTGGAGATAATGTAGCCCAAAAAACTAATCCTCTGTACAGCGAACTCACATTTCTCCAGCTTAGCAAAAAGCGAATTGTCAGTTAATAACTGTAATACCTCACGTACGCTCCGCCAATGAGACTCCAGATCCGGCGAATAAATCAAAATGTCATCCAAATACACAACCACACTTCTGCCGATCAAAGGTCGAAGGATGTCATTAATAAGATTCTGAAAAAATGCTGGAGCATTGGTAAGACCAAAAGGCATAACCAGATTCTCAAAATGACCCACAGGAGTGTTAAAAGCAGTCTTCCATTCATCACCCTCCTTCATGCGCAACAAATTGTATGCCCCCCGGAGATCAATTTTAGAGAACCACTTGGCCCCCACTAACTGGTTAAACAAATCAGGAATCAATGGCAGTGGGTAAGGATTGCGTACAGTAATTTTATTAATCTCACGAAAGTCCAGACAAGGACGTAAACCGCCGTCCTTTTTTTTAACAAAAAAAAATCCAACAGCCACAGGAGACTTGGAAGGCCTAATGTGACCGGCGGCCAAGCTTGTCTGAATGTATTCCTCCAAAGCCTTTCTCTCAGGAATAGTAAGATTAAATAAACAACTTTTAGGAAGAGTCGCTCCAGGGACAAATGCAATGGTACAATCATAGTCTCTATGGGGAGGCAAAATTTGCGATTCCTTCTCAGAAAAAACTTTCCAAAAATCCTGAATAGGTACAGGTAATTCCCCTTTATCCACAGCAGCAATTCGCCCGTTACAACACTTGTCATAACACTTAGAGCTCCAGGTCTTAATTTCATTGGTAGACCAATCCAGTACAGGATTGTGCAGTTTTAACCAGGGTAACCCCAACACTACAGGAGAAGGCAAATTATTTAATACTACCAAATCCAAATTCTCTTGGTGAATACAATTAATAGTGAGGGGAAATTCACAGACCTTGTGAGTAACACTCTTTAAGGGAGAGCCATCAACAGAAACCACGGCAATAGGGGATGACAAAGGTTTGGGTTTTAATTTAAGTTTTTCCAGGAATCCCCCATCAATCACATTCAGAGTAGAACCACAAGCCACAAATACCCGAAATTCAATTAATTCTTCCTGAGCAGCGGTAGTAGCAGAAAGAAGTACACCCTTAGTATTTAAACAGGTTATACGAGCGTAACTGACCTTTTTTTTTTCTTTGTTCATACGAAGCACACAGTTCTTAATGAAATGGTCAGATTTTCCGCAATAGAAGCACAAAACTTCAGAAAGCCTGCGGTCTTTTTCCTGAGAGCGGGGTGCCATCGCCCCAATCTCCATCGGCTCTCCTTTGCCAGCACAGACCCTCTCAGCACTCGGAGCAGACATAGCAGAGGATTTGCTCTCATTAACCCTTGCACGCAGTCTCCTGTCCACCCGTATAGCTAATTGCATTGCCTCCTGCAAGTTTCCAGGTGAAGGATAAGCAATCAGCAGATCTTTAACCCTTTCACCTAGCCCAGCAAGAAACAAACTTTTCAAAGCTGAATCGTTCCACTCCACCTGAGCAGACCACCGACGGAAGTGAGTACAATAATTTTCCACATTACCTGATCCCTGCCTCAAACGTCTTAATTCAGACTCAGCAGATGAGACACGATCAGGATCATCATACAACAACCCCAAAGCAGAAAAAAAACTATCCACTGATCTAAAGCACGGATCACTAAGTTGGAGAGAAAAGGCCCATCCCTGAGGTTCTTTGCGCAAAAGTGACATTATGAACCCTATGCGCTGTGATTCATCACCAGATGATCTGGGTCTTAAATGAAAATACAATAAACAAGCATTTTTAAAGGAAAAAAAATCTTGTTGTTCACCAAAAAATAGATCAGGCAGACGTACCTTTGGCTCTACAAAAAGTGCTCCAGGACAGCTACTCACGTGTTCTTGGAGCTTGACCACCTCCAGAAAGAGTCCCTGCAAGCGTTGAGCCAAATCCTGAACCGAGAACATGATGGAAACTGGGGGTCTTTCCTTAGAGAAATTTTTTGGCTGGACTTACTGTTATGATCTGCTACAAGCACTAAGGAAAGACAGGAGATCTGTCCCTACAATAGAACTAAACTGGATCCCTACGATGTAACGGGGAACCTGATCCTGCGATCAGACCCGCTAAAGTCCTCGGCTAGTCTGAACGAAGACCTATAGATGTGAGGGAAGGGATCCCTACAAGAACTAGGGACTAGGAGAAAGATGGACACCTCCTAGCAGAAATTGTAGCAGAAATAAGACAAACAAACAATATAGAACATAGAGGTCCGAAGACCTAGCAAAACTGACAGAGAAAGGTAACAGAGTACCAAGCTAGCTCAAGAGTAGAAATTACAATGAAGTCCAGCAAGGCCAGGAGGGCGGAGCCGGATTAAATAGGCAAAAATGGTCATGTGACCAGTAAACTAGAAAAAACCTAACAGGAGAGTTCTAACACTACCACCAGGTCACCAGGTGCAAAGAGAGACAGAAACCAAGCTAGGCCTAGCTCCAGGCAGGTGAGAAGCTTAGAGAATAAAGCAACGGATCAGGAGGCCCTATACCCGCTCAATGGGGAGAGTCCAAAAGTGCGCCCTTCGCCTGGAGTACCCTGGACCGTGCCTGCAGCATCACCAGTAAAGGTACTGAAGCTTACCCCCGTGTGAGTGTCCGTCTTTCCTCCGGGACCGTCCTGCCGTCTCTCCACTACACCACCATCCATTACAACCCACGCTGCCCTGGAGCTAGCTCTACCTGTGGAGAGCCACACCATCCCTGTTGCCGTAACACCAGCTCCAGAGGACTGCTCCGCAGCGGCGTCTCGCTCTAGTCGCAATCCACAGGTGGCGTCACAAACACTTTCCCAAATCCCCTTTAAAGCTCCCCCTTTACTGACGGCCCTGGGTCACGGACCGGGCCAGCCACCGTGATATTCCCCGGCAACTAGAGGCCCGGCTGCCGAGTACCCCACGGCCCAGGGGGAGCGTCAAAAACATAGTGGAAGCCGGGATCCAGTCGGACCTTGGGACGGAACACATCCTCCCGACACCGAGGATTGGGGGCCCTATGTCAGTCAGAGTTGCCCCCACAATGTATAGCTCCTGCACATGATCCTCCTCCTCCTCATGTTCAGCCTCCATCTCAGATATCACCACATCAGTTACAAGCTGGAAGCACTGCAGTACTGCCTCAGCCAAGTGGCAACAGGCTGTGCTGAAACTCATAAGCTTAGCTTAGGTGATAAACCTCACACTGCTTGTGAGTTGTGGACAGCTTTGAAAGAGCAGGCAGATCTGTGGCTGAGACCGCTGAACCTACATCCAGGCATGGTCATGTGTGACAATGGCCGTAACCTGGTGGCGGCTCTGAGGCGAGATCACACACGTACCATGCCTGGCTCATGTGCTTAACCTCGTGGTTCAGCGGTTTCTTAAATCATATCCCGAGTTGCCAGATTTGCTTGTCAAAGTACGCCGCCTGTCAGCTCATTTTCGGAAGTCAGCTACAGCTTCTGCCGCCCTTGCTGTGTTGCAGCAGCGTTTGCAGCTTCCGGCACACCGACTGGTGTGTGATGTCCCCACATGTTGGAACTCTACCCTCCACATGTTGCAAAGGATTTGTGAGCTGTAAAGAGCAGTTGTGGAGTACCAGCTGCAACAAGGCCGTCGATATTCAGGTAAGACTCCACAGATAAGACCTCAGGAGTGGACCTGGATGTCTGACATATGTACCATCCTGACAAACTTTGAGGAGTCCATCAAGATGGTAAGTGGCGATGACGCCATCATTAGTGTCAGCATCCCACTTGTCTGTCTTTTGCAACGCTCTCTGCAGAGAATTAAAGAGGAGGCATTGCAGCCAGAGTATGATGAGATGGATCAAGAAGCTGTAGCGGGCGATTACACACAGCCCAGCCTCATGTCATCCCAATGTGCATTGGGGGGACAATGAGGGAGAGGAGGAGAAGGAGGAGGAGGAGGAAGAACAGGACCTGGTATCATGCGCTGTAGACGGTAGTACCTGTACAACTGTCATACCATCGGTTCAGCGTGGGTGGCCTGAGGACAGGGGGGAGGAGGAGGAGGAGAGCATGGTCAGTCGCCATCTTGGTGACGACACGGAAGTCTTGCCCGTTACCAGTCTGGCACGCATGGCTGACTTTATGTTACGCTGCCTTAAAAGAGACCCTCGCATTGTCAAAATGTTGGGTGACAGTCATTACTGGTTGGTGACACTTTTAGACCCCCGCTACAAGGAGAACTTTCACTCTCTTATTCCTGAGGTGGAGAGGTCTACAAAAATTGGGCAGTACCAGAAGGCCCTTGCTGCAGAACTGTTAAAAAAATTCCCATCTGAACACACTAGTGGCAGAGGTCACAGTTCATTGCCCAACCAAGGAGTACAGGCGAGAGAGACGCAACTCCAATCCAGCAGAGGCAGGGGAACACTGTCAACGTTCTGGGACAATTTTCTGAGACCCGCCCAGCTTACAGGCCCTGAGGCGCAGGGTACTCTCACAAGAAGTGGAAAGTTTCAAAAGATGGTAAGGGAGTACCTTGCCGACCGTACCAGCGTCCTCTGTGATTCCTCTGTGCCTTTTAATTATTGGGTATCCAAGCTGAACACTTGGAATGAACTCGCTCTGTATGCCTTGGAGGTCCTGGTCTGCCCTGCCGCTAGCGTGTTATTGGAGCGTGTTTTTAGTGCCGCTGGGGGAATTATAACTGACAAGTGCACTCGCCTGTCAACTGACAATGCTGACCCTTATCAAAATGAAAAAGGGCTGGATTGGGCCAGACTTCTCATCACCACCAAATGACAGCAGAGCATAAAGTCAAATCCACTGTGTTATTTCGGGAGGTGTATTTGTAGCGCCCCGAGGGTTCGGACGCTACAGGGGTATTGCACCTCTGCCAGAGGTGTCATATTCCACTCCCGGGTAAGGATGGAGTATGGACCAGGGCCCAGTTAGCTGCATGCATCACACACACCCCATTTCCGGGGGACAGCTCAACGGTGCTCCCATTAGTACAGTAATGCAGGCACGACAGACCATGTCCCTGGCTGGAGTGGGGAGGGGGGAGGAATACCCAGTGATGTAGGAGCAGAAGGGCACGGTTTCTGAGCATAGGTAGGAGCTCATTGGTTGCTGGTCACCTGAGCTCACACACTAGGGGAGGGTATATAAGGTGGGCACCATCTTAGTTCTGGGGGAAGTTCAGTCAGTGGAGTGAGAGAAGGAGCTCAGCCAGAGAGGGCTGACAGGGAGCTGTGGCTCAGTCTGGGCCCAGCTCCACGAGGCAGGCCTAGAGTGAAGGCCAGAGCCAGAAGAAAGGAACAGAAACAGAAAGGAACAGAAAGGAACAGCAAAGAAAGAGAAGTACCCAAAGTGTAGAAGGGCTCAGAGACAAGAAGGCAGAAGGGACCCTAAGAGCCCATGAGAATACCGGGTGAAGGGTCAGGCAGATTAAGGGTACCGGATCCCAAGTTGGTGGAGGAGAAACTACCCTCAGCCAAAGACCGGAGGTCGTGATCATTTATTGGTGCGACACCTCACCAAACCTGCTAGGAAGGCACCATATAGGACAGCGGGGAACGGGGCCCACGTTTACCGGCGCAGATCCGCGGCAGCTGGACAGAAGTTGGTCACTGGTGGGGCAGGCCAGAGAAAGGATAGAAGGGGGTCCTGTGCCATATTCCTGAACTGCCTGGGGGTTGACCGAGCCCCTCACCTGGTGGACACAGCACAGCTCGGGCGGTCATTGCTGACAGAAGTGACTGGGAATATACGAACTGTGAGTAAAAGACCCTGGACTGCAACACGTTGTCTTTGTGCTTTTTACTTCGCCAGCACTAACGGTACTGGGTCGCCCTGCACCATCACCCTCACCATCCACTACACTGCCCTGGGGCTGCACTCTTCCCGTGGGGAGTTACACTACCTCAGCTGCATACACCATCAGCCTCAGCGGTCTGCCTTGCAGCGGCGGTTCATAATAGCTGCAATCCACGGGTGGCGTAGTCGGACATCACTTAAGACTTATAAAGGACTGCCACTGGTCTGACCCCCCTGAGCCATGGGACCGGGTCGCCACTACTACCCCCATCATCTCCCCATTGCCCGGTTTCAAGTGCCCCACAGCCCAGGGGGCAAGTCAGCTTTGGCGTAGTCGGCAGGATCGTGACCAACTCGCAACAAACGGGTATTGCTTGCCTGAAAATAGACTGTTTCATTGTATTAAAGATTGCGCCCGCCCCAGAAGAACGAGCGCCATAATGTGCACGCCAAAAGACAACAGGAGGCCGCCTCCCAACATGGGCCAGGTCCCAGAATGGCGCCAAAGAAGGAGCCCACCCCCAACAGCCATGAGTGCGGCTGTGGAGATGTCCATCAAGGTGGGGGGGCTGCCCCTGAAAGTGATTGTCAGCAGATTGCCCCAAGACCACCCCCCATGGGGGCGGAAAGAGAAGAAAACTGTGGGGCAGGGTGCAGTCTGGATCAGTCTGTACGGACCGCACCCAGGAATGGAGGGAGAGAGCAGCACCAGTACCCTGGCACGTGGCCTGCTGCAGGCCAAGCCACCCTGCACCTTCGCGGAGCTGCTAGCACAGCTCCCCAGGGACCCAGAGCGTGTGCAAGCCGCGCTAGAAGATCTGGACCAGAGGATGGTCCGGGCGCAGCGGGATGTGATCGCCGGGTGGAAGGAGGAGTTGGCCCGGCAAGCTTTGACCCGACCGCAGGAGGCGCTACCACTGCCCAGCCACACGCCTGCCTCCGAGGGCGGTGAAGGTGGACCGGAGTCCGGGGAGGACGCCGCAGAGGAGACCGCAACGACCGAGGCAGTTAACGGGGACGTCACCACCCCCAGCCCTGAAGCCACGAGCCTACCTCAGCCCCCCGTTGCGAGGCCCGAAGCCCCGGGGACCGTACCTGTCACCACGCCTCCTCCGCTACCAGCTAGGCCTCAGGCTGCAAGCGCTGCTGTCACGCCCCGCCCCGCGCCATGCCCTTTAACCCCGGGCGCGATTAATAAACAGGCGCCACAGGCTGGGTCACAAGGCCTAGGACTTCTGGGTGCCCCTTCCCCGCCAGCGCCCCTTGCCTCGGCTGTGCCACTCCCGGGCATGACTGGAAGACGACCACCGGCCTGGTCGCAAGGCCGAGTGCCCCCGGGCGCCGCTCCCCCACCGGTGCCCCCTTCCATACAGCCCCTGGGCACGAACTTATTCACCCAGCACACCGGGCCGGACGGGCAGCCCTTCATCTGGCCGCCCGAGTATGTCAACCCCCGCCTCCAAAGGAGCCTGTCTGCGGAGGCCGGAGCCGCACCTGAACTCAGGGACGTTGCCCAACCCCCGCTCGAGGATACCCAGCTCGAATGGGACCCCACCGGAGAAAATCTGATATAGTTCACCCAAGAAACCCGGGCGGACGCAGCCCGTCGACAAGAGTCCTGCCGTCAACAGTTGGAGATGTTTGAGAGAGAGCGGCGGGAAAGGAGTGTCCGGCAAGAGCGGCTCCAGGTGCAAAGTGCGGAGCAGAAAAGGAGAGCCCGACAGAAACCCCGAGCCGCCAGCGGTCCCAGAGTCACCGGGACCGTGGTGAAATTCCAAATGGAGCACGGCTGGGGCTTCATCAAGGATCCTGGGACCATCAGCGACGTCTTTGTGACCCGGAGGGACGTCGAGAGCCACCTGCCAGAAGGTCATCAAGGACGGGATCTGTATCCTGGCGACGTGGTGTCCTACACCTGACACCAGGGCGTGAAGGGGTGGTACGCCCTCCACGTCCATAGAGTAGTAGAGGAGGAGGAACAGCACTACTCAGATCCAGAGTACCAAGAGGACCCGGACGGGCCTGAAGACGACCAGGAGGAGCAAGGAGCATCAGGAGGACACCGTTACCAGTAAACGGTAGAGTGTGACTGTATATAGTTACCTGTTAGGGTACAGAGAACTGTTGTGGGACTGTTTCCACTGAGAGTGTGGTCCCCATTGGGAATGATATAGAACTGATAAAAAGTTGCCCCACCCCCTAAGTTACCTAGCTGAGGACTGAGAGCGGCCGCCCCTTTTCCCTAACCTGGCTGAGGACTGAGAGCAGCCATCCCTCTCCCCTAACTGGCCGAGGACTGAGAGCGGCCATCCTTGTACATAGTTACACTTCCTAAAGCGCCCCCTACTGGTTTTATAAAAGAACTGCAACGTCTACCTCAAGACAAGTTTGCTGGACTGTTGCACCTTTAAGAAGAATGAACACCTGGTCGCAAGTTGCACCGCGGCCAGTACCCAAGAATATGTTTTACTCAAAAATGTTTTATATGAAGAGATTTATATGCTGCTAGGTGATAATGCCAATGTTTTATATGATGTTTCATATGACAAAAGAGTTCCAGTTTTATTGACAATATATAGTGAAAGAAAAACGTTGAAAAAGAGGAAAATGTCTCCCATAAAGGGAATTGAACAATGTCGTCTGTTTTCTAATGTGAAAAGTTATTGAAAAAGTTGTGCATGTCTTGTAATCAAATGTCTTTACTCTTTTCCAGCCCGAGGACGTGCTGTGGTTTACCAGGGGGGAATGTAGCGCTCTGAGGGTTCGGCCGCTACAGGGGTATTGCACCTCTGCCAGAGGTGTGATATTCCACTCCCGGGTAAGGATGGAGTATGGACCAGGGCCCAGTTAGCTGCATGCATCACACACACCCCATTTCCGGGGGACAGCTCAACGGTGCTCCCATTAGTACAGTAATGCAGGCACGACAGACCATGTCCCTGGCTGGAGTGGGGAGGAATACCCAGTGATGTAGGAGCAGAAGGGCACGGTTTCTGAGCATAGGTAGGAGCTCATTGGTTGCTGGTCACCTGAGCTCACACACTAGGGGAGGGTATATAAGGTGGGCACCATCTTAGTTCTGGGAGAAGTTCAGTCAGTGGAGTGAGAGAATGAGCTCAGCCAGAGAGGGCTGACAGGGAGCTGTGGCTCAGTCCGGGCCCAGCTCCACGAGGCAGGCCTAGAGTGAAGGCCAGAGCCAGAAGAAAGGAGCAGAAACAGAAAGGAACAGAAAGGAACAGCAAAGAAAGAGAAGTACTCAAAGTGTAGAATGGCTCAGAGACAAGAAGGCAGAAGGGACCCTAAGAGCCCATGAGAATACCGGGTGAAGGGTCAGGCAGATTAAGGGTACCGGATCCCAAGTTGGTGGAGGAGAAACTACCCTCAGCCAAAGACCGGAGGTCGTGATCATTTATTGGTGCGACACCTCACCAAACCTGCTAGGAAGGCACCATATAGGACAGCGGGGAACGGGGCCCACGTTTACCCGCGGCAGCTGGACAGAAGTTGGTCACTGGTGGGGCAGGCCAGAGAAAGGATAGAAGGGGGTCCTGTGCCATATTCCTGAACTGCCTGGGGGTTGACCAAGCCCCTCACCTGGTGGACACAGCAAGGCTCGGGCGGTCATTGCTGACAGAAGTGACTGGGAATATATGAACTGTGAGTAAAAGACCCTGGACTGCAACACGTTGTCTTTGTGCTTTTTACTTCGCCAGCACTAACGGTACTAGGTCGCCCTGCACCATCACCCTCACCATCCACTACACTGCCCTGGGGCTGCACTCTTCCCGTGGGGAGTTACACTACCTCAGCTGCATACACCATCAGCCTCAGCGGTCTGCCTTGCAGCGGCGGTTCATAATAGCCGCAATCCACGGGTGGCGTAGTCGGACATCACTTAAAACTTATAAAGGACTGCCACTGGTCTGACCCCCCTGAGCCACGGGACCGGGTCGCCCCTACTACCCCCATCGTCTCCTCATTGCCCAGTTCCGAGTGCCCCACGGCCCAGGGGGCGAGTCATATTCCCATGCACCGTTTCACAACCATACATGGGTATACGCTTCCTCATTTTGGCTGTTTTTTGCTCTTCTCCTTATCCTCAGCCTCCACCACCACTATACCACCAGGGTGACCGTGGTCCGTGTTGCCAGCATTGCAAGTTCCTCCGTCCTAATTGTTGGCAGCTTTTGCTTGGAAGGCATAGACAAAGACTATGGGAGACCCACTCCCCAATAATGGGAATAATGTTTTGAATATGCTGTACTGCATGGCTCTTGTTTGCCAGCATTGCAAGTTCCTCCGTCCTAATTTTTGGCAGCTTTTGCTTGGAAGGAATAGGCAAAGACTATGGGAGGCCCACTCCCCAATAATGAGAATAATGTTTTTAATATGCTGTACTGCATGGCTCTTGTAAGGGGCATTGCAAGTTCCTCAGTCCTAATTTTTGGCAGCTTTTGCTTGGAAGGCATAGGCAAAGACTATGGGAGACCCACTCCCCAATAATGGGAATAATGTTTTTAATATGCTGTACTGCATGGCTCTTGTAAGGGGAATTAAAATCGTCTTGTTAAGCTACTGTGACCTCCACGTCTCTTCCAAGGGGCATTGATCTTGTCTTTTTATTCCACTGTAACCTCCACCACTTTTCCAAGGGGCATTGATTTTGTCTTTTTATTCCACTGCGACCTCCACCACTCTTCCAAGGGGCATTGATATTGTCTTTTTATTCCACTGGGACCTCCACGTCTCTTCCAAGGGGCATTAAAACCGTCTTGTTAAACCACTCTGAACTCCACGTCTCTTCCAAGGGGCATTAATACCGTCTTGTTAAGCTACTGTGACCTCCACGTCTCTTCCAAGGGGCATTAAAACCATCTTGCTAAGCTACTGTGACCTCCACGTCTCTTCCAAGGGGCATTAAAACAGTCTTGTTAAACCACTCTGAACTCCACGTCTCTTCCAAGGGGCATTAAAACCGTCTTGTTAAGCTACTGTGACCTCCACGTCTTTTCCAAGGGTCATAGATATTGTCTTTTTATTCCACTGGGACCTCCACCACTCTTCCAAGGGGCATTGATATTGTCTTTTTATTCCACTGCGACCTCCACCACTCTTCCAAGGGGCATTGATATTGTCTTTTTATTCCACTGGGACCTCCACGTCTCTTCCAAGGGGCATTAAAACCATCTTGTTAAACCTCTCTGAACTCCACGTCTCTTCCAAGGGGCATTAAAACAGTTTTGTTAAGCTACTGTGACCTCCACGTCTCTTCCAAGGGGCATTAAAACCGTCTTGTTAAACCACTCTGAACTCCACAGCTCTTCCAAGGGGCATTGAAATGTTGTTTTTAATTACCTGTAACCTCTACTAATCTTCCAACGGGCATTGCATTTCCTCCTAATTTTAGTCAGCTTTTGCTTTTCAATGCATAGGCGAACACTAAGGGAGACCCACTTCCCAATAATGGGTAGAAGGTTTTTAGTACGCTGTAATCCACGTCTGTTTCAAGGGGCATTGCAGTTCCTCATAATTTTTGGAAAGCCTTCCATTCACTGCTTAGGCCAACAGTGTACAAAAGACCCAGTTGCTATAAATGGAAAAAATGGTTTAGTTAAAGCCCTCTGACCTCCATGTCACTTCCAAGGAGCATTGGAGTGCCTCGAAATTTTTGGTAGGCATTGCACTCACTGTATGCCCTATAACTGTGTAGCCGAACCGCTCCTTTTGGTACAGAAACATATCCTACAAGACATGTGTGGTTGACTGGCCTGATATTGATGTGAATGGTCCCTGTTCCCCCTGCTCTCTTTCTCCTTTGCCACCACCTCATCCATCATTCATCACCTGAAGCTTTGTTTTAACGGGAGTCATAGAACTGGGATAGTAGCAGGAAAATATCCAGCAATCCTCGGAGGAGGTAGGATATGCGCCAAAACGCTGACCATCTCAGGCCTAGCCGCTACTACACTCATGCGCTTGCATTCCAAGGAACAGAAAGCTAAGGAGATGGATGGCCTCATGATCATGAATAATTTACTCGTTGTGTAGGAGGCCGACCACTGCTGCTGTCTACCTTCTGAACTTTGTGTTGAAGCCTGATTGACCCAGGATCCGCAATCCTCTATGTCTGGAAGACGTGTTGCATCCCAGTGTCCAACAGTGTCCCGGCTTCCACAATATTAACCCATTGTGAAGGCGTCAGTGAGATGGACCATCCCTGGCCACATTCACTTGTCCACGTGTTTGTGGTTAGGTTGTCCTTCCCACTAAATGCACTGGGGAGGGCACAGGTAATGTTTTGGTATGCGCGCTTGTGTATAAGGCGCACCGGGAGAAATAGGGGCGGCTGGGGACCCTTTATGGACACCCGGCCGCCACCAGGCGGCTGGGGACCTTGTGTGGGCACCCAGCCGCGGGGCTGCTGGGGACCGAGTATGGACAGCCAGCCGCCCGCTGGCGGCTGAGGACCAAGTGTGGACACCTGGTCGCCGGGCAGCTGAGTATGGATACCAGGCCGCCGACGCAGCCATGAAGTGGTGGCCAGATTCCGCCTCCACATGCCTAAAAGGCCCAATTTCAAGTGCAAGCAAGCAGTATGGCATTGCAGCCTGTGGGTGGGTGGGTGGTTGGCTGCATACTTGCGCTTGGATTGCAAGGAATGGGGGAGGTACAATTGAACACTGCCCTGGGACAAGGACTTGCACGGGGATAGTTGCAAGTCTGCATCTTCTGATGCGGCAAGGATCACTTCTGATGGGCACACTTTTAGGCAGTGACCTGGGTGTCAGAGATGCTTCCAGGGGTCTTCCCCATGCTGTTCCCATGCCTTTTCAGCACTGTATGCATGTGTTACACAGCACATGGCCAGATAAGATTGTAAAATGTTAAAATGACATTTTCCGGTGAATGCATTTGTCACGGTTGAAAGCAATACAAAAGTGCAAAAACGCATAAAAAATGCTACTTGTGAACATAGCCTAAGGTGTGGAGGAGTATTTTTGTTTTTGATTATTTATTTTACATTATACACAAGTCTTTACCCTGGAAAGGAACTTCCTTAACATATACAGGAAAACAGTTTCAGTTTAGTTTTTGAACGTTTTATTGTGAGCCCGTAAAAGTGGCTTAATACCTCTGACCACGTTGTTGGCATCAGTGACCTGGGGGTCAGAAATGCTTCCTGGGGCGAACCCCATGTCCCCATGTCATTTGAGCACTGTCACTATCGTTTTGGACACTTTTTAGGCTTTCTACAGACTGCCGGGGGTGCCGCCTCAAAAATGCTCGGGTCTCCCATAGACTAACATTGGGCTCGTTGCTCGGGTCTAGCACCCGAGCATTTTAGTGTTCGCTCAACACTAGTTATAAGTAGTCACCAAGCTCCAGTTACTCAACTCAGTGGCGTCATCAGGGGTATTATCACTGGCCGAAGTCGTACTCTTAACTAGTGTTGAGCCACCCCCGTAGTGTTCGGGTTCGGTTCGGTTCGTCGAACACCGGGATGTTCGAGGAACTGTTCGTCGAACTGTTCGTCGAACACCTTAGAACACCGTCGAACACCGTTAAAACCAATGGCAGGCAAACAAAAACAAATAGAAACACATAGAAAACACCTGCAAAGGTGTCCAAAAGCTGACAAACTGCTCAGAAGACACTCTCTTTAAAAAAGCCGGCCGGCAAATTCAGCAGCGGCATACACCGGTACCCGACAATTTAGACAAGAAGGAATAGAGCATCACACATAGATTAGATAGATAGAAACATGTCAGTCACACATATAAGAAGCACAGTGACAGTGTTGGTTACTGCACTTGTCATTTAGTGTAAAGGATTTATTAAAAAAAATATTAGTGTTTTCATGCACCGTCTCTTTAAAAAAGCCGGCCGGCAATTCAGCATCTGTACCCGACAATTTAGAACAGAAAGAATAGAGCTTCACACATAGATTAGATAGATAGAAACATGTCAGTCACATATATAATAAGTACAGTGATAGTGTTGCTTACTGTACTTGTCATTTAGTGTAAAGGATTTATTTAAAAAAATAATAGTGTTTTCATGCACTGTCTCTTTAAAAAAGCCGGCCGGCAATTCAGCAGCGGTACCCGACAATTTAGAACAGAAAGATAGAGCATCACACATAGATTAGATAGATAGAAACATGTCAGTCACATATATATGAAGTACAGTGATAGTGTTGGTTACTGTACTTGTCATTTAGTATTAAAATAAAGGATTTATTATTAAAAAAATTGGCGTGGGGTTCCCCTTAATTTTAGGCTCTAGCGGAGGTTAAGCAGACGGCTGGGGCAGATGTTTGAAGCCTGGGAAGGGGGTAATACCCACGGAGCTTCCCAGGCTACTAATATCAGCCCCCAGCTGAATACATAGCCTTTACTAGCTATTAAAATGGGGGACCCCCCAAAAAAAATGACGTGGGGTCCCCCCTAATTTAATAGCTAGCAAAGGCTAGGCAGACAGCTGGGGGCTGATATTAATAGCCCAGGAAGGGAGCCATGAATATTGGCCCCCTCCCAGGCTAGAAACACCAGCCGTCAGCCGCCCCAGAAATGGCGCATTCATAGGATGCGCCAATTCTGGCACTTAGCCTCGCTCTTCCACGCTGCCCTGGTGCGGTGGCAGGGGGTAATAGGGTTGGGGTTGATGTCAGCTTATAATGCCAGCTGACATCAAGCCCAGGTTAGTAATGGAGAGGCGTCTATAAGACACCCCCATTACTAACCCCATAGTCAAAGTTAAAAAAAAACACAAACACCCAGAATAAAGTCCTTTAATTGAAATAAAGACACAATCCTTTATTGTTCTAAATTAAACCATACTTACCATCACGCCCATTCCAGCTGAAGCCAACGATCTCCTGCAATAAAAGAAAAATAATAAAGCAACCTCATCCTTACCTTTCCATGGTTCCCACGACAGCTTCAGCTCTGCTACATCGAGATGACAGGCTGGACCGCAGCAGAACGCTGCCATCCAGCCTGTCATCCCGCAGACACTGAGAAGCGCAGGCTTGCTTGCGCTGCTCAGCGTCTCTCTGTGACGACATCCAGATGAGCCGAGTTCATGTCCAATGAACTCGGCTCACCTCATGCACGTCACTGACAGCGTGGGAAAATTCTCACGCTGAAGCGCTGATTGCAGGAGAATTTTCCCACGCTGTCAGTGACATGCAGGAGGTGAGCTGAGTTCATTGGACATGAGCTCACCTCATGCACATCACTGACAGCGTGGGAGAATTCTCCTGCACTCAGCACTTCAGCGTGAGAATTTTCCCACGCTGTCAGTGACGTGCATGAGGTGAGCCGAGTTCATTGGACATGACCTCGGCTCATCTGGATGCCGTCACAGCGAGACAGTGAGGAGCGCAAGCATGCCTGCGCTTCTCAGTGTCTGCGGGATGACAGACTGGATGGCAGCGTTCTGCTGCGGTCCAGCCAGTCATCTCGATGTAGCAGAGCTGAAGCTGTCGTGGGAACCATGGAAAGGTAAGGATGAGGTTGGTTTATTATTTTTCTTTTATTGCAGGAGATCGTTGGCTTCAGCTGGAATGGGCGTGACGGTAAGTATGGTTTAATTTAGAACAACAAAGGATTGTGTCTTTATTTCAATTAAAGGACTTTATTCTGGGTGTTTGTGTTTTTTTTAACTTTGACTATGGGGTTAGTAATGGGGGTGTCTTATAGACGCCTCTCCATTACTAACCTGGGCTTGATGTCAGCTGGCATTATAAGCTGACATCAACCCCAACCCTATTACCCCCTGCCACCGCACCAGGGCAGCGTGGAAGAGCGAGGCTAAGTGCCAGAATTGGCGCATCCTATGAATGCGCCATTTCTGGGGCGGCTGACGGCTGGTGTTTCTAGCCTGGGAGGGGGCCAATATTCATGGCTCCCTTCCTGGGCTATTAATATCAGCCCCCAGCTGTCTGCCTAGCCTTTGCTAGCTATTAAATTAGGGGGGACCCCACGTCATTTTTTTGGGGGGGTCCCCCATTTTAATAGCTAGTAAAGGCTATGTATTCAGCTGGGGGCTGATATTAGTAGCCTGGGAAGCTCCGTGGGTATTACCCCCTTCCCAGGCTTCAAACATCTGCCCCAGCCGTCTGCTTAACCTCCGCTAGAGCCTAAAATTAAGGGGAACCCCACGCCAATTTTTTTAATAATAAATCCTTTATTTTAATACTAAATGACAAGTACAGTAACCAACACTATTACTGTACTTCATATATATGTGACTGACATGTTTCTATCTATCTAATCTATGTGTGAAGCTCTATTCTGTCTGTTATAAATTGTCGGGTACCGCTGCTGAATTGCCGGCTGGCTTTTTTAAAGAGACGGTGCATGAAAACACTATTATTTTTTTTGATAAATCCTTTACGCTAAATGACAAGTACAGTAAGCAACACTGTCACTGTACTTCGTATATATGTGGCTGACATGTTTCTATCTATCTAATCTATGTGTGAAGCTCTATTCTGTCTGTTATAAATTGTCGGGTACCGCTGCTGAATTGCCGGCCGGCTTTTTTAAAGAGACGGTGCACGAAAACACTAATATTTTTTTTGATAAATCCTTTACGCTAAATGACAAGTACAGTAAGCAGCACTTTCACTGTACTTCGTATATATGTGGCTGACATGTTTATATCTATCTAATCTATGTGTGAAGCTCTATTCTTTCGGTTCTAAATTGTCGGGTACAGGTGTATGCCGCTGCTGAATTGCCGGCTTTTCATGTTTCACTGTTGGCACTGTTCCCATCGATTTGGGCAATCACTGTAATGCCACAACCACCATGGCTGTGGCATTACAGTGAGTGGCAGACAATCCCTGCATGATTGGTGCTCTAAATAGCGCCAGACATGCAGGACACGCTTTTGGTGCACGAACAGTTATCGAACATAACCTCGAACAGCCGAATTTTTTGCAAATCGTTCGGGTTCGTCGAACAACTCAAACACCGCCCAAAACAGCTCGAATTTGAGATTGGCGAACAGTTCTAGTCGAACACCGCTCATCTCTACTCTTAACTACAGATGAGCGGTGTTCGACTAGAACTGTTCGCCAATCTCAAATTCGAGCTGTTATGGGCGGTGTTCGAGTTGTTCGACGAACCCGAACGATTTGCAAAAAATTCGGCTGTTCGAGGTTATGTTCGATAACTGTTCGTGCACCAAAAGCGTGTCCTGCATGTCTGGCGCTATTTAGAGCACCAATCATGCAGGGATTGTCTGCCACTCACTGTAATGCCACAGCCATGGTGGTTGTGGCATTACAGTGATTGCCCAAATCGATGGGAACAGTGCCAACAGTGAAACATGAAAAGCCGGCAATTCAGCAGCGGCATACACCTGTACCCGACAATTTAGAACCGAAAGAATAGAGCTTCACACATAGATTAGATAGATATAAACATGTCAGCCACATATATACGAAGTACAGTGAAAGTGCTGCTTACTGTACTTGTCATTTAGCGTAAAGGATTTATCAAAAAAAATATTAGTGTTTTCGTGCACCGTCTCTTTAAAAAAGCCGGCCGGCAATTCAGCAGCGGTACCCGACAATTTATAACAGACAGAATAGAGCTTCACACATAGATTAGATAGATAGAAACATGTCAGCCACATATATACGAAGTACAGTGACAGTGTTGCTTACTGTACTTGTCATTTAGCGTAAAGGATTTATCAAAAAAAATAATAGTGTTTTCATGCACCGTCTCTTTAAAAAAGCCGGCCGGCAATTCAGCAGCGGTACCCGACAATTTATAACAGACAGAATAGAGCTTCACACATAGATTAGATAGATAGAAACATGTCAGTCACATATATATGAAGTACAGTAATAGTGTTGGTTACTGTACTTGTCATTTAGTATTAAAATAAAGGATTTATTATTAAAAAAATTGGCATGGGGTTCCCCTTAATTTTAGGCTCTAGCGGAGGTTAAGCAGACGGCTGGGGCAGATGTTTGAAGCCTGGGAAGGGGGTAATACCCACGGAGCTTCCCAGGCTACTAATATCAGCCCCCAGCTGAATACATAGCCTTTACTAGCTATTAAAATGGGGGACCCCCCCAAAAAAATGACGTGGGGTCCCCCCTAATTTAATAGCTAGCAAAGGCTAGGCAGACAGCTGGGGGCTGATATTAATAGCCCAGGAAGGGAGCCATGAATATTGGCCCCCTCCCAGGCTAGAAACACCAGCCGTCAGCCGCCCCAGAAATGGCGCATTCATAGGATGCGCCAATTCTGGCACTTAGCCTCGCTCTTCCACGCTGCCCTGGTGCGGTGGCAGGGGGTAATAGGGTTGGGGTTGATGTCAGCTTATAATGCCAGCTGACATCAAGCCCAGGTTAGTAATGGAGAGGCGTCTATAAGACACCCCCATTACTAACCCCATAGTCAAAGTTAAAAAAAACACAAACACCCAGAATAAAGTCCTTTAATTGAAATAAAGACACAATCCTTTATTGTTCTAAATTAAACCATACTTACCGTCACGCCCATTCCAGCTGAAGCCAACGATCTCCTGCAATAAAAGAAAAATAATAAACCAACCTCATCCTTACCTTTCCATGGTTCCCACGACAGCTTCAGCTCTGCTACATCGAGATGACAGGCTGGACCGCAGCAGAACGCTGCCATCCAGTCTGTCATCCCGCAGACACTGAGAAGCGCAGGCATGCTTGCGCTCCTCACTGTCTCGCTGTGACGGCATCCAGATGAGCCGAGGTCATGTCCAATGAACTCGGCTCACCTCATGCACGTCACTGACAGCGTGGGAAAATTCTCATGCTGAAGTGCTGAGTGCAGGAGAATTCTCCCACGCTGTCAGTGATGTGCATGAGGTGAGCTCATGTCCAATGAACTCAGCTCACCTCCTGCACGTCACTGACAGCGTGGGAAAATTCTCCTGCAATCAGCGCTTCAGCGTGAGAATTTTCCCACGCTGTCAGTGACGTGCATGAGGTGAGCCGAGTTCATTGGACATGAACTCGGCTCATCTGGATGTCGTCACAGAGAGACGCTGAGCAGCGCAAGCAAGCCTGCGCTTCTCAGTGTCTGCGGGATGACAGGCTGGATGGCAGCGTTCTGCTGCGGTCCAGCCTGTCATCTCGATGTAGCAGAGCTGAAGCTGTCGTGGGAACCATGGAAAGGTAAGGATGAGGTTGCTTTATTATTTTTCTTTTATTGCAGGAGATCGTTGGCTTCAGCTGGAATGGGCGTGATGGTAAGTATGGTTTAATTTAGAACAATAAAGGATTGTGTCTTTATTTCAATTAAAGGACTTTATTCTGGGTGTTTGTGTTTTTTTTAACTTTGACTATGGGGTTAGTAATGGGGGTGTCTTATAGACGCCTCTCCATTACTAACCTGGGCTTGATGTCAGCTGGCATTATAAGCTGACATCAACCCCAACCCTATTACCCCCTGCCACCGCACCAGGGCAGCGTGGAAGAGCGAGGCTAAGTGCCAGAATTGGCGCATCCTATGAATGCGCCATTTCTGGGGCGGCTGACGGCTGGTGTTTCTAGCCTGGGAGGGGGCCAATATTCATGGCTCCCTTCCTGGGCTATTAATATCAGCCCCCAGCTGTCTGCCTAGCCTTTGCTAGCTATTAAATTAGGGGGGACCCCACGTCATTTTTTTTGGGGGGTCCCCCATTTTAATAGCTAGTAAAGGCTATGTATTCAGCTGGGGGCTGATATTAGTAGCCTGGGAAGCTCCGTGGGTATTACCCCCTTCCCAGGCTTCAAACATCTGCCCCAGCCGTCTGCTTAACCTCCGCTAGAGCCTAAAATTAAGGGGAACCCCACGCCAATTTTTTTAATAATAAATCCTTTATTTTAATACTAAATGACAAGTACAGTAACCAACACTATCACTGTACTTCATATATATGTGACTGACATGTTTCTATCTATCTAATCTATGTGTGATGCTCTATCTTTCTGTTCTAAATTGTCGGGTACCGCTGCTGAATTGCCGGCCGGCTTTTTTAAAGAGACAGTGCATGAAAACACTATTATTTTTTTAAATAAATCCTTTACACTAAATGACAAGTACAGTAAGCAACACTATCACTGTACTTATTATATATGTGACTGACATGTTTCTATCTATCTAATCTATGTGTGAAGCTCTATTCTTTCTGTTCTAAATTGTCGGGTACAGATGCTGAATTGCCGGCCGGCTTTTTTAAAGAGACGGTGCATGAAAACACTAATATTTTTTTTAATAAATCCTTTACACTAAATGACAAGTGCAGTAACCAACACTGTCACTGTGCTTCTTATATGTGTGACTGACATGTTTCTATCTATCTAATCTATGTGTGATGCTCTATTCCTTCTTGTCTAAATTGTCGGGTACCGGTGTATGCCGCTGCTGAATTTGCCGGCCGGCTTTTTTAAAGAGAGTGTCTTCTGAGCAGTTTGTCAGCTTTTGGACACCTTTGCAGGTGTTTTCTATGTGTTTCTATGTGTTTTTGTTTGCCTGCCATTGGTTTTAACGGTGTTCGACGGTGTTCTAAGGTGTTCGACGAACAGTTCCTCGAACATCCCGGTGTTCGACGAACCGAACCGAACCCGAACACTACGGGGGTGGCTCAACACTACTCTTAACCATACTGTCTTGGGAAAGGAGCTGGAGTTTTTTGATACAGGACTCTTGAGATAATGCTCTACATTTCTGAAAGGCATCACTCAGTAGTTTCTGTGGATATCCTTTTTGCCTGAACCATTTGTTGAGGATTTTGGCCTCCAGGGCAAAATCAGAATCATTGGTACAGGGGCTGCGCGATGGGGACGAGATTCGCCCCCAGTTACGCCAACTTGTTTATGGGGGTGTTTGAGTCCGTCTTCATCGCGCGGTCCCCCTCTGAAGCTGGGCATGTTCTCCTCTACAAGCGTTTCATTGAAGATCTCTTCTTGTTAGGGAACCCCTTTAAGGAACCAAATAATGGGACCCCTAGAATGTCCAATTACTGGTAAAGGAGCATTGACAGTAGTACTCTACAGGGAATCGTAGACCTCAGTTCCACTCCATGTTCCTGCCCATCAGTCACTGCTATATAGGATTTATTGCCCAGGATGAAGTAAGGAAGGACAGACCTGCAGATTTCAGAGTCCGCATCCTCGGCCAAGAAGATAAGGCCACAAGATGTAAAAGGATTTTTCAGACCCTCATTTACATGTAATAAATGTTTGATTTCCATCCATTTTTTATGGATTCCTTCCAGATGCCAAAAACACCCTTACAGGTTCACTGGCCTTTCTATGAAGATGTCCCTAATGGGCGTTACAGATTGTGAGCTCCACGGGAGACGGGCACTGATGTGACGGATGACAACCTCTATACAGACGAGGTTATACAGTGGGTACGGAAAGTATTCAGACCCCTTTAAATTTTTCACTCTTTGCTTCATTGCAGCCATTTGGTAAATTCTAAACAGCTCATTTTTTTTCTCATTAAAGTACACTCTGCACCCCATCTTGACTGAAAAAAAACAGAAATGTAGAAATTTCTGCAAATGTATTAAAAAAGAAAAACTGAAATATCACATGGTCATAAGTATTCAGACCCTTTGCTCAGTATTGAGTAGAAGCACCCTTTTGAGCTAGTACAGCCATGAATCTTCTTGGAAATGATGCTACAAGTTTTTCACACCTGGATTTGGGGATCCTCTGCCATTCTTCCTTGCAGATCCTCTCCAGTTCCGTCAGGTTGGATGGTGAACGTTGGTGGACAGCCATTTTCAGGTCTCTCCAGAGATGCTCAATTGGGTTTAGGTCAGGGCTCTGGCTGGGCCAGTCAAGAAGCCCCATGAATTAAATGCATATTATGTCACAGATTTGGAAAGGGAAAAATAAATACAATTTGTGACAATATTCATGAGAAGGGAAAAAAAAATCTGTGGCAATTTAACTTGCACTAAGAGGATATATAATTATATAAAAGCCTCACGTGTTGGGTTATAAGTCTGCAACTCATCAGATTTCAGCATACAAGCAAAAATACCCAACGAGCTCTGAGCGTGCAAAGGTTTATGGAAGCATTGGATGTAGGAATTGCGTTAATGCTGTGTACACTGTACGTACAAATGGGAGGTTCTTACTGAACATTTTAATCAAATTTTGTGGGACCATCTGCTAACATTTAGGCAGCCTCCATGGATTGTCTCCCTGCTGAGGGGCAGCTAAAAAATACCCAAGTTGCCACCCCAATAACGTATTTATGGACCAGAGCCAGAGAGAGACTGTGCTGTGAATCTTATTTGAGAGGGAACTTATGCTAACACCCTAAGGGGGAACATGCCGATGTACACCATATGGACAAAAGTATTGGGGCACACATTAGACCTAAAGGAGCACAACATTTTTGTGGATTTATCTAGAAGAGCATTTGTGGGGTTGGACCCTGATGTTAGGGAGAAGCCGGGATCACAATCTCTGATCTGGTTCATCCCAAAGGTGTTGGATGGGGCTGAGGTCCGGGTTCTGTGCGGCCGCTCCTGTCCACCCCTCCTCCATGTCTGTACGGACCTTGTGCACTGGGCGCAGTCATGGGGAACAGAAAAAGGGCAAATCTCAAACTGTTCCCACAAAGCTGGAAGTTACTGTAGCACCCTGAGGATTCGGCTGCTACAGGGGTATTGCACCTCACGCCAGAGGTGTGGTATTCCACTCCCGGGTAAGGATGGAGTGTGGAACTGAGCTCAGTAGGCTGCATGCACTACATACATCCCATTTCCGGGGGACAGATCAACGGTACTCCCACCAGTTTATGTGCAGGTACGACAGCGTCTGTCCCTGGCTGGAGTGGGAGGGGGGTGGAACATCCCAGTAGTGTAGGGGCAGATAGGGGGAGTAGTCTGGGTAAAGATAGGAGCTCATTGGGTGCTGGTCACCTGAGCTCACACATAGAGGGAGTATATAAGGTGGGCACCATCTTAGAACAGGGTCAGAGAGTTTAGCCTGAGGAGCAGAGCAGAGGAGCTCAGCCAGGAGGGCTGACAGGGAGCTGTGGATCCGGCTGGGCCCAGCTCCAGAGCAGAGCCTGCTGAGAGAGAGAGAGAGGAGTCAGAAGGACCCAGAGAGGAAACAAGAAGGAACCCCAACATCCCAGAATAAGGACAGAAGGGTGAAGGGTTGGCGAACAAGGGTACCGGAACCCAAGCTGGCAGAGGCCAAAACAAACCTTAGCCAGGAACCGGAGGTCGTGGTCAGGATCTGCCACGACCCTCACCAAATCCACTAGAAAGGCACACCGAGTATAGGGTCAGGGAGCCCAGAGGAGGCTTGACCACCAAGAGACCCGAGGGAGCCGGCCAAAAGTGGATCCCTGGTGGGAACGGCCAGAGGAAGGGAGAGTCAGAAAGGAGCTCAGGACCACGCTCCGGAATTGCCTGGGGGTTGGCCGAGTCCAGGACCTGGTGGACGCAGCACGGCTCGGGTGGTCACTCAAGGCCAGAGTGACCAAAAGAACACCAGTAAGTAAAAGCCCTGAACTGCATCTCCTGACTCTGAGTCTTCCTTCTGCATCTTCACAACCCCCATCATCTACACCTTCTGCCCTGAGGCCATACCCCTCCCGTTGGGGGTTATACCATCACTGCTGCACATATACCACCGGCCTCAGTGGACTGCTCTGCAGCGGCGGCTTCAAAGCCGCACTCAACGGGTGGCGTAGTCGACAATCATGTTAACATCTACTGCCATAGACTGCCACTTAGTTTGACACCCTGGACACGGACCGGGTCACCGCCACAAGGACTACTACCCCCATCGAGATCCGGCTCCGGGTATCCCCTACAGCACTGGCCCAGGGGGCGCGTCAACCTTTGGCGTAGTCGGCAGGATTACGTGCCCGCAACAACCGGGTACTGCGTGCCTGAAGAAAAGTTCACTGTTACCTCAAAAAGAAGTCTCCCGCCGGTTCCGGAGGGTCCCCGCCAACGGACCCCATCACAGGTCGATTCCCGCCGGTTGTCCGCCATTTGCAGCTTTTTCCCGCCATCCATGGAGTTTCCCGCCACTGGGAGACGATTCCCGCCATTTCCAAAGATTTCCCGCCTTGGAAGAGCGGACGCCATTATGGGCGTGCCAGAGGGTGGCAAGAGGCCACCTCCCATCGTGGGCCAGGTCGAAGAATGGCGCCAAAAGCGGAAACCGCCCCCACCAACAGAGACTGTGATGATTGATATGTCCATCAGCGTGAAGGAACTGCCCCTGGAACTGGCAATCACAAAGTTGCCCCAGGACCACCCCCAATGTGGGCGGAGACAGAACAAAAGAGAGAAGATGGGAGCAGCCTGGAGGAGTCTGGAGGAGCCGTACCCGGAGATGGAGGGAGAGGCAGGCAGCACCGACCCAGTGGTCAGGAGCCTGTTGCAAGCGACAACCCCAGAAGGCCTGGTGGAGATACTGGCACAGCTCCCCCGAGACCGGGAGCGTGCACAGACCGCGCTGGGGGGCCTCGCACGAAGGATGGCCCGGGTGCAGCAGGAAACGCTGGCGGAGTGGACCCGAGAGATGGCCCTGCAGGCTGGAGCCTGCCAGCGAAGCATGTCACCCGCAGCGAGGAGCAAGTCCACCTCTGAGGACGGCGAAGGAGGGACGACGGCCGGAGACGACGCCGCGGAGGGAGCCGAAGAGATGAAGGCAGGTAATGGGGACGACAATATCCCGTGCCCAGAAGCCGTAAACCTGCCCCAGCTCCCCGTCGCAGAGCCCGAAGCCCCACTCACCGTTCCCGTAGCCGCTGCGTCATCGCTCCAAGCTAGGCCTCAAGCGGCCGGAGCCGCGGCCACGCCCCCTGTGACGTCACGCGCCTCGATCCAGAGCACGGCCAAGCAGGAGACGCCACCGGCCTGGTCGCAAGGCCGAGTGCCCCCGGGCGCCGCAGTGCCAACAGCGCCCTCTACCTCCACTGAGCCACCGGCCTGGTCACTGGGCCAAGTAACCCCAGGCGCCGCCGTCTTCACGGTGCCCTTTACATTCAGGGCGCCCCAGGCCTGGTCGCAAGGCCTGGTGAACCCGGGCGCCGCCACCAAAACAGCGCCCTCAACGTCCACAGCGCCACACCTGGGTGAAGATCTATTTGCCCAGCACACATGCCCGGATGGGCAGCCCTTTATATGGCCACCGGAGTATTACCAACTTGAGCTCCAAAAGGAAAGGCCCCTGTGCGAGCCCCTGATTCCGGCTCCGAAGCCCGTCAAGAGGACCCCGCTCTCGTTGGAGGAGACACAATTTGAGTGGGACCCCACTGGAGGAGATCTCATGGGGTTCACCCAAGAAACTCGGGCGGCCGCAGCTGAGCGTGCGGAGTGCTGCCGGCAGCAGTTAGAGGTCTTCGACCGGGAACGGAGAGAGAGGCGGGTCCGTGAGCTGCGGCTGCAGATACAGAGCGCAGAGCAGAAGAGCCGGACCAGGAGGAACCCCCGTGCAGCCCACGGTCCCCGTGCCACCGGGACTGTAATAAAATTCCAGTTGGAGCACGGGTGGGGTTTCATCCGGGACCACAAGACCCCCGGCGACGTCTTTGTCACCCGCAGAGACGTTGAAAGTCATCTGCCGGAGGGACACAGAGGTCGTGACCTATACCTGGGTGATGAGGTCACCTTCACCCGGCATCAGTGCGCCAAGGGTCCGTATGCCCTGCACGTGCATAGACTTACTGAGAAGGAGCTACGGGGTGAGGAGGATCAAGAGGACCCGGACGGGTCTAAAGATTACCCTCAGCCAAGAGCACACCGCCACTGATGAACTGTAAATAGAACATGTAAATAATTACCCGTGTGGGTACAGAGACTGTTGCTACAAAAGTGTAGTCCCCGTTGGGACCAGTGAACTGTTCTAGTGTGTCCCATATCCCTTAACAGGCTGAGGACTGTGAACAGCCATCCCTTTTCCCCTCTGGCCGAGGACTGAGAGCGGCCATACCTTCCCTTGTATATAGTTGCGCTTCCTAAAGCGCCCCCTACCGGTTTTATAGGAAACTGTTGTTTTTACTACAAGAGACTGTTGCACTTTACCCGGTCACAAGTTGCATCGTGGCCGGAGGAACAAGAATGTTTTCTATGAAAAGTTTTATATGAAAAGTTTTATGCTGATGATATATATAATGTTTTATATGTTTATGATGTTTAAAAAAAATTTGTATGTTTGTGGATGTTTTTATTCTTTTACAGCCCGAGGACGTGCTGTGATTTACCAGGGGGGAATGTAGCACCCTGAGGATTCGGCTGCTACAGGGGTATTGCACCTCACTCCAGAGGTGTGGTATTCCACTCCCGGGTAAGGATGGAGTGTGGAACTGAGCTCAGTAGGCTGCATGCACTACATACATCCCATTTCCGGGGGACAGATCAACGGTACTCCCACCAGTTTATGTGCAGGTACGACAGCGTCTGTCCCTGGCTGGAGTGGGAGGGGGGTGGAACATCCCAGTAGTGTAGGGGCAGATAGGGGGAGTAGTCTGGGTAAAGATAGGAGCTCATTGGGTGCTGGTCACCTGAGCTCACACATAGAGGGAGTATATAAGGTGGGCACCATCTTAGAACAGGGTCAGAGAGTTTAGCCTGAGGAGCAGAGCAGAGGAGCTCAGCCAGGAGGGCTGACAGGGAGCTGTGGCTCCGGCTGGGCCCAGCTCCAGAGCAGAGCCTGCTGAGAGAGAGAGGAGTCAGAAGGACCCAGAGAGGAAACAAGAAGGAACCCCAAGATCCCAGAATAAGGACAGAAGGGTGAAGGGTTGGTGAACAAGGGTACCGGAACCCAAGCTGGCAGAGGCCAAAACGAACCTTAGCCAGGAACCGGAGGTCGTGGTCAGGATCTGCCACGACCCTCACCAAATCCACTAGAAAGGCACACCGAGTATAGGGTCAGGGAGCCCAGAGGAGGCTTGACCACCAAGAGACCCGAGGGAGCCGGCCAAAAGTGGATCCCTGGTGGGAACGGCCAGAGGAAGGGAGAGTCAGAAAGGAGCTCAGGACCACGCTCCGGAATTGCCTGGGGGTTGGCAAGAGTCCAGGACCTGGTGGACGCAGCACGGCTCGGGTGGTCACTCAAGGCCAGAGTGACCAAAAGAACACCAGTAAGTAAAAGCCCTGAACTGCATCTCCTGACTCTGAGTCTTCCTTCTGCATCTTCACAACCCCCATCATCTACACCTTCTGCCCTGAGGCCATACCCCTCCCGTTGGGGGTTATACCATCACTGCTGCACATATACCACCGGCCTCAGTGGACTGCTCTGCAGCGGCGGCTTCAAAGCCGCACTCAACGGGTGGCGTAGTCGACAATCAAGTTAACATCTACTGCCATAGACTGCCACTTAGTTTGACACCCTGGACACGGACCGGGTCACCGCCACAAGGACTACTACCCCCATCGAGATCCGGCTCCGGGTATCCCCTACAGCACTGGCCCAGGGGGCGCGTCAACCTTTGGCGTAGTCGGCAGGATTACGTGCCCGCAACAACCGGGTACTGCGTGCCTGAAGAAAAGTTCACTGTTACCTCAAAAAGAAGTCTCCCGCCGGTTCCGGAGGGTCCCCGCCAACGGACCCCATCACAGGTCGATTCCCGCCGGTTGTCCGCCATTTGCAGCTTTTTCCCGCCATCCATGGAGTTTCCCGCCACTGGGAGACGATTCCCGCCATTTCCAAAGATTTCCCGCCTTGGAAGAGCGGACGCCATTATGGGCGTGCCAGAGGGTGGCAAGAGGCCACCTCCCATCGTGGGCCAGGTCGAAGAATGGCGCCAAAAGCGGAAACCGCCCCCACCAACAGAGACTGTGATGATTGATATGTCCATCAGCGTGAAGGAACTGCCCCTGGAACTGGCAATCACAAAGTTGCCCCAGGACCACCCCCAATGTGGGCGGAGACAGAACAAAAGAGAGAAGATGGGAGCAGCCTGGAGGAGTCTGGAGGAGCCGTACCCGGAGATGGAGGGAGAGGCAGGCAGCACCGACCCAGTGGTCAGGAGCCTGTTGCAAGCGACAACCCCAGAAGGCCTGGTGGAGATACTGGCACAGCTCCCCCGAGACCGGGAGCGTGCACAGACCGCGCTGGGGGGCCTCGCACGAAGGATGGCCCGGGTGCAGCAGGAAACGCTGGCGGAGTGGACCCGAGAGATGGCCCTGCAGGCTGGAGCCTGCCAGCGAAGCATGTCACCCGCAGCGAGGAGCAAGTCCACCTCTGAGGACGGCGAAGGAGGGACGACGGCCGGAGACGACGCCGCGGAGGGAGCCGAAGAGATGAAGGCAGGTAATGGGGACGACAATATCCCGTGCCCAGAAGCCGTAAACCTGCCCCAGCTCCCCGTCGCAGAGCCCGAAGCCCCACTCACCGTTCCCGTAGCCGCTGCGTCATCGCTCCAAGCTAGGCCTCAAGCGGCCGGAGCCGCGGCCACGCCCCCTGTGACGTCACGCGCCTCGATCCAGAGCACGGCCAAGCAGGAGACGCCACCGGCCTGGTCGCAAGGCCGAGTGCCCCCGGGCGCCGCAGTGCCAACAGCGCCCTCTACCTCCACTGAGCCACCGGCCTGGTCACTGGGCCAAGTAACCCCGGGCGCCGCCGTCTTCACGGTGCCCTTTACATTCAGGGCGCCCCAGGCCTGCTCGCAAGGCCTGGTGAACCCGGGCGCCGCCACCAAAACAGCGCCCTCAACGTCCACAGCGCCACACCTGGGTGAAGATCTATTTGCCCAGCACACATGCCCGGATGGGCAGCCCTTTATATGGCCACCGGAGTATTACCAACTTGAGCTCCAAAAGGAAAGGCCCCTGTGCGAGCCCCTGATTCCGGCTCCGAAGCCCGTCAAGAGGACCCCGCTCTCGTTGGAGGAGACACAATTTGAGTGGGACCCCACTGGAGGAGATCTCATGGGGTTCACCCAAGAAACTCGGGCGGCCGCAGCTGAGCGTGCGGAGTGCTGCCGGCAGCAGTTAGAGGTCTTCGACCGGGAACGGAGAGAGAGGCGGGTCCGTGAGCAGCGGCTGCAGATACAGAGCGCAGAGCAGAAGAGCCGGACCAGGAGGAACCCCCGTGCAGCCCACGGTCCCCGTGCCACCGGGACTGTAATAAAATTCCAGTTGGAGCACGGGTGGGGTTTCATCCGGGACCACAAGACCCCCGGCGACGTCTTTGTCACCTGCAGAGACGTTGAAAGTCATCTGCCGGAGGGACACAGAGGTCGTGACCTATACCTGGGTGATGAGGTCACCTTCACCCGGCATCAGTGCGCCAAGGGTCCGTATGCCCTGCACGTGCATAGACTTACTGAGAAGGAGCTACGGGGTGAGGAGGATCAAGAGGACCCGGACGGGTCTAAAGATTACCCTCAGCCAAGAGCACACCGCCACTGATGAACTGTAAATAGAACATGTAAATAATTACCCGTGTGGGTACAGAGACTGTTGCTACAAAAGTGTAGTCCCCGTTGGGACCAGTGAACTGTTCTAGTGTGTCCCATATCCCTTAACAGGCTGAGGACTGTGAACAGCCATCCCTTTTCCCCTCTGGCCGAGGACTGAGAGCGGCCATACCTTCCCTTGTATATAGTTGCGCTTCCTAAAGCGCCCCCTACCGGTTTTATAGGAAACTGTTGTTTTTACTACAAGAGACTGTTGCACTTTACCCGGTCACAAGTTGCATCGTGGCCGGAGGAACAAGAATGTTTTCTATGAAAAGTTTTATATGAAAAGTTTTATGCTGATGATATATATAATGTTTTATATGTTTATGATGTTTAAAAAAAATTTGTATGTTTGTGGATGTTTTTATTCTTTTACAGCCCGAGGACGTGCTGTGATTTACCAGGGGGGAATGTAGCACCCTGAGGATTCGGCTGCTACAGGGGTATTGCACCTCACTCCAGAGGTGTGGTATTCCACTCCCGGGTAAGGATGGAGTGTGGAACTGAGCTCAGTAGGCTGCATGCACTACATACATCCCATTTCCGGGGGACAGATCAACGGTACTCCCACCAGTTTATGTGCAGGTACGACAGCGTCTGTCCCTGGCTGGAGTGGGAGGGGGGTGGAACATCCCAGTAGTGTAGGGGCAGATAGGGGGAGTAGTCTGGGTAAAGATAGGAGCTCATTGGGTGCTGGTCACCTGAGCTCACACATAGAGGGAGTATATAAGGTGGGCACCATCTTAGAACAGGGTCAGAGAGTTTAGCCTGAGGAGCAGAGCAGAGGAGCTCAGCCAGGAGGGCTGACAGGGAGCTGTGGCTCCGGCTTGGCCCAGCTCCAGAGCAGAGCCTGCTGAGAGAGAGAGAGAGGAGTCAGAAGGACCCAGAGAGGAAACAAGAAGGAACCCCAAGATCCCAGAATAAGGACAGAAGGGTGAAGGGTTGGTGAACAAGGGTACCGAACCCAAGCTGGCAGAGGCCAAAACGAACCTTAGCCAGGAACCGGAGGTCGTGGTCAGGATCTGCCACGACCCTCACCAAATCCACTAGAAAGGCACACCGAGTATAGGGTCAGGGAGCCCAGAGGAGGCTTGACCACCAAGAGACTCGAGGGAGCCGGCCAAAAGTGGATCCCTGGTGGGAACGGCCAGAGGAAGGGAGAGTCAGAAAGGAGCTCAGGACCACGCTCCGGAATTGCCTGGGGGTTGGCCGAGTCCAGGACCTGGTGGACGCAGCACGGCTCGGGTGGTCACTCAAGGCCAGAGTGACCAAAAGAACACCAGTAAGTAAAAGCCCTGAACTGCATCTCCTGACTCTGAGTCTTCCTTCTGCATCTTCACAACCCCCATCATCTACACCTTCTGCCCTGAGGCCATACCCCTCCCGTTGGGGGTTATACCATCACTGCTGCACATATACCACCGGCCTCAGTGGACTGCTCTGCAGCGGCGGCTTCAAAGCCGCACTCAACGGGTGGCGTAGTCGACAATCAAGTTAACATCTACTGCCATAGACTGCCACTTAGTTTGACACCCTGGACACGGACCGGGTCACCGCCACAAGGACTACTACCCCCATCGAGATCCGGCTCCGGTTATCCCCTACAGCACTGGCCCAGGGGGCGCGTCACTACAATTGTCCACAATGTCTTGTGCTGAAGTAGTAAGATTTCTCGTCCCTGAAACTAAGGGCAAACTATGAAATATAAGCCCCTAGCATTATCCTCCTCCACCATCTGTATAATGCAGTCCAGGGGGTAACGTCCTCCTGGAATCACCAAACCCAGACTCCTCCATCAGGCGCAGATAGAGAAGTGCGATCCGTCCCTGCACAGAACACGTCTCCTCCAGAGTCCAGTGGTGGAGGCTTTATACCGCTCCATCCGACGCTCGGCATTGTGCTTGGTGATGTACGGCTGCATGCAGCTGCTCGGCCATGAAGATCCCGGCGGGGGCGCAGTGTTTGTGCCGATACCAGAGGTCTGGACTCTGCAGTTATGGGGTCAGCAGAGCGGTGGTGACTTTTCTGACCTCTGCTCCTCAGCACTCGGCCCCCCGCTCTGTAATGTTACGGGGTCTCCACTTCATGGCTGAGTCACTGTGGTTCCTTCCACTTCTCAGTAATATCACTCACAGGTGATGGGGAAGATTCAGGAGGAAGAAATGTCATGGACGGACTTGTTACCCCAGTGGCTCCTATTACAGGACCACGCTGGTATCAGTGAGCTCCGCACCACAGCTGTTCTGTCACATGGTAGTAAAGGCAGACGGCATGGTGGGGGGCCGGAGGTCATACACTGGGGGGTGAGGTGCCGGAGGTTATACACCAGGGGGCAATGGGACTGAATGGAAAACTTGAATTCAATGGTTAAGATGTTCGCATGCAGTACATTGTTTTAAAGAGGGTTCCAGGAGGATCCTTATTCAAAACAGTAGCGGATCTTATGGCCAGTACCTCTGATGGTTACTGGAAGATCTAGACTTTTGGAAGACCTCAACGTATAATATAATGGGAGTTAACGCTAGGGCCAGCACAGAGGTTCCCGGGAAGGAGATCCATTGCATTGATTTGCAAGTTGCCCAGAGGGTGATGACACTGAGGCCAATAACCCTGAGGATCCCTTATCAGGAAGAGGATTTCCAGTTTTGCTGACCTTTGAGGTCACTAAGTGTATTGTTCCTGTGGACTATGGCATTTCTTTCCTGTGCATCCCGCACTACTAGATCATACCCCATTCTGGGGACCATGTTTCTTTCTTGTGGTTCATGCTCCTGCTTGGTGTATTGGATGGTGCAGTAAACGTTGCTGGTGTTCTCTCTTCAATCACAGCAAAATTAGTGTTTTTTTAGGTGGCTGGATCATTAATGCCGACATAAGAAACATGATCAGCACCTCGAGGTGTGGGCAGCATAGTGGCTCAGTGGTTAGCATTGTTGCTTTGTCATTGTCCTGGGTTCAAATCCCACAAAGGCAAACATCTGCCATGAGTTGTAGGGGTTTCCTCTCATGTCCTCCCACAATAAAAATACAAGTTTTGCAGTGTAACATTAGTGACATCACCCTTTGGCCAACAATTTATGACATGAGCCCCAAAGTGGATGATGAAAACTTTAAAATGCTGCAGAAAGAGGCCTAATGATCATGGTTACAGAGGAGGAGGGTGGCCCACCAACACCAGCACCAATTTCCCCTGGATGTACACCTTCAGACACATATAGCTGAAATGTATTGGTGGGGACGGCAGGCACTATCCCCGAAAGGGGCCCCCCGGGACGGCGGGCACTATCCCCGGAAGGGGCCCCCCGGGACGGCGGGCACTATCCCCGGAAGGGGCCCCCCGGGACGGCGGGCACTATCCCCGGAAGGGGCCCCCGGGACGGTAGACATCTCTACATGGGGGGTGAACACGTCTGTATTAATAGGATCCAGAACACTGCAAGGGCACATATCTGACCAAAATGCAGGTGGGGGTTCAAGTCCAAATTTTACACCGAGACCCAACGGACTCTAGTTCCACCAATGGCTACACAACAGGATCCTGGTATTGCCGGTCCTTTCTGTTCATAGGAATTGTATAATATCCGGTACCAGCTATCACTCATAAATAACAGCATTGTTTTAGTTTAAAAACAAGAAAAATAAAAATTGCAGCCCCCTCGTCTCTAACCCTGGACTGCCCCTTCGTAATTAAGCCCAGGTCTATAAAATCAATATGAAACCAGAGAGTGATTGATCTGCATATCACAAGTTTATTTCCAGGAATTCACTCCCAAAAAGAAAAAAAAATCATTGTCTGACGTCTCAAAAAGAAAAAAAATATATATCACTGAAACAGCCATTTTAATACATCTTTTGTAGTTTTTTTTTTTTGTCTAGTCCAACATAAATAAAATGAAAAATATCAACCAGTAAAACATAACGAAATCATTACTTCGGACAAAAATCGAGAGCTGTTTTTGTTACATTCAGCGGATTCCTGCGTGTATTGGATGCAAAGAAAATACTGACCGAAAAAAATCCCAATATACTATACAGGATCTTTGTAGGAAGGACAAAATAAAAAGGGACCAAGTAGCTGTAATGGGCTCCAGTGATAGAAGCTTACCATTCCTTCAATCACTTGCAGCAAACGTTTTTACAAAAAATACAGGATAACGGCATTTATCGCCTGCTTTTTTTTTTTTTTTTTTTTTTCTAGTTTAAAAAATAATGCGCGGTCTAAGTCATGGACGTGGCAAGTAGAAGTCGTACGGTCAAAGGTTAATCCTGGCCTTTAATACAGGGCTGTGCAACGTCACATTCTCCAGTACCTTGTCAAGAATGAATGTACAGTGCAAAAAGAGACCAATAAATATCAAATTGAAGACCCCAATCCATCATTTGCATTTTACTTTCCTTTTTTGTCTTACTTGTTGCCATTTTTAGCACCAAATTCATCAAAATAGTGCACACAATTCATGAATTTGTTGCAATGCCCAAAAAAAAATATTTTTTTTTGTCAAGTCCTGAACGGTTTTTGCAACTTTTAAGTGCAAAAATTTGCAGACCTAAAAATAGACCAAAGTGGGGACTGGAGTGAAATTGTGCAAAATTTTGATACACCAATCACAACTTTTTTAAAAAAAAAAAATAAAAAGCATCAGGCAAAAATGGAATCGCAAACTCCATCCACGAAGCAAAACCTTAAAGAGAATATTCAGTTAGGTGCAACGAAAAAAAAGGTGCAAAATGCTTAAAAATTGACAAATAACAGGTGCAAAGGCAATGATAAATTGGGGCCAAAGTGTCCAAGGGCCCATATGCAAAATTTTTGTGGGATCATCTGACGTGAACAGGGGGAGGACTTGCTGAAGTTCAATGCTTAAATTGCAACCAGAGGTGTCTGGCAAGGGCTTTCTCCCCTCTTCATACAGCACACGAGCACACTACCGAGCGAGCATTTGTATGGGTGAGTCTACAGACAAGTCATTCTTGGTGCATGTTCTTGTGTGCAGCGGAAGAAATAATGTTTTGGAAAAAAAAATTATATTATATACACTACCATTCAAAAGTTTGGAGTCATTTAGAAATGTCATTATTTTTTAAAGAAAAGAAAATTTTTTTTCAATGAAGCCAACATTAAATGAATCAGAAATTAACAATGTATATAGTGTATGTGGTAAATGACTTTTCTAGCTGCAAACGTCTTGTTTTTATTGCAATATCTACATAGGTGTATAGAGGCCCATTTCCAACAACCACCACTCCAGTGTTTTTATGGTACATTGTGTTTGCTAACTGTGTAAGAAGGCTAATGGATGTTTAGAAAACCCTAGAAAACCCTTACACAAGTATGTTAGCCCAGCTGAAAACAGTTTGGCTGATTTGAGAAGCTATAAAATTGACCTTCCTTTGAGCTAGTTGAGAATCTGGAGCATTACATTTGTTTGTTCTAAGAAACTCTCAAAATGGCCAGAAAAAGAGAACTTTCATGTGAAACTCTACAGTCTATTCTTGTTCTTAGAAATGAAGGCTATTCCATGTGAGAAATTGCCAAGAAACTGAAGATTTCCTACAATGGTGTGTACTACTCCCTTCAGAGGAGAGCACAAACAGGCTCTAACCAGAGTAGAAAGAGAAGTGGGAGGCCCCGCTGCACAACTGAGCAACAAGACAAGGACATTAGAGTCTCTAGTTTGAGAAATCAATGCCTCACAGCTCAACTGGCAGCTTCATTAAATAGTACAGGCAAAACACCAGTGTCAACGTCTACAGAGAAGAGGCGACTCCGGGATGCTGGCCTTCAGGGCAAAGTGGCTAAGAAAAAGCCATATCTGAGACTGGCTAATAAAAGGAAAAGATTAATATGGGCAAAAGAACACAGGCCCTGGACAGAGGAAGATTGAAAAAAAGTTTTATGGACAGACGAATCAAAGTTTGAGGTGTTTGGATCACACAGAACAACATTTGTGAGATGCAGAACAACTGAAAAGATGCTGGAAGAGTGCCTGATGCCATCTGTCAAGCATGGTGGAGGTAATGTGATGGTCTGGGGTTGCTTTGGTGCTGGTAAAGTGGGAGATTGGTACAAGGTAAATGGGATTTTGAATAAGGAAGGTTATCACTCCATTTTGCAACGCCATGCCATACCCCGTGGACAGCGCTTGATTGGAGCCAATTTCATCCTACAACAGAAAGATGACCCAAAGCACACCTCCAAATTATGCATGGACTATTTAGGGAAGAAGCAGGCAGCTGGTATCCTATCTGTAATGGAGTGGCCAGCGCTGTCACCAGATCTCAACCCCATTGAGCTGTTGTGGGAGCATCTTGACTGTATGGTACGCAAAAAGTGCCCATCAAGTCAATCCAACTTGTGTCAGGGGCTTCAGCAAGCATGGGGGGAAATTTCTCAAGATTACCTCAGCAAATTAATAGCTAGAATGCCAAAGGTCTGCAATGCTGGAATTGGTGCAAAGGGAGCATTCTGTGACGAAAGCAAAGTTTGAAGGAGAAAATTATTCTTTCAAATAAAAATCATTATTTCCATCAATGTCTGGACTATATTTTCTAATCATTTTGCAACTCATTTGATGAATAAAAGTATGGGTTTTCATGGAAAACACAAAATTGTCTGGGTGACCCCAAACTTTTGAACGGTAGTGTATAATAATATATATTTCTTCATTCCAAGCACAGACGCTCGGTGTACCCTTGCCATGGCCAAGCTGTTCAGTGTTCACTCCCATTTACTGCTTTTTTTAATCTATATCCTCCGTTCTCTGGATCCTGTAAATCAAGGAAGAGCAAAATGGATGGAAAAACAAGCAGGTAAAGAGTTGTGCCGAATTGCCCCAGTCACGCCAAGGGTGTCCCGTGCTCCTGGGCTTGGTTTGAACAGTCATTTTGTTCAGACTGTCGTTTGCCACCCAGCATCTTTCCATATAATTTTATAATTGATGTTAATTTACTTTTTAACACATGAGGGAAATCAGAAAAAAATAAAATTGCTTTTTAGCGCTCGTATTACAGCCACAGGTTCCGGCCTCATTGCAAGTCTGCTCTTCCGAACTACCAGCATAATAAAATTCATACAATAGTGTTATGTTCGGGAGATAAATAGAAATGAGCGAATCTATTCAAAGTGAATCCGATTCGGGTAGAATTTTAGAAAATTTGCTGGCCTCTTTACACAAAGGAGAAGATTGCATCGGCCAGAGAAGGCTCACATGACCTGGGACTATCATATCATACATAGCCTGTATAAAAGCAGAGGCAAGGAATGTAACAGCCAGTTTTGTGGCGAATCTGGATAGTGAGAGGACGTCACAGCTCATCAACAGACATAGGGAGAGAAAAGCATAAAACACTGAAGAAACATTATAAATAGTGTGTGACAGGACAGCAGTGAAAAACAGCTCCCATCCAATTACCAATATATGTTGAGTCGCTTGGACTTTACTAAGGCTGTGCTGGCTTTAAACTGATTGTAAAGTGTTCAGTATTGTCCTAGGAGCGGTACATGCGCCATTTCAAGACAATTGGAGGCTTTGGAGTACATGAAATTCACTGCAAATCGAACCTTGGTGGGGAAAATTTGACGAAGCCGGCAAACTCGAATTTCAAAAGATTTGTCAGGCTGCATACTTGTGACCTGGGAAGACGTCTGTATGCTTTTAGCAAGGTAAGGACAGTTTCACACCTATGACTGACTGGCCGAGCAGCATGCGATGACCGCACTGCCCGCGGATCTCCTGAGCCCATATGAGGGCGTTGAGTTTGGGTCAGAAGACCCGCAGCCCTTCCAGCCTTCGTAGTCAATCTTTAATCACACAGAAGGTTGCGTGTGAAATTGTCCTATGGCTGAACAATACGACAGCATACTGATTGAGTAGAACATCTGTTTTACCCGCAAAAACCGCACACTGGATTGTAATGGTCGCTCAGGTTTGCAAGTTCTACTGTAAAAAGCTTCCACCAGCAGCGCCACAGTCGCTCCGTCTGGCCTTACCCTAACGTTGCACTTGTTGTCTTCGTTGCAAAATTGCTTTACTACCATTCTGACGCCAATTTGAACCTGCGGATACTTTGATCTATAAAACATCGATCACTGCTGAAATCTAAGACCCAAAACAAGGTACTGGAGAATGGTGATCGTCAGTCATCAGACCATCCGGACGCAGTGTTAGTAGCACGTTCCTGCATATTGCTTTGACTTCTGTTGGGTTTTATCTCCCACCGTGCAGATCTTTAAAAAAATAAATATCTCGGATTCGGATTTTATCAGCAAGTAAGGGCAGCGGCTAAAGGATTTTATTCTTTATTTCAGAACAACCCACAAGATATTTTCGAGGGTAGAGTTGGTAGCCATGTTTAGCTGATCTACCCTCCTTGTTGACTGTATCCCATTTATTTTCTCCAAACTGGTAGGATAAGATCGGCTATTCCTTCTGAACTCTCCCCGTACACAAGCATGCTCAAGTTTTGGCAGAGTGTGCATGTCTTCTCGTCGGTGGAACATATCGTTGCCAGACACCTCTGGATTGGACTTTAAATACAACATGCCCAATCTCATCAAGCTGGAAAGCCCCCACCCACCCCCCGATACAAAAGGAGGCTGGAAAGTGTGTATGGAACCTTTACGCCTCCCCGTTGAGAATACATGCATGCTCAGCCAAAGCAGAGTGTGCGGGTGTATGTGTGGCGGGTCTGCATGTCTGGCTTTACTGTGTAGGATCAGGACCAATTCTATATGGTAAAGCCGGACATACAGATTAGATGGCTAAAAGCTCAGAATAAAGTTTATTTTAAAAGTTTGCAATGGCCAAAAATTCCTTCCATTCCTGCAGGGTTATGATGATATCTTCCCAAAGGCCAAAAAATAACTTTACCTATAAGGCAGATGCATAATTCCTTATCGAAAACTGTCTCCAAGCCAGCTTCACGTAAAGCAAAGTGCACATGCCCCGAGTATCAGTGCCATTACCCAACCTTTTCTGCAGGTTTGTCAATACCTGTCGTTTCCTAGAACACAGGTTCCCGTTGAGGTACACCCCCGCTTTCTAAGAAATTACTCATCGGCCAAAAATTTTAGAATACACAACGTTCTGTGTCCACACAAACCATGGAGGGGGCAAAGGCCAGATTTCCCCCCATGCACATTGACTGATAAACCTGCAGATCTAAACGGCAATGTCCAAGGAGCCAGTACAATTGATATCACTTCCCATAAAGTGTTTTTTTTTTTTTTTAGAAGGGTAACCCTGCAATGTGTGAATAGCAGGCAATAAACCGGAAAGGAGCTGGAGAAAAAAAAAAAGAATAAAAAAGAAAGAGTAAAAGAGAAAAGATGCATATAAAACGCATGCAACTCAAAGATACAGAACATCCACCATTACTCCAAGAAGATAGCCAATAATTACTCAGGCTGTAAAGAACTCAGGGAGTTCGTAACCCGGGGGGCTACCGCGGCCTCGAGGTACCTACACCCGAATGTTACAACACTGAAACGAAGTCCACCGCTTCCCATCTTTTACTGCAAACTCTTTTCCGAGGCAGCAAAATGGAATTATTTCGTGCACATGCCGGGAGGGAATTGGCCGAGGGGAAAGGGGGGAGAGGCAAAAAATAACATTTTTTAAATTATGAGAAGGTACGGCAGCATTGAAAGAAAAAAAAAAGGATCAAAGTGACGGCGATCGTAATAGGAACACACGATAGGCAAGTCTCGGGAAAGGGCTAGCAAAAAAACCAAAAAACCAATGACCACTAAACTTTGTCCTGTCGACAGCAAGTCGCGCGGACTGCCCAGATCGTATCAAAAAAGGTCTTGTCAAAAGTGTATGGGAAAGTTTTACAAATCGAGCTTGACAGCGGTGTGTGTGTGACACAAGTATGGAATGATCTCCGGGGTATGGAAACGTCTATAGTACATCAGCACGGGATCCGCCCTCCGATGTCCCTCCCGTAGCTCGTCTTCAGCCGTTGCCAATTTAATCCCCCCCCACTCAAAACTAAAAGGCGCGAATCGCTATATACTTATATTTATATATATCTTTCTCTTTATATAGATCTATTTTGGTGTCATAAGGACTAAAATAAAAAAAATAACAAAATAGGTGATAAGAAAACATGTAGAACAAACGAGAAAATGAACACCGTGAGTGGAGACCCACATGCAAACCTGCGTTTTCTGCCCTCTTAAAACACAAACTTTTGTTTCGTTTTATTTATTTTTTTGTTTGTTTTTTTTTTTATTACCAATAAACAACATTTTTCATAACATTTAGGGAGACAAAATAATAAAAAAAAAAAGAACGATGAAATTAAAAACGGAGATAAAAGGGAAAGGGGGACGAAACATTTCTTATGTCAGACGAGAGATATGCGGTGAGAGCCTGCTCGGGATAGCAGGTGCATTATTTTTTTTTCTTCTTTCTCAAATATATATATATTTATATTTTTTATATAATTTTTTTTTTCCATATATATTTGTGTTTGTAAGAGAAAAGAGAGGCTCTTTGGGCCAAAAAATTGAAATGAATTGGTGAGGAGTGCAGGGACGACACACACACACACACACACACACACACACACACACACCGGTATGTAAAGACATATTGCCCCTACCATAGTCACCCCCCATATATGACGGCTTCCTATGATGCAAAATATAGACTGTATCCAACATACACTTCCAAATTTAAAGCCAGCCGGTTGTATCGTCAACTTCTGGTATTATGGCGGCGCGGGAACTAGAGCAAAAAAGTTACGTGAAAGGTGGCGAAAGGGCGAGGAACGGGTAGTGCGAGAGGCGGCAAAGCATGGAGGATAAGTGACCGGTTGCTCGTAAAATGAGCTCTAGGTCTCGTTTTAGGGGAGGGTGGATAAATGCTGACCTGGGATTACAACCCTGATCAGACGCAGCAAAATTCAACACTGGTTAACAGAAAGCCAACAGAGAGGAGGACGAGAAACCTTTGTGCGTGTGATGAATAAGTAGAGATATAGACATTGCAAGGAGATAGCACAGGACAAGGTCTTGTTTACATCAATAAAAATGTGAGCTGGTTTTATGGCCGGACCTCTCAGGAAGGGGGGATAAAAAAACACCCATATCCGGCTGCAAATATCTGCACGGTTGTCCTGGACTCATCCCTTAAGGTCCTGTAACAGCGGACATAAAAGGCTACGTATGACACAACCAGTAAAAGCTGTAGATCTGTAGAAGCACATGTCTTTATATACACACACGCATCCCCCCATGATATATACATCCTTACAGACACTTATATACACGTACATATATACACAGTCCCCACACATACTCCACGAGGAAACACTTTATGATCTGGTCTCAGACCCTCTCGCTGCTGCATGGAGATGACGACATTCCCAAGTGTGCAATGAGCGGGTTAATTCCGATCATGATCGATGACTTGACGAAACGCAACGCGCGCGCACACACACACACAAAAAACAAAACAAAAATAATAATCATATGTAAAATAAGTAGCATATTGCACCAGGCCTAATCTCCCAAGGGCCTCACGGGCACCGGCATGGGCTCCGTGTCTATGAAAAGTGGATGGGCAGGAGGAGTTGGCACCCAGGGCGTAAGGTTAATCCTACGTCGATGCACAACCATAAAGGAGTCTATGGCTGCTCGTCATCTACATAAATAAAATTAGAGTTGTATGTTATCTTATTACACTGGATTCAGCGATGAGGAATCACTTGGTATGGCACGTCGTATCACCAGAACACCCTCCGAAAGGCAGCAGCTTTATCATGTGCAAAACATGGTGCCAACATCGCTGTTCTCAAGGGTCACCTAGGACCCTTACAAGTACAAATATCGCTTGTGTTGCCTCCATCCCACTTGGAAATAACATCTTACGTAGGTCTATTCAGAATTCTTTAGTGCCATTTCTATGGGTTTGTATTAGACATGAGCAATTCGTTTTGCCTGTTTTTTTGTGGCAGCCGGGCTCCTCTTCTGCTCCAGGCATCCGGGCTCCTCTTCGGCTCCAGGCATCGCTTCTGCTCCCAGCATCCAAGATGTCTCTTGTGCTTACTAGGCCCCCATAGAATCATGACTTTGTGTGAGGGGTAGAAAAAAGCCAGACGCGCTAGATGTAAAGACACGCGGCTGCAACAGATTACCAGAATGGATGCCAAACAAATTGAAATGCTCATCCATAGGTCATACAGAAATACTCCCTATCGAATCTCTCCAGTCCACTCTGCCCTTGCCTTAGTGTGTTGACCACATCTAGTGCTAACCCAAAGCTTCCTAAACTCGGGCCAAAAACTTTAGAAAAAGTAATTTAAAAAAAACAACTTATAAAAATGGCACATACTTCCTACCCTATATTATTTTAGCAAGTGGGATGAAAGGAATTTTTTTTCTCTCTCTTTGGCTTGGAATAACAAAGAAAAATAATCAAAACTACCTGCTCAGTAAAATTAAATAGTGCAATTTGTGAAAAATTTGGAACTTGTGAGAGGTCATAATTCCAGACCTGTGTCCAATCGGGTAAACATAACCCTGTAAGCCAAGATGGAGAACGAATGTATCCATTTAGTGTGTATGGAGAAGTATAGGCTCTCGGCCAAGGTGCCAACCTCTCCTACTACAGCACTCCACCCTAGGTACTATCTGCTCCTGCCAGGCCACCCTTGGACATCAGTCTTACGTGCACTGGTCACCCACGGGTGCCGGCATCTCCTGCATCCATGCTCGGATACAAGCCCCGACCCTTGTGAGGCTGCAGTCTCTCTCGACACAGTAGGTGCCGTACTTTTATGGTGAATTCTTTGCTGGTGTTTCTGTATTTCAGCCACCAAATATTTCCCACCCCCGCCAATATTACTTATTTTATCCCCCAGCGCCTTGGAGCAAGATTTCTCCATTTCTTGCTGCTGCCTGTAGAGGCGGTAGATCACAGACCTATCTTAACGAAAAAAAAAATCCCGGCCCTTCTGTGTGTGATGACTCAAGCTCCTCCAATGGAGAAGGACTGGAAATAAAAACACAAGGACGTAGTATGAGGGGCTCTTCCTTAAGAACAAGTCTGTGATGTGATGGGGCATGGCGAGTCAGTTCAGGGAAGGAATACAGATGAAATTTGGCGCTAAAGCTGCAGATACTGTTGGTGTCAAAAGATGGGACCTTCTTGTTTCTTGACGAGAGCCTGCAAATAAAAAAACAAAAGGAAAATTACTGCCAGCATCAAAGCAAGGAGTGTGACCAGCTACGTAGACGAACAACTTGGAATCTTTATTTTTTTGTTCTGCATGGAAAGTTGTGAAACTTTGCAAATCACTCTTTATTAAGTGATTTGTTTTCATTCCGACAAAAAAATAAATAATAATAATTATAAATTGCATGTTTGTGGCTTCCAAACCTATACTGCTTTCAGCTGCATTGATTTCAGACTCATGTGGAGTACAGCTGATGGCAGTGATGGGTCAGCTCAGCACCTGTGTCACTAAGAAACTGCTGGAGATGGCACCCATCACTGCCATCATCTGTACTCCACATGAGAATGTTCTCATAAAAATGCAGGAAAATAGAATGGGGATCGGGAGGGGGGGGGGGGGGCGACAACAACGAAAGCTTGGAAGCCTCTTAAATGCAGTTTTTATTTTTTTACTGTAATTAAGTGATTTGCAAAGTATAATAAACACTGAACAATATTATTTAAAAAAAAAAATAAAAAGTTTACTTAATCTTTAAAAGTTTATGAAAAAAATGCTTAGAACGGTATAAAATACTAAAAATTGTAATACCTCATTGGTTCCCCTCCGCTCTTTGTAATGTGACAGCTGCAGCCAATCACTGGCGATCGTAGTGAACAAGCTACACCACTATAGCCAGTGATTGGCTGCTCATGGTCAGTTGTCGGTTTAGACCCAGAAGGAAGGACAGAGAACAGAAGGAGACCTGGGAAGTTTTGGAACAGGGGTAAGTGACTGCTAAGGAGAGTATGACTTTTTATTTTATTATCTTACATCATTCTGAGGTTTTTGGTGGATGGACACCCCCTTTGTATTAATACCTAAAACTCTGCGCCAGCACAGGGTGCTTTGCCTAATCATTGAGAATGGTTCTAGCCCACCAGGGATGTTGGCATTGCCGCTTTCCATACCCCAGACGATCACGTCACTAGCTACAAAGGATTAGAGGGAACGAACCTGTCCAAAGTTTTTCTTATTAAAAAGGGACCGGACGAGTGTAACATATGAGATAGGACCCCACAAATGGAAAAAAAGGGAAAAAAAAAACAAAAAACTCCTGCCCAGAAGAGACCAACCCCACGATGCAAACTAGGTCCAGAAAACTACAGAAATGAAGAACTTGGGATTTCGTACCTCCCTTCACACTCCTGCCTGCTCCATGCTGAAATTCAGATCGGTGTGTTTGTATCCCAACAGCATGGTGGCGGGGTAACAAGAGGTGGCAAGGTGCTGTCCTCCGTCTCCGATCACCGACAGCTCCGTCTCTTCGGGAGATCGCTCACAATCTGCTTGAGATAGAAACTAGTGTGAATATGCACATAAGAAAAAACCTACACGATATGGGACAAAAAGAAAAAAGATGAAGGAACGTTGCGTCGTGGTGAAAATAGGAAAGTATGGACGAGGAGACTCTCACCTTCACCCTCTTGATCCTGGAGCTGCTGACTCCCCATGAGCGAGGAGCGGCTCTGAACGGCATCAGACATGCGAGCCGAGCTTAGCGCTTTACCTGCCATCAGACTCATACCGGCCAAATTGTCCAGCTGCACCTACAAGAGAGCACACCGGGCTATAAGGGCGGCCCCCTTACTGACGTGCTTGGCCCCCCATAGTCCCATATACATACATAGGCATCATCACTGGTTTGGATGGTGTGGTGCCGCTGCAGCATCCTGGTCCGGGGGTTCTCGCTGGGGGAGGACCGTGGAGGGTAGGGGACACCGTTAAGGTCTGGGACTTCCATGACGTGAGGAGGAGACACTCTGTCCATGCAGTTTACCGAAGGTCCTGGTTCTGGGGGGTGAAGGGGGAAGAAAAAAAGTTGATGTTTAGCTCAAATAAACACGTTTATACCATAGGGAAGTAAAGGCAAAATAAAGGGCCGAGCAGGCGTCACGCAGGAGCCGTCTGGCTTTCCTTGTCTGTTAGACCCAGGACCATCAGCAGGATCCGTCAGCATTCACCTAATGAACTCGGGCAGCTTATTGCTGCCATAAGACGTTAGTATGGAGGGAGATCCTACAATTCTACAGAATAGGAAACATCAAAAATCCCCCCTGGATGAAAAACAATAAAAAGAATTGTAAAATATGATGATTTTTTTTTTCGCTTGTAGGAGGTGGGGTAACACTAACACAATCTCTAGTTCTGCAAGCCAAAAATTGTCTCCTGCCAAAAAGCAGCACAAGGAGGAAAGCACCAATATAGGGAAACTTTAAACATCTCACTGTATGCTGATTGTCTCCTGTTTCGCTGGAGTAAAAACATGAAATATATTAATAAAAGACTAAATATTGATTAAAAAAATAATTATATATACAGTATATATACACGTGCATCTCACTAAATTAGAATATCATCAAAAAGTTAATTGATTTCAGTTCAATACAAAAAGTGAAACTCCTATATTATATAGAGTCATTACACACAGAGTGATCTATTTCACGTGTTTATTTCTGTTAATGTTGATGATTATGGCTTACAGCCAATGAAGACACAAAAGTCATTATCTCAGTAAATTAGAATACTCTATAACAGCTTGAAATTGAAGAACTGAAATAAAATTATCTTTTTGATGATATTCTAATTTAGTGAGATGCACATTATATATGTATATACATATATATATATATATATATATATATATATGTGTATATACATATATATATATATATTTTTTTTTTTTATTAAGGCACGTCTTTGCTTAAAGGTGTTATCCAGGACTTTTATTTTAATGATCTTTCCTTTAGGGGTCAGACATTCGGCACCGCTACTGTCCGCAGCTCCCGGATGTACACAGTGTATGAAGCAGAGACAGCACAGCACCACACACAGTGTAGTGGCCGTACTCTGGTACTGCAGCTCGGCTCCCATTGACCTGAGAAAGGCCCCTATACAGTGTACGACGCTGTGCTGTTCTGGCTCTGTACACACTGTACATCCAGTCACAGCGGGGGCTGCAATCAGCTCGGTTTGTCTTACCCCAATCTGATATTAATCTATAGGTTAGGCCGACACTGTAATGTGTATGGGGGCATTGGCCATCTGATTGTCAAGGGACATGCCGATCACCGGCAGAGATATAAGTCGGCGGCTTTCTCATAGAGAACGCAGGAGCGTTTGGCTGACAGCTTTCTAGTGCATTAAGTCTTCATGAGTGCAAGGCATTCAGTCATTTCTCCCCTCGTCCTCACTATCCTGTACATGGTTGTAACACAACTGTCTGCAGCAGGACAAAAGTACACAGCTGGTAAGCCCCGGCTACCAAGCAAAAAATGGAAGAGATTAACCCTGTGTTCTCTGCAGGATTTCTACAAGCCAAATTATTTCAGGAACAAGCAAAAAATCCTGCTTAGCAGACAACGTGCTCTCCGGTATACTCCTATCATTCATTTCTCCTCTTCCGTTACTCGGTTTCCTTTCAATATCCAGCAATGGAGAAAAGTAAAAAGGGATTCTTTAGTTTTGAAATTTTTGGAAATGCAGCCGAATTACATGCAAGCCTATGAAGAACGCCGGATAATTGGGGAATAAGTGGCTGGTAAAAACTGTCTAAACTTTCTAGTATCATGGTGCCTGACGGTCCCAGTGCTTGTGAATGGCGCTCCCGGCCGCCCCAGCGTTCATGAATGGCGCCCCCGGCCGTCCCAGATATTGTGAACGGCACGGGAAGCTTTCAGAAACCCGGCAGTGGCAGATCTGTAGGTGTAAAGACGGCGCGCAGACTATCCATTCGTGATTATTTTTTACGTATGGAGGTTAATACAATGTAGGACTGCTTCTATTCTACCCCCTGGCTCGGGATTGCGCAGTAAATCTGGGGTTAACCGTGATAGTGCAGTGTGCATAAAGGCTATGACCGGCTTCTTGATGAAAGTCCAAGAGGCAGATGGATAACAGGCCATAAAGACAAGCAGGAGGTGCAGTAAAAGCATTGATGGGCAGTGATAGCCAGCGCGCTGTGTGGTCTCTGCCTCCGGCTCGGCCTTACCTCTGCTGGCCAGCTTGGTCCTGCTGTACGAGGTCTGAGGCTGATACTGCGCTGTACTCCGCTCCGGCTCTCGCATGGACCCCAGAAGAGACTCGGCGTCATCATGTCCGCTCTCCTGCAGGGGTTTGCTCAAACCTCTGATTGTCTCTGCCTCGCTCATCCTGTGTCCCTCCCCGGAGCAGTCCTCCTCCATGCTCTCTGAATGCAGCATGGCGGGATGATAGCGGGGCGGCGGCGGTGCGTGCGTGGCCTGCTGCATACATTCTTGTGCTCGGATCTGCAGGAGGTGGTGGTAGGGCTCAGCGGGCGACGGGTACGATATGTTGCCTGCATCCACTTGATTCAGGTGCTGGTTGAACAGTTCGTTCAGCTCCTGCTGCTGTTGCTGGTGCTGTTTTATGAGCTGCATGAAATCGGCCGGGGGCAAGCGTGCGTCTGCGTGACCCGTCAGGGAGTGGCGCGGGGAAAGCAGGCCCTGCAGCATGTGCGGCAGTTGCTGGTGATGTCGGCTGTAGGTGCTGGGGGTAGGAGAGAGCAGAGCTTGCTGCAGAGCAGACGTGGGGTAGTTCTGTTGGGGCGTCGCACTGAAAGCGGGGTACTGTTCTAGCTGAGGGACTTTCAAGGCTTGAGAAAACCCGGCGGCACCAGAAGGGTTGTATCCTGCGCTTCCTTGGCTTGTGTATCCCGATGGGGGAGGCCTCGGCTGGTCAGAAAACACGTGAGGGTGTAGATGGGTCTGGTCGTAATTTGTGGAGGGAGAGAAGCGGCCCATGTTCAAGCTGGAAAAAAATTACGGCAGGGAGAAATGTTATAATAAAATGGAAAGCACAAGAGCATCAACCACAGCAGCCCCCAGAAAAGTTAGCCTACGTCCCCCCCCCCCATGAGCTTACAGATTTTTTGCACCATTTCGGGAGTTCTTGTATTAAAGGGGTTGTCTGCAGCGAGACAGTAAGGGGACAACACGAAAACCATTAAACGCACAACCGATAGACTGCAGTCTAAAGGACCCCTGTGGACGGCAGCAGTCACCCCCTTTATATATCAGAGCTGCCGCTCCGGAGGGCCCGACCGACCTGTTCATCTCGGCAGGGAAGGGTTCTGCAGGCAGCCGCTGCTATGACATGCTTCTTCATAGAAGTAAAAGTTTCTTTACAAGCAGTATTCTGACTACAGACATATATATATATATATATATATATATATATATATATTTAATTAGATCTCTTAGAACTGATGAGGCTGGTGTACTTAAATGAAAAAAAAAAAAACATCACATAATTCTTTTTTTAAAAGTTTTTCTTTTCCCCACCTGATATTCAAATGGTCATTTTAAATTTGATTAATTAGAGATGAGGAATTTGATTGCTTGCGCTGCCCTGGTCCAGTGCTCAGTTTGGTTTTCCGTGGCAGGTGGTCTGCACTTCTGCATCCATCATCCTGGGGCACCTATAACACCTAAAGGGGCATCCCCATCCCTAAGATTCCATCCAAATACGTAGTAGGTGTAATAACATTAGCAAATCCGTCCAGTTAAAAATGTAGTACAGTTCTTCTGATCCGCTATGTCTCTTTCCTCATGTGCAGGCATTGCAGTAGCTTAGGTATCCATGGTTACGACCACTAGCAACTAGCTAACTGTCACTATATGAGTGGTCGTAACCAAGGATACCTAAGCTACTGCAATGCCCTGCACATGGGGTAAGTGACATCGCTTATCAGAAGAACTATACTACATTTATAATTGGAGGTATTTGCTAATATTACACCTACTACATATAGGGATAGGATCTTGGAAATGGGGATACCCCTTTAACAGGCTGTGCGACTTCATGACGTCGTTTCGGGCCTAGCGTGATGAATAATGAGCAACCAGAGGTGCCAACGATCACAGGCACAAAAGTGAAGACCGTTTGCCACAGAAGAAAGAAAGGGATGCTGTTCACCTCTGATCAGGATTACACAGCCATTCTGACAGATTTTCATAGTAATTACATCAGCCCCATTTGGTCTAAGACATTTTTCATTTTGAACAACTCACTGCATTATACTACACTGCTTATTTTATAAATATTATATATATATATATTTTTTTTTTTTAATTATTTAATTTATATATATATATTTTGATTTAATTCATTTATATATTTTTTTTTACTTAATTCATATATATATATTTTTTAATCTATTCAATATATATATATATTAAATAGATTTATATATATCTATATATATATATATATTTATTTTTTAAAATTATTTCATTCATTTATATATATTTTTTTTTAATGAAAAAGTATTGAAATAAAAAAAAATACAAAGATAAGTAGTTCATGTCTTGGACGCTGTACCTGTGCACTTCAGCACTGTCCGCACTCAGCTGCTTGGATAGAGGTCGGTGGGTGTAATTTCCCAATGAAGCCATAAGTGATGCCCGTTGTTGCATCTGTATGTGGTTGGCACAAGGATTTATAGGAATACCCCGGGCGGCTCCAGACATGTCGGGGGGCTCCTGCACCTGGATGGTGACTTGCTGCGCTGACTGCTGCTGGTTTTGCTGCTGCTGTATGCCCATGCGTGGCAGTGTAATGCTAGGTGGTGGGGAGCCGCTGTTAGAAGGCTGGTAAAGAGCGGTGTGAGCGGGCACCCCCTGATACTGAGTGGAAGGTTGGGCCCCTGAAAAAGGTAGAAAAATAAATAAATAAAAATCTGTGAGAACAAGAAAAAAAAACACACAACAAATTAGAACATTAAAAGGAGCTGTACCATGTGTCTGGAGCATGGCACTGGAAGATGGCGGGGGGCTGCTGTTTGGCTGTCTGAAGAGGTGATTGCTGGCTGGATTAGGAGGGGGGCTAGAAGGCTGGATTCGCAATCTGAAATGAGACAACAGGATCGGTCAGTGACGTGAGAGACCAATAAAAAGAAAGGGAGATCGGAGCTGTCTGCACGCTCTTTCTGCTATAACACAGCCCTTTAAAGGGAACGTGTCATCAGAAAATTACCTATTGTATCATTCAAGTTTTCATTTTTTAAGTATTTAATATCTTTTTTTGAGTATGTACTTTTCTATATCACTGTCTAAGTAAAAACAAAAATAAATCTTTCAATTTTCAACTGGCCATTAAGTGTAATATATAGACGCCTGTACGGCTACTTACATGCACATTAGTAGCCAAAGACTGACTCAGCCCCTATTAGTGTGAACAGAAGTGTCTGAACATGCTGCAATTCGGGCAAAGGTCATTGTGAAGAGAGGAGGAGGAGGTGAGCTGCGACATCACCCATTGTGAATGATGGATCCTGTGTTATCTACTGTATATAGAGGTGTTATCAGTCATTGTACAGGAGGAGGTGAGCTGTGACATCACCTATTGTGAATGGTGGATCCTGTGTTATCTACTGTATATAGAGGTGTTATCAGTCATAGTTCAGGAGGAAGAGGTGAGCTGTGACATCACATATTGTGAATGCACGATCCTGTGTTATCTACTGTATATGGAGAAATTATGAATCACTGTAATCTTGTATGTGATGATAAACAGATTGTTGAAGTGTCTGTACAGAACAGAAAGGAGTAATATTAGATCTAGTGAATTGCAAGATTTAAGTATATATTATTTTTAATATAGTGATTAAAAAAAACACATTAACATAAAAACCTAATTTACACAATAGGGTTTTTTTCTGATGACATCTGACATGAAAAGGATCAGAACAATGATGCACTTAGGTGTTAATGACCGATACCTCTGAAGCTGGTGTGTAAGGAGCGCGGGCTGATTCTCACAAGCCGGCACCATGGATGACGACTGCAGGGGAGGAGACGGCTGTGCAGGACGGATACAATCCTGAAGAGGAAGAAAAAGAAGGAGCGGATATATCCCACATGGAAATACCATATATTCTGCTATCACAGTAAAGTGCAAGTACAGAACTAAAAGCTTTTATCAAGCCGCACGCTGTAGTCAGAGAAAGCTAAATTCATATTTATTTTAACTGTCCGTAAACAGAAAGAACAGTAAGGTGCAGTACGTCCACCGCCTCGGGACTGCGAATCTGGAGAACTCTGCTACAGTAAAGCCAGATAGAGAGTGGATGCTTCATGCAAGTCACGTACCTGGATCTGATGCTGCAGGATGTGCTGCTGATGCTCCTGCTGGTACATCACGTGCTGCTGCTGTGTGTGCTCCAGCATCCGCTCATCCATGTGTATACCATACAGCTTCTGCAGGTGCTCACACTCCTAGAAATCAGCAAAGAGTCAGCCAAGCCGGAGAGCAGCGCCGCCCCGAGCCAGGCGAGCGCCGAGCAGCGCCGCCCCGAGCCAGGCGAGCGCCGAGCAGCGCCGCCCCGAGCCAGGCGAGCGCCGAGCAGCGCCGCCCCGAGCCAGGCGAGCGCCGAGCAGCGCCGCCCCGAGCCAGGCGAGCGCCGAGCAGCGCCGCCCCGAGCCAGGCGAGCGCCGAGCAGCGCCGCCCCGAGCCAGGCGAGCGCCGAGCAGCGCCGCCCCGAGCCAGGCGAGCGCCGAGCAGAGCCGCCCCGAGCCAGGCGTGAGCCGAGCAGAGCCGCCCCGAGCCAGGCGTGAGCCGAGCAGAGCCGCCCCGAGCCAGGCGTGAGCCGAGCAGAGCCGCCCCGAGCCAGGCGTGAGCCGAGCAGAGCCGCCCCGAGCCAGGCGTGAGCCGAGCAGAGCCGCCACGAGCCAGGCGTGAGCCGAGCAGAGCCGCCACGAGCCAGGCGTGAGCCGAGCAGAGCCGCCACGAGCCAGGCGTGAGCCGAGCAGAGCCGCCACGAGCCAGGCGTGAGCCGAGCAGAGCCGCCACGAGCCAGGCGTGAGCCGAGCCGCCCCGAGCCAGACCTGAGCCAGGCCTGAGCCAGGCCTGAGCCAAGCCTGAGCCAAGCCTGAGCCAAGCTGCCTCGAGCCAGGCCCCCAATTCAAAATGGTATTAATCACTGAGCTGCTGTGAATGCTTTGGCTGCTCCCTATCCATTACCTGTTGTAGTTGTTTTATGCTGCTGTTCTGGTGCCCAGTTTTTTCCAGATGAGCTTTAAACGCTTGAATAGTGGCGGCTCCATCTGAGAACCGGCGCACCGGGGAAAAGCGCTCAGCGGGAAGATGGAGAGTGTTTGAATCTTTGTACATGGAGCTGGAAAGACAAAAAAGATGCCACATAATGCAGAGACATGGGCGTTTATTACCATATGGCAATGAAAATCTGCAGTGGAAAATTAACTGCTCCTGTGTGGTCTGAACTGTGCGCTCTCCAATTCTGCGAGCAGAGGTAGATCGGCCTCCGCAGCATCGCAGGAGCTCAGGGACACAAACTGATTGGATCCGGCCAGCTTTGGAGCAGGTGAACCATGCCTAGGAGACCGGCCGCCCCGGATACCGCAGTTTCATCCACTTTGCTGGTCGTATAAAAAGTGTATCTGTGACATTACGTTTTTAGGGACAGAGCGCTTGGCTAGATTTCACCAAGATGTGGCCTGTTGCACTTCAGTGTCTAATATACACCTATTATATACACACTGCTCAAAAAAATAAAGGAAACACTTAAACAGAATATAACTCCAAGTAAATCAAACTTCTGTGAAATCAAACTGTCCACTTAGGAAGCAACACTGATTGACAATCAATTTCACATGCTGTTGTGCAAATGGAATAGACAATAGATGGAAATTATTGGCAATTATCAAGACACACTCAGTAAAGGAGTGGTTCTGCAGGTGGGGACCACAGACCACATCTCAGTACCAATGCTTTCTGGCTGATGTTTTGGTCACTTTTGAATGTTGGTTGTGCTTCCACACTCGTGGTAGGATGAGAAGGAATCTACAACCCACAGAAGTTGCTCAGGTTGTGCAGCTCATCCAGGATGGCACATCAATGCAAGCTGTGGCAAGAAGGTTTGCTGTGTCTGTCAGCGTAGTGTCCTGAGGCTGGAGGCGCTACCAGGAGACAGGCCAGTACACCAGGAGACGTGGAGGGGGCCGTAGGAGGGCAACAACCCAGCAGCAGGATCGCTACCTCCGCATTTGTGCAAGGAGGAACAGGAGGAGCACTGCCAGAGCCCTGCAAAATGACCTCCAGCAGGCCACAAATGTGCATGTGTCTGCACAAACAGTTAAAAACCGACTCCATGAGGGTGGTATGAAGGTCCGACGTCCACAGATGGGGGTTGTGCTCACAGCCCAACACCGTGCAGGACGCTTTGCATTTGCCACAGAACACCAGGATTGGCAAAGTCGCCACTGGCGCCCTGTGCTCTTCACAGATGAAAGCAGGTTCACACTGAGCACATGTGACAGACGTGACAGAGTCTGGAGACGCCGTGGAGAGGGATCTGCTGCCTGCAACATCTTTCAGCATGACCGGTTTGGCAGTGGGTCAGTAATGGTGTGGGGTGGCATTTCTTTGGAGGGCCGCACAGCCCTCCATGTGCTTGCCAGAGGTAGCCTGACTGCCATTAGGTACCGAGATGAGATCCTCAGACCCCTTGTGAGACCATATGCTGGTGCGGTTGGCCCTGGGTTCCTCCTAATGCAGGACAATGCCAGACCTCATGTGGCTGGAGTGTGTCAGCAGTTCCTGCAGGATGAAGGCATTGAAGCTATGGACTGGCCCGCCCGTTCCCGAGACCTGAATCCGATTGAGCACATCTGGGACATCATGTCTCGCTCCATCCACCAACGTCACGTTGCACCACAGACTGTCCAGGAGTTGGCGGATGCTTTAGTCCAGGTCTGGGAGGAGATCCCACAGGAGGCCATCCGCAACCTCATCAGGAGCATGCCCAGGCATTGTAGGGAGGTCATACAGGCACGTGGAGGCCACACACAATACTGAGCCTCATTTTGACTTGATTTAAGGACATTACATCAAAGTTGGATCAGCCTGTAGTGTGTTTTTCCACTTTAATTTTGGGGGTGGCTCCAAATCCAGGCCTCCATTGGTTAATAAATTTGATTTCCATTGATGATTTTTGTGTGATTTTGTTGTCAGCACATTCAACTTTGTACAGAACAAAGTATTCAATGAGAATATTTCATTCATTCAGATCTAGGATGTGTTATTTGAGTGTTCCCTTTATTTTTTTGAGCAGTTTATATATAGCCTATGCAGCGTGGATAAACACAAACTGAAAGGCGCATCATTCCCGCTCAACCAGTTATGCAAGTGCAGCCGACTTCCTTAAGAAAACAAAGAATCCCAGGACTATTTGCTCCAGCGTGGCAATCAGTGTGTGTTGGGCAAAGTTTGCATGCTCACGTATGCATCGCCTGGTCAAAGGTTGTGAGGACACCTTTGGACATAGTTCCCAAGAAAACACAGAAGTGCACTGTTGTTCCAGAGATACCATTATTCGCTAGTCATAAAGATTATTTATTGGAAATGCATGTCAGCAAAGGAGAACAAGCTTCTATGTTTTATCCGTTGATTTCTGAGGGGTCGGATGTATGACTTGTGTGTATGGTGGTCTCCGTACAAAAGAAAGAAAGAAGGGCTAACAGGCGTTCGGCCGATAGCCATCAGATGTGTAATGGCCGGCTTAGGAATTTGTCGGTGCACCCCGTACTCACCGATGCTGGTCGGGGATCAGGTGCGGGGGCCACACTCTGTTTCGGAAAGCCTGCTGCCCCAACTGGCGCTGTAAGTCTGGGGGGATTTCAGCTGAAGGACTCGTCATTGCCAGTGTGTGTCTCTTGGAGCGGTTTGCAAGATACCTGAAATTACAATGATACATTAGGAGTCCACTGTGCTCGGAGGAGACGCACTCCACTCTCTATATATAGCGTTATAACGTGTCTTGTGACCCATCTAGGATCTGTTAAAGGGGTCTTCACAACATGGCAACTTATCACCATTGAACTTACTGACCGCAGCCTGGTTCTTGGGATGAGTGAGGGTCAGATCAAAAATGGGCAAATTATCACTTATACTGTGAATAAGTGATAAGACGCAATGTTGGGAATAACCCTTTAAATACAATGTATCATTTTCTATAAGATGCCAATGCAGGGTCTACGTTTCATTTAACACTGATGTGTTTATAAATCACTAACAGCCGGTCAGGGAAAAGAAAAAAGATAAAAGTCACAAACTCTCCTGTGGGGCCATAAAAATGAGCTCACCGATGTATTTTCAGTTGATTCAATGTTGTCAACGGACAAGTGCAAGCCAGGGCGGCCGCAACAAAGCAGCCAGGGCGGCCACAACGGAGCACATAACTTTATTTTCTCCCTTGAGCTGCACTTCCAGTTACATTGCTGCACATGTTGAAAACAGTATTTACCTACATATTTTTGCTATGTCTGCAGGTAGTTTTTTTTGGGGTGGCGGGTTCCCTTTAGCTATTGCACCATTGCTCAGGTAGTTATAGAGACGGATATTATGTTCCTTGTATGACTCAGTTTTAAGTATAGGCCCTTGGAAAAAAAAAACTTTCATTGTGAAGCATCATTTTATCTAATGATGGTATAATACAGACGCCTCTGTACTTTGTAGCGTTCACGTTATTTTTGTTGGAGCATCTGTGACATGCTAGCGTTTGCCTTCTTTGTATGTTTTGTGCTGGATGGTAGCGATCGTCCATGGTGATCAGATACAGAGAAAGAATACAAAACTGATCTTCAGACACGTCACTGATAAAAAAGTCTGCAGATCGGGGTGACGCTGACACCGCAGGGCTGTGCAGGACAACGCTGCTTCGCTTAAATCACTGGATCAAGGATTTTTCCGTGAAACTTTTACCTCTGCACGGCCTCTTGATCGGGCTCCCCATCCGAGCTCTCCTCATCTACCGGGGTCACTGCAGGTACGGCCTGAGGGATAGAAACAAAAATGTTAAGAAATTACAGTCTCCTGTTTCAAGTCAGAAAAAAAATATATATATAATAACAATAAAAGATACTAGTAAAATAATAAGGATAATAAAAATTAGAAATAAAATATTATAATAGTAAAATAGTATTGTATTATTGGCAATATATATTTTATTATTTGTATTTTATTATTATTATTATTATTAATAGATTATAATAGTAAAATAAGGATATTAATAATACAAATAAAATACAAATATAAAATAATGAAAATAAAATAATATAAAATACAAATAATAAAAATAAAATAATAATAATAATAATAATAATAATAATTCAACAACTAAATAATAAAATAATAATAATAAACTATTAATTTGATTTTACTACAAATACAAAATGATTCCCATCTTGTAGTAATCTGATGTGCCAGCGTTGGGAAATAAAGCCAAATGCAAATTACTTTAGAAGAGCACTGGGGGCGTGTCTATGCACTCAGTACATCCGCCTTCTTCATTACTCCCTCCCCGCCCAGTGCCGCTTTGATTGACAGCTCCTTCCTCCGCTATGTTGGCGGGCCGAGGACAGAGCGCGCTCCTTGCTCTTCCATGCAGCTTGATTTCTCAGATCACACATTGGATTACTACAGGATATCATTATTATTGTTCTAGGACCTATTGAGCCACATCACTAGGTTTACTAGAAAATAGGGTAAAGAGTATATATTATTTCAATTTGACGTGTCAGAAGTTTTGATTGGTGAGGGATCAAGACTTTGAGACCCCGGCTGATTGCTAAACCCTGCATAAAAATGCTGGTGATCACATAACGGAGAAGCAAAACGCTCGTTTGTTGGGTGATTTGATAGTTTACACAGCACGTCCCCTATGTAAAGAAGGGATGTGCTACCGATAGAGGATCCTGTTATCGGGTGGGGACACCATGTTTGTATTAATGATCCTTCTGTTTCCATCAGTACTCGTTGGCCTGTGTAAACGAGCGCCGACCGCCTTGTACATAGGGGAACGGAGCTCGTTAGAGGGCCGAGATGGGCCGGTGTGAGTGACCTCACTAATGAATACATACGTGTCAAACACGGTAGTAATCGCACACTCACTGTTGTCATTGTGACCAGCGGTGAAGGACCTCGTGGCCTCTTCAGGAACTGTTGTGCGTGTAGCTGAATATTCGCCCCTCCATCAGATGCCCTTCGTCCAAGAGGTCCCATGCCATTTAGGAGCTGAAGCGTGGGAGGCTGCAAGAGGGACTGCTCCTATAAAACCAATGGAAATTATTAGGTTTTGGACACTTTACAATGAGATTTCTATCAACGTCCCACACAATACAAAAGGAAGTCGACGAAAGACCAATCAACCCACGATATTTTAATGAAAAAGACCATCTAACCCCCAGCAAACTATATTATATCAACACTGCACTTTATACAGAATTCTTTTCATTGTTCACTCAATATAAAGCTTTTTAAATAACCTTTATTATAAATATTTCACATTTGTTGCTGCAGATGACTGCAAGTCCTTTATCTAGGGGTTTTGCAAACATGATACGAATCCATCAGATCTGCTGCTCCCCACTTCTTTCTGTTCCCACCTCCCTTCTCTCCGAGTGAGAGATAGCAGAAGGGAGGGATCCCCAGAATATAGACAAAGTAGAAAACCGCTACAATATGAGGGAGGACAGAGTAAACAGGCTATAGACAAGGAAAAGAACACTACAAGTGGAAATAAGAGCAGGATGGAAGCTGTGCTGATATATGAGGTAATGAAGACAGAAGCAACCTGGATACACCCAGAGCTCACATCCAGCCTATATTACTGAGAGAGACACACAGACCTTACATCCAGCCTATATTACTGGGAGAGACACACAGCTCACATCCAGCCTATATTAATGAGAGAGACACACACCGCTCACATCCAGCCTATATTATTGGGAGAGAGACACAGAGCTCACATCCAGCCTATATTACTGGGAGAGACACACACCTCACATCCAGCCTATATTACTGGGAGAGACACACACAGCTCACATCCAGCCTATATTATTGGGAGAGACACACAGACCTCATATACAGCCTATATTACTGGGAGAGACACACACCTCACATCCAGCCTATATTACTGGGAGAGACACACACAGCTCACATTCAGCCTATATTACTGGGAGAGACACACAGACCTCACATCCAGCCTATATTACTGGGAGAGACACACACCGCTCACATCCAGCCTATATTATTGGGAGAGAGACACAGAGCTCACATCCAGCCTATATTACTGAGAGAGACACAGAGCTCACATCCAGTCTATATTACTGGGAGAGACACACACAGCTCACATCCAGCCTATATTACTGGGAGAGAGACACAGAGAGCTCACATCCAGCCTATATTACTGAGAGAGACACAGACCTCACATCCTGCCTATATTACTGGGAGAGACACACAGACCTTACATCCAGACTATATTACTGAGAGAGACACACAGAGCTCACATCCAGCCTATATTACTGGGAGAAAAACACAAATCTCATATCCAGCCTGTACTACAAGCAGAGACAATACCACAAGAGAAAAATCTGAAACTTAGATCAGGCAGCAAACAGAATATCATAGCGAGAGGTCTGCAAATTAAGGAATGAAGATTGCGTCGGAAATGCAGTGAAAATTTATTAGCTAATGGTAACCACTGACAAGTAAAAATCCTTTTTTTCCATGTCAAAGGTGTTCACAGCCTTTAGGAAATCCCATTATAGTATACAAAGAATGTACCTTAAAATAAGGCATCAAAGTTCAGATCGAGTGATCGGTCATTCTCAGGTCAGACACATATTGCCAACGCACAGTGCCACCTACTGGTCAAATCTAATATAGCAAGTGACACAAAACTGAAAAATTCCTTGTGAGAATCCAAGTCCACCATTTATGTTCACGTCGTTTCTGTGCATTTTCCTCTGCAGATGTCGGATGGTGACCCTTAGATCTGCAGCTTCCACACAAGAATAAGTCCGAATCAATGCAGCTAGTGGAGATTGAGCTTTTACCAATGAAAGTGAATGAATCTGCGAGAAACACATTCACATTTATGGGATGAAGGAGCCATTGACGGAAACGTCAGCAAAAGCCACAAGATGTCTGACACCTCAGTGTGGGATACTTGTGGAGTTATAGGGGTATTCATCACTTACATTTATGGCATCTCTACGGGACATAGTAGATGCAGGTCCCACTGATGAAATCCGCATCTATCTCAAGGACGGGGCCCTGATGTCGGTGGGGAGGTGGTCGGACTTCCCATTCATTTATATAGGACTTCCGACCACCTTTTATTAACGGCAGCACGTGACGGGACCCCATACTTCACTTTGGTGAGATCCACATCAATTATACTTTGTCACATCATATGAATATGCCATGGGACTATCCCTTTAAAGGGGGTTGTATGAGCTCAGGGAAAACGTGGCGGCTTTCTACCAAAAAACATGGCGCAGCGGTTTTGTATTTTTTTTATATGCATTATAGGCCGGCAAGTGGCATTAATCAATGAGGGGGTCCGACCGGAGACCTCCATCAATCGTGTGAGTACATTTGTGCACCGGCCCATACATGCTTGCACTGCAAAATATGAAGAAAATTCCTTACTTTTGCTCAAAGCAATGCTTAATTTTGGGTTGAAATTTTTTTTTACAAATTTTTTTAATGTTTCCCTTTAGGTCACCCGGTGCATACTCCGCAACCGGGCGCAAATCTTGCTCCCATTGCTGCAGAACGCGTGACTTTACACACGATGGTGCATTTGGACTATACCTTGTACTCGAGGTGGCCACTAGGGGGCATGTTTTGCATTGGCAGCAACGGGTGAAGGGTGTTTGTGTTTTGTGCCACTGGAAGGAATGGGGTCTGTGGAGAGACCCTTGGGAATCCAGGAATGATCTTCTGCAGCTCCTCCGCACCTCCTTCGTTACTGATAAAAAAAAAGCAGAATATCGCTGATCAGTACAAACAAGGGGAAAGAAGCAAATACAACGTATAGACTTCTAAAATAATGTCAGTGACCCCGTTGTTCTCCTCCAAAATGCCACAACAGCCTGTGTGTGTGTAAGGGGATGCTGGGAGTTGTAGTACTGAAGGTTGCTGGCCCTAGGTCTATACGCTTATGTCCTGTGACTATTCCGCCATAGTTACAAGTAAAGCAGCGAGCTGTGACTTACTGTGTGTCCGGCACTCCCACCGTGTGTCTCCTCATTGACAGGTATCGGGCCAAAGCTTCCGGGGAAGGTTCTTCTCCTTCATCGCTGTCCAGGTTCATGGTGCCGTTAGTCTAAAGGGCAATATAAATGGTGTAAGGTTAAGTTCACACTTTGCGTTTTGGCTGCCTTTTTTTTCCACAGGCAAAACCCGCTGTCTTGGCACTAAAGAAGCTGCTTACAAAAAGCAGCTTTTGCTGCACATTTGCTGCCTTTTCGCTGCGCATGTGCTGCCTTTTCGCTGAGCATGTGCTGCCTTTTCGCTGCGCATGTGCTGCCTTTTCGCTGAGCATGTGCTGCCTTTTCGCTGAGCATGTGCTGCCTTTTCGCTGCGCATGTGCTGCCTTTTCGCTGAGCATGTGCTGCCTTTTCGCTGAGCATGTGCTGCCTTTTCGCTGAGCATGTGCTGCCTTTTCGCTGCGCATGTGCTGCCTTTTCGCTGAGCATGTGCTGCCTTTTCGCTGAGCATGTGCTGCCTTTTCGCTGCGCATGTGCTGCCTTTTCGCTGCGCATGTGCTGCCTTTTTTTTCAGGTTCATTTGTCTTTTGTGCATGCTGACAAATTTTACAGTGCCCCCAATAAAAAACATGATGCAACTTCCTGAGTTTTCTGCGCCGAAAACGCAGCAAAACTTGATACCTGCATTTTTTTGCTGCGTTTTTGTGCTTACACATTGCTTTCTATGGGTGAAAAAATGCTGAAAGAAGTGACATACTGGCAGCAGTTTTCAAGTTCAGTCAGGAAAAGAAACAAAACAATGGGTGCGCATGAGATTTCTGAAATCTCATACCTTTTGCCGGTGCTGTAAAATGCAGCTTAAAATTTACAAAAAAAAAACGCAGCAAAAACACATGTGAACATAGCCCAAAGACAGAGACCGTGAATCCGATTGTTCATCACGTTAATATCTACTGTGGGCTGATTCTCACCTCAACTATTTGATTTTCAGGGTTGATGAGTTGGACTTGGGGCACGTTCATACTGACGGCACTGCCAGTGGCATCAGCCTGTAGGAAAAACACAGAAGTCACAAAAACCTTATACACATGAGAAAAAAGTTTACTCCGACTGTAAGCGCAAGAAAACATTCACTCTGCTGAAAATATGCTGGTCCCTCCATCTTCATATGATCTCCAGCTCAGGCTGCTGTGGCTATAAAGTCTATAGATGGCTCCCATGACTGGACGACCTCTGGAGACCACAGCAGAAGGTCCCTTCTTATTATGCAAGGTCAACTACTTCAACGCTGCAGCCAATCACTAGGTCACATCTTTAGTAGATTGTTTTCCCTTTTATACGCAATGAGGCACAAACCACGGGTCATATCCAAAACGCTCTCAAAAATGATAAAACTTTCTAAGGAAAAAAAAAAGAGCATCCTGAAAAAGCAAAAAGACTAACCTGTATTGGTGAAGCCGTGTATGACAGAGGACGAGGGGCGCTGGGGGGAGTCGGGAGGCGTAAAGTTTTGTGTCTTCTCAGCCGTTCGCACAGCAAACTGTAGATAGCACTGTAGTTATCGTAGGCGTCCGTTCTTAGAGACTGGGTAGAAAACACAAACATAGAAGGTATAAAGGGGGAAGTATAAACTAGAAAAAGAAAGAAAATGGCTAATAAAATGGGATTTTATGGATTTCTTTGTTTACATACACATACATAATCATTGCCAAAAATGTGAAAAAATGGGGATGTGCAGCTGACAATCTGCATGGAGGCCATATGATCATATCATCAGCCATCTCCTTAGTGATTGTACTGGCCCGCTCACCTTTATGCCAATCATCTTGTCAGAGGGTCCTCATTAGGGCAGAAGTCTCACCTGTAAAGTGCGGTCTTTGTCCAGGCCCATCTCCACCATGGTGTGCAGGACTTGCTCATTCAGCGGCTCCCTCTGCCTCTCCATCTTGATGTGCTGGCATTCGGCTATTAACTACAACACAATGCAAACCTTCATTAGCCACACAACTGATAGCGCTCTGCTTTTTAGCCATTTTAACATACAGGCACCGCTCTAAAATCACGTCACCTCAACTTAAAAGTGGTATCTGCAAAATAAGTGATAATGTATTGATTGGAAAGGGTCTGATTGCTGGAACCAGCACTGATCGCGGCACTTTGATCCCCATTTACAATAGAGCACATGCTCGACCACAGCTCCATTCATCACCTATGGGGCTGCCAAGCAATGCACTCAGCTTCCCCATAGAGAATGATTGGAGCACAGACCAAGTAATCACCTATTCTAGAGATAGATAATAAATCTTCCTTTAACCCATTTAAAGGGCTTGCTCAGGATCGGATTCTTAGGGTGCAGTCACAAGGCCGTATAATTTGGAATGCAAAGCAATGCTCGGACTGGCTGTCGGCTCAGCTCACCTGAGCCTGACAGCACGTATTCCTATACAGCTATTACGCTTGGGTAGGTAGAGCCGATGGCCAGTCATGAGCATTTTCCATTTGGGTCAAAAGTTCAAAGAGACACCAAAAAACACAAAAATAATCTCATATTGGCTCACCCTTTCAAAGTCGAGATCTTGCTCTCCCTGGCACATCCACTTGTGTTTGCAGATCTGCTCCATCGACAGGCGCTTACTGGGCTCCAAAATCAGCATATGTCTGATGAGATGTTCACATTCTGTAAGGAGGGAGCACGCGTCAGCACACGCCGTGCACGTGTCTCCACGGGATCGGACATTATACAGCACCCACCGTGCACGTGTCTCCACGGGACCAAACATTATACAGCACGCGCCGTGCACGTGTCACCACGGGACCGGACATTATACAGCACGCGCCGTGCACGCGTCTCCACGGGACCGGACATTATACAGCACGCGCCGTGCACGCATCTCCACGGGACCGGACATTATACAGCACGCGCCGTGCACGCGTCTCCACGGGACCGGACATTATACAGCACGCGCCGTGCACGCGTCTCCACGGGACCGGACATTATACAGCACGCGCCGTGCACGCGTCTCCACGGGACCGGACATTATACAGCACGCGCCGTGCACGCGTCTCCACGGGACCGGACATTATACAGCACGCGCCGTGCACGCGTCTCCACGGGACCGGACATTATACAGCACGCGCCGTGCACGCGTCTCCACGGGACCGGACATTATACAGCACGCGCCGTGCACGCGTCTCCACGGGACCGGACATTATACAGCACGCGCCGTGCACGCGTCTCCACGGGACCGGACATTATACAGCACGCGCCGTGCACGCGTCTCCACGGGACCGGACATTATACAGCACGCGCCGTGCACGCGTCTCCACGGGACCGGACATTATACAGCACGCGCCGTGCACGCGTCTCCACGGGACCGGACATTATACAGCACGCGCCGTGCACGCATCTCCACGGGACCGGACATTATACAGCACGCGCCGTGCACGCGTCTCCACGGGACCGGACATTATACAGCACGCGCCGTGCACGCGTCTCCACGGGACCGGACATTATACAGCACGCGCCGTGCACGCGTCTCCACGGGACCGGACATTATACAGCAAGCGCCGTGCACGTGTCTCCAAGGGACAGGACATTATACAGCACGCGCTGTGCACGTGTCTCCACAGGACCGTACATTATACCCTGCCCGACATTCTCCATACCTTCAGATCATTAATACAAAATAGCTCAAGCAATTGGGGCAATATGAAAACCACTGTTAGTTTAGACCAAGAGAAGCAGAAATTGGCAATAATAAAATATAAACTTTTAATATAGATTTTTTAAAAATACATCATTATAAAACAGATACGTGCTAACATAGAAAATGTAAAAAAAAACCTGACTAATGGCCCAATAGATCCAAATGGCCAAAGGGCCTAATAGCCAAGACACACAGTTGTGTTGTACTTAGAGGTTAAGATCCATGGAAAAAGCAGAGACAGCCGTTCTGCAGACCAAGGATCCACACTAAACCAATGTGTCCTGCCTGCATTCACACTGTAAGGTTCACATACCAAATCACACGCCTGTGACTACGTGACAACAAGCCCCAATATACATTATAGGTAATGATCATGTGCACAGAGGACAATACCTTCAATAATATAGCCAAGATCAAAGGCCATTTGGATCTATCGGGCCATTAGTCTGATTTTCAGAGCGACGCTCTTTTTATATTTTCTATGTTAGCACGTATGTGTTTTATACTGAAGTATTTTTAAAGAATATATATTAAGTTATATTTTATTATTGCCACTTTCTGCTTTTAGTGCAAAATAGCTCCCCTCCAGAAGGAGACTGCCTCTCTGGTGCCAAATATGCCATCGAAGGGTGGCAATTAAAGGGACGGTTGCCTTCCTTTTGGAGGAAAACTATTTTGAAGCAGCTCCTCTCAACAGTGAATGGGTTATGCTCGGAAAAGGCCATCAATATTAGATGGCTGAGGAAGGGGACTCTTGTTTTTGCTAGCTCTATAGATGACAGGTGATATCACTGACGCACTTCTGAGGCTCCTTCCATGGGACTTATCTAAGTCTTTAAAGTAAGGAAACTTTACCTGTGGACATGAAAAAAGGGATCCGGAACTTTCCGCTCAAGACCCTGGCCCGCAGGTTTTGTAACGTGCTTCCATCAAACGGAAGAGCGCCGCACACCAACACGTACAAGACGACTCCCAAACTCTGCGCAGAAAGAAAAAAAGACACAGAAAATTAGTAGCAGTATACTGCCAGCAACCATTAAAGGCTTAATCCCATCTTTATAGATGGATACTGTCAGGTTAGAGATCGTTATAACAAGCAATTTTGCAATTTGCTGCGTATTAAAATTTGCAGCCGTTCTTGAGATATTAACATTTTTCCTTTGTTTACAGCTTGTTGCCTAGGAGACCGACCACTGCTGCTGTCCAGTTTGTAAGTACTGCCTAGGAATAGGAGGTAACAGTGCGCTCCAGCAATCCTGCTCGGCTTCGCAACATTGAAAGGAGGCAGTAAGCGTTGAGCACGGTCTGTTGTCCAGCAGGGGTGGTCGGTTTCCAGGGCAACGAGATGTAAACGAAAGAAAAGTGTCTATCTCAAGAACGGATTAAAATTGTAATGAGCAGTAAATTGCAAAATTTCTTGTACTTACGAGCACTGTCCGACAATATCCATTCATGAAGAAGGGAGGTGTAAGATGTGTAAGAGACTGCTGTCGACTCCAAGAAGAAGACAGATGGAGCATGTAAAAGTTTCTGTCTGCTCTGAACATTGTGCTTAGCAAGTGCTTGCATTGGACGCAGCCATGACATGATCAGTAAATGCCCCCTGGCAAAGCTGAGTGCTTGCACTGGACCCGGCCATAACAGGATCAGTAAATGCCCCCTGGCAAAGCTGAGTGCTTGCACTGGACCCGGCCATAACAGGATCAGTAAATGCCCCCTGGCACGGCTGAGTGCTTGCACTGGACCCGGCCATAACAGGATCAGTAAATGCCCCCTGGCACGGCTGAGTGCTTGCATTGGACGCAGCCATGACATAATCAGTAAATGCCCCCTGGCAAAGCGGAGTGCTTGCACTGGACCCGGCCATAACAGGATCAGTAAATGCCCTCTGGCACGGCTGAGTGCTTGCACTGGAAGCTGCCATGACAGGATCAGTAAATGCCCCCTGGCACGGCTGAGTGCTTGCACTGGACCCGGCCATAACAGGATCAGTAAATGCCCCGTGGCACGGCTGAGTGCTTGCATTGGACGCAGCCATGAAAGGATCAGTAAATGCCCCTTGGCACAGTTGAGTGCTTGCACTGGACCCGGCCATAACAGGATCAGTAAATGCCCCCTGGCACGGCTGAGTGCTTGCACTGGACCCGGCCATAACAGGATCAGTAAATGCCCCCTGGCATGGCTGAGTGCTTGCACTGGACCCGGCCATAACAGGATCAGTAAATGCCCTCTGGCACGGCTGAGTGCTTGCATTGGAAGCCGCCATGACAGGATCAGTAAATGCCTCCTGGCAAGGCTGAGTGCTTGCACTGGACCCGGCCATAACAGGATCAGTAAATGCCCCCTGGCACGGCTGAGTGCTTGCATTGGACGCAGCCATGAAAGGATCAGTAAATGCCCCCTGTAGCACGGCTGAGTGCTTGCACTGGACCCGGCCATAACAGGATCAGTAAATGCCCCCTGGCACGGCAGAGTGCTTGCACTGGACGCGGCTATGACGGGATCAGTAAATGCCCCCTGGCACGGCTGAGTGCTTGCACTGGACGCAGCCATGACAGAATCAGTAAATGCCCCCTGGCACAGCTGAGTGCTTGCACTGGACCCGGCCATGACAGGATCAGTAAATGCCCTCTATAGCACGGCAGTGTGCTTGCACTGGACGCGGCTATGACTGGATCAGTAAATGCCCCCTGGCACGGCTGAGTACCTGCATTAGAAGCCGCCATGACAGGATCAGTAAATGCCCCCTGGCACGGCTGAGTGCTTGCATTGGAAGCCGCCATGACAGGATTAGTAAATGCCCCCTGGCACGGCTGAGTGCTTGTACTGGACCCGGCCATGACAGGATCAGTAAATAACCCCTGGCACAGCTGAGTGCTTGCACTGGACGCGGCCATGACAGGATCAGTAAATGCCCCCTGGCACGGCTGAGTGCTTGCACTGGACCCGGCCATGACGGGATCAATAAATGCCCCCTATAGCACAGCTGAGTGCTTGCACTGGACGCGGCTATGACGGGATCAGTAAATGGCCCCAGGCACGGCTGAGTACATGCACTGGACACGGCTATGACGGGATCAGTAAATGCCCTCTGGCACGGCTGAGTACTGGCATTGGAAGCCGCCATGACAGGATCAGTAAATGCCCCCTGGCACGGCTGAGTGCTTGCACTGGACGCGGCCATAACAGGATCAGTAAATGCCCTCTGGCAAAGTGAGTGCTTGCACTGGACCCGGCCATGACGGGATGGTGAGTGCCTGCACTGGACCCGGCCATGACGGGATCAGTAAATGCCCCCTGGCACGGCTGAGTGCTTGCACTGGACCCGGCCATGACAGGATCAGTAAATGCCCCCTGGCACGGCTGAGTGCTTGCACTGGACATGGCCATGACAGGATCAGTAAATACCCCCTGGCACAGCTGAGTGCTTGCACTGGACGCGGTTATGACGGGATCAGTAAATGCCCCCTGGCACGGCAGAGTGCTTGCACTGGACGCGGCTATGACGGGATCAGTAAATGCCCCCTGGCACAGCTCAGTGCTTGAACTGGACGCGGCTATGACGGGATCAGTAAATGCCCCCTGGCACGGCTGAGTGCTTGCATTGGAAGCCGCCATGACAGGATCAGTAAATGGCCCCTGTCACGGCTGAGTGCTTGCATTGGACCCGGCCATGACAGGATCACTCGGTGCCCCCTGGCACAGCAGAGCTGCTGGGTTATAGCAGAGCTAGATCAGTTCTGCCAGTGACTAACTTCTTGACTGGGGGGCTTTGTCCCCTTATAATCAAGCTGCTATGGTTCCCTAAGTCACAAGGAAAAATCAGAAGTTTACTACTCACCCATATGTCAACCTTGGGCCCTTCATACTCTTTTCCTTCAAAAAGTTCTGGTGCTGCATATGGGGGGCTCCCACACCAAGTCTTCAATAATTGCCCTGGAGTAAACCGGTTACTGAAACCAAAATCTGAAGGAGGAAAGTAAAGAGAGAGTTATGGATGGAAGCAGGCGTCGCTCTGCAGGGTATACAGCGCTCTGCAGGGTATACTATACTATACTATCTCCAGAGTCTATCAAGACAGATCATGAAGGGGGGAGTGAAAGATCCCGCAGGTCGACCATTGTGTTCTGCGTGGAGTTAAGCCGCCACCAGAATGACAGAATGAAAGAGCGCTCACTCCCGCGCAAAAATGGGGCTCAGGGGAGATCACTGACGGCCGAACCAGCGTGTGTACGGTGGTCTCAACTGCAACCAAAGCATGCAATGAGCTTAATCCACCAAGCTTCCTAAAATCATACATCGCCCTACTCTTCAGTGCCTAAAAATCTACACATTCACACCTTGTTAAAAAAAAAATATCCGGGTGAAACAAACGGAAACTTTCCAGCACTATTCGGACTGGGACGCCTGCCACTAAAGGCAGATAGGACTGAGGGTGCAGTGATGCGAGGGATTTGTCTAAAACAAACAAGGATCAGAAAAAAGTGTTTAACGTTCACATCCGAGGTCTGAAGCAGAAAAACAAGCGGCTCGGTGGAGCGGTGCTGACAGGACATCAGCATTTCCATCCTACTCATCAGATGACTGCGCTCAGCCGCTGCCAAAGCAAACAGCAGATGGGAGGACCGGCAGCACCTCCAGAGCAGCGCTCGGCCGCAGGATTCCCAGGAACAGTCACTTCCCTCATAATCCACTGCATCATACAGACGACGTCTCCAGGCCCGGACTGTCAGTATGGGCCGCTCTAACGCCTTGTGGTCTTAGCTAGAAGCAAAAAAAAGGGGGTCTACTTTTGTGCAGAGAAACAGCTGAGCGATTCTGCAGCTCAGCCTTATTCACTTGAATGGACTAAACTGCAATACCAAACACAACCCATAAGAAAGGGTGGCGTGGCTTCTCAAGAAAAAAAAAAAGCTAATTATTTTTGCTAATCCATTTAAGCAAATAGTGAAAATATTGAGCCCTATATCTGTACAGCTCAGACTAAAACCGGAACAGCCTGCAGTATACCACGCCGATATCGGAACCACCGGGGGCGGCATAGAAAAAAAAAAAATCAGGTTCCCACATAACAAGTGACCCTCCACCTTCTCCACACCCACTTCTGCTTGACCGACAGGTCCCCCCCCACCTGTGCACTCGTGTACATAATAAAATGTGGCCACGGGGTAAGAGGGTTGAAGGCCATCGCTCAGGCTTCCCCTTCCTAAAGGGACAACACACCCCACCACCCTCTTCCTCAGCACATGACTGTCAGGAACACCGTAAAAAAAAAAAAAAAACGGATCTGCGGCTTCAGTGCCACTTTATTCCTCCGATGTGGCAAAGCTGATGCCGCTGGTCTGACCTGTCAATCATCAGGAGCTCTCTGCCCCCCAAGGCAAGCAGGGAGTCGGGAGGCAGAGGAGAGGCGCGCTCCTGATGATTGAATGTTCGGACAGGCAAACCCCATTAAAAGATATTAATTCCTGCGGCTCACAACGGTCACTAGTGGGAGCCAAATGAAGAGCGATGGAGACAGGCTCACCGTGGTTCTGACCGTCGCCCTTTGTGAAAACTGAGGTCTATAAATGCAGCAGTGAGGATGGCAGCGACATTTCATAGTGATTTTTGGCCACTCACCGGCAATCTTGATATTGAGGTTTGCATCAAGCAATAAGTTCTCAGCCTTCAGGTCTCGGTGCACGATGTTCCTACAGTGACAGAAGTGGACAGCGGCGACAATCTGCTTAAACTTCTTACGCGCTTCTTTCTCTGCCATCCGTCCGTGAGCCACAAGGTGATCTGTAATGCAAGAAAGGACGGTCAGGTGATGGCGAGCCAGAGACACTTAGGACCCCGCACGATCAGCAGGCATCGTGCACGTCTTATTCTATAGATCAGGACACGTGCACCGCACATCACCGGCACCAATGGGGCTGTGATGCCACCTGCGACATGCCGAAATGTGACCGTCTCAATGTTGGGATTTTCAGTTGCAGGTAACTGCAATGCTGACCCCTAGGGGCCAAAAGAGCGCGCTACACTGTAAGAAAAGTGCTATAGAAATGATTGAAAAGTAATTAATGAGATTGCAGCCTTAAAGTGCATGTGACCGTCCCCATACAGGTGGGATATTGTCAGCAGCACATCCTCTGTTTAGATGAGGAATTGAGCTGCCGACAACAATGATTTTACAGCAGAATCAGTGGTCGAAACAACGATTGATAGTTTGTGCACAAATTGCTGCCATGGTTACAAGGGTCAAAGATCAGAAGTGAGCGTCATTATAAATGGGCTACATTGCCAAAAAAGTCTACGTTGTGCGGATCTGCCGACATCCCAGGGTATAGGCAAACTGTATACACACTAGTGACTTCCACTGTATTAAAGGAACAAACGAGAAAGGAAGGGAAAACAAACGAGAAAGGGGGGGGCAAAACAAAAGAGAAGGGGGGGCAAAACAAACGAGAAAGGGGGAGGGCAAAACAAACGAGAAAGGGGGGGCAAAACAAAAGAGAAGGGGGGGCAAAACAAACGAGAAGGGGGGGCCAAACAAACGAGAAAGGGGGGGCCAAACAAACGAGAAAGGGGAGGCAAAACAAACGAGAAAGGGGAGGCAAAACAAACGAGAAAGGGGAGGCAAAACAAACGAGAAAGGGGAGGCAAAACAAACGAGAAAGGGGAGGCAAAACAAACGAGAAAGGGGGAGGGCAAAACAAACGAGAAAGGGGGAGGGCAAAACAAACGAGAAAGGGGGGGCCAAACAAACGAGAAAGGGGGGGCCAAACAAACGAGAAAGGGGAGGCCAAACAAACGAGAAAGGGGAGGCAAAACAAACGAGAAAGGGGAGGTCAAACAAACGAGAAAGGGGAGGCAAAACAAACGAGAAAGGGGAGGCCAAACAAACGAGAAAGGGGAGGCCAAACAAACGAGAAAGGGGAGGCAAAACAAACGAGAAAGGGGAGGCAAAACAAACGAGAAAGGGGAGGCAAAACAAACGAGAAAGGGGAGGCAAAACAAACGAGAAAGGGGAGGCAAAACAAACGAGAAAGGGGAGGCAAAACAAACGAGAAAGGGGAGGCAAAACAAACGAGAAAGGGGAGGCAAAACAAACGAGAAAGGGGAGGCAAAACAAACGAGAAAGGGGAGGCAAAACAAACGAGAAAGGGGAGGCAAAACAAACGAGAAAGGGGAGGCAAAACAAACGAGAAAGGGGAGGCAAAACAAACGAGAAAGGGGAGGCAAAACAAACGAGAAAGGGGAGGCAAAACAAACGAGAAAGGGGAGGCAAAACAAACGAGAAAGGGGAGGCAAAACAAACGAGAAAGGGGAGGCAAAACAAACGAGAAAGGGGAGGCAAAACAAACGAGAAAGGGGAGGCAAAACAAACGAGAAAGGGGAGGCAAAACAAACGAGAAAGGGGAGGCAAAACAAACGAGAAAGGGGAGGCAAAACAAACGAGAAAGGGGAGGCAAAACAAACGAGAAAGGGGAGGCAAAACAAACGAGAAAGGGGAGGCAAAACAAACGAGAAAGGGGAGGCAAAGCAAACGAGAAAGGGGAGGCAAAGGAAACGAGAAAGGGGAGGCAAAACAAACGAGAAAGGGGAGGCAAAACAAACGAGAAAGGGGAGGCAAAACAAACGAGAAAGGGGAGGCAAAACAAACGAGAAAGGGGAGGCAAAACAAACGAGAAAGGGGAGGCAAAACAAACGAGAAAGGGGAGGCAAACAAACGAGAAAGGGGAGGCAAAACAAACGAGAAAGGGGAGGCAAAACAAACGAGAAAGGGGAGGCAAAACAAACGAGAAAGGGGAGGCAAAACAAACGAGAAAGGGGAGGCAAAACAAACGAGAAAGGGGAGGCAAAACAAACGAGAAAGGGGAGGCAAAACAAACGAGAAAGGGGAGGCAAAACAAACGAGAAAGGGGAGGCAAAACAAACGAGAAAGGGGGGGCAAAACAAACGAGAAAGGGGGGGCAAAACAAACGAGAAAGGGGGGGGCAAAACAAACGAGAAAGGGGGACAAAACAAACAAGAAAGGGGGGCAAAACAAATGAGAAAACCAGCAAAAGGGGGGAAAACCCAGCAAAAGGGGGGAAAACCCAGCAAAAGGGGGGAAAACCCAGCAAAAGGGGGGAAAACCCAGCAAAAGGGGGGAAAACACCAGCAAAAGGGGGGAAAACACCAGCAAAAGGGGGGAAAACACCAGCAAAAGGGGGGAAAACCCAGCAAAAGGGGGGAAAACCCAGCAAAAGGGGGGAAAACCCAGCAAAAGGGGGAAAACCCAGCAAAAGGGAAAAAGAAGTATATTCCAAGGTATACTACACTCTTCTATACAGTTGAGAGAGGAATGCCAATAATAATGCAGAGGATGATTCTTTATGAATGTTCTCAATGAACTGTATAAACTAAAAAACATACTTTACCCGGACTGACGTCGCTCCACCGCTCTGATCCCTGGATCCTTCAGAAGTCTTGTGATGTAAGTGCTGCAGCCACAAGATCACCAGGGACACAGGACAAAGGGCTCAGAGCGGAGCTGAAGACAAGTTTGTATTCTTTTTTTTATCTTATACAGCACATTAGGGACATTCATACGGGGTAGTTCTGTAGTGAACAACCCCTTTGAGTCTGGGGCTACACAGGCATTACTTCCTCAACACACATCGCGTGAAGTACTCATTATACCTCTGTTACACACAATGACAGTGAATGGGGTTGTGTCGTGACTTTCAATCGGGCTCAACCACACACAAGTCGCAAAAATGTAAGTTGCAGAAATTTTCATGCCTTCAAACTACAGGACAGCGTCAGGGTAAATCTTGTGCATAGAGATATACGGATGCCCCACTTGTGTATGGAGGCCTCCGCCCAGCACATTTCTGGCCTCACATTTGAACACTTGTATTCAGCACTTTCCTGTATTTCACATTCCCACATCCTATGTACTGCATACGATTGGATTATACGTCTCGCTCAACCAGTCCCTTACTGCAAAAAAAGGTAAAAAATTCAGTACAAGTCAGTAAAAAAAAAAAAAATGAAAAAGTACATTTCCTGAACACATGGGAGATCTGTCATTAGGTCACGGCACTGAATAATGCACGTTGCTTCAGGGCACAGAACTGGGTGGGCCTGATATCTGGGACTTCCAACGTTACCAAAAAGAGACTCCGCGTGCCGGTAGCAGATTGGCATGATCACCGCCACACCCAGGAAAAACAAGAATTTCCATCGATTGAGGAGTTGGAAACAAGCGAAACAGGATGACCAAAACGGTTAGATCAGGTCCCACACCGATAACCAGGACTCATGTCCGCTGGTCTGCCCTGGTGGCCGGGAGATCACGCATACACCCTCCCACTCCATGCAAGCCGACGACACTGACCAAGACACCGGCCGCACCTTTCTTCCTCTATATTAAGTGTTGCTCTACTTAATTTAAAGGCAATAATCTGTCACCTGATTCCACAATGCACATTCACTGTATACATTATTAAACAGATCTATTAGACCTGATGAGGAAGGAGCATGCACTTTGTGTCCATATTAGAACGGCTGTATAATCCATTGCATTTTATGAGTCCAGCTAAAGAATTAAGTCCAACTACATTTAGACTCTGCCCAACCAGCCTGACTTACAGCTGCAGCTTATACTGAGCAGTGTGAGATCTCAGCAGGGAGGAGGGACACTGAGGAGCTGCCAATCAGACTAGGTGGGAGGAGACAAAGGAAAAATGTAAAAAAAAAAAAAAAAAAAAAAAAAAAAGGATTACACAGCTGTTCTGACATGAATAAGTAAAGTAAGCACACCAGCCTCAACAGGTCTACGAAACGTAGTTAATAATGTATGCGGAGGGAATTGTGAAAGTGGTATTATCATCTGAGTCCTATGTGCTATAAATGTCGTATCGGTCCTGGAGGCCGACCTTGCACTTAAGAGAATGAAGGTGCCTTTTCCTCTGATCAACTGCAGGGTCCGAGCAAGAAGCGTCCTGCGCTTCGGGAAGGAATTTGATGGAGGAGAGGAGACCTATTTATAGGGGCGGCCGCTGGAGGAATGCAAGAAAACCAAAGTGTTTCTCTGCTGTAAGACTATTTGGACAGAAAGGAGGAGGGTGCAACGGAGGCAGGGGAGCTGTGCTAACAAAAAAAGGGCTTAGAACAGGATGTTCAGCCAAGGAAAGGGGGCAACGGGATCCCCCCTAACACCTCCAGAAATTAGGACATTCTGCAAGAGGTTCAATGTTTTCCCTTTTAATCCCCTTGATTTTTTAATCCCCTGCGGTGACGAGTGATAGCTTAATGCCATAGCTGAAATTCGTTCTGGCGATTAGGGGCGACAATGCGATAAAGGGAAGGGGGTGCGAACGCACGACGACGACAAACCCCAATATTATTCATCCCCTGATGGAAAAGGATGGGTTAAATGTTATGACTCCCACACGCATGATACATCCTGTTTACAGAGTCAGGCTGCTGCATGCACGGCGGACAACCCGTATCTCATTCCCAGTCACGCGGCCTCGTTAACCCTTCCCCTTCTGGTGGGGAGGGCTACGCACGCTCGTAGGCACGCTGCTGCCGCTGGCCAGAGTCATTTACCGCTTAGATTTGGGTGCGAATATGAAAATCCCTGGAGCCATAAGGCTCAGATAAGAGGCGGCCGCTCGGGTGCATTCCTCTAAGTCACTACTTGTAGGCACCGACTGGACGCCGGACGGCAGGGAAGCGGCAAAAAGCAATTACCTGCTCATCGGCTCAGCAGCAAGACTTACCGAATATCTCCCCTCCGCTGGCATACTCCGTCACCAGGTAGATCATCCGCTCAGTCTCCATCACCTGCAGCAGATAGAGAAGCAGACGGTAAAGGAGACGTACAAGGGTCAATAGACAGGAAATGGGGCCACCATCACCGGAGCATCTACAGATCAGACTGGGACCAGTATCAGGAATTCCCAACTATCACCACGGGGTACCTTAACACAAAAGTACACGCCATGCTGCGGTCTGAGGGCCGTAGGACAGCAATAATACCAAAAGAGGTGTTCCCATCTGACAGTATATGGCCGGGGGTGGGAGACGCCGGCCCCGAGATATGGGTAGGGGGAAGGGAGATACCTACCCAGAGGAGTGGGGGGCAGATGGTGGGGGGGGGGGTAGCGAAACTCTTCCAGAGGATGGGGGGAGGGGTGGGGAAGGGGGAGAGACGCCGGCCCAGGGGGAGTTGATGACAGCCCAGTGGGGGTGGTTGGGGGAGATGCCAGCCCAGAAGGAGGAGGGGGGGGAATGCCGGCCCAGAGTGGTGTGGATGGGGGTAGACGACAACCCAGAGGGGAGTGAGAATAGGGGAAGAGGATACGCTGACCCAGAGGGGAGAGCGGGGGGAAGGGGTGCCGGAACGGGGGTGTGGGTTTCTGGTTTGGCTCCTTGTCCCAAGTCATGTGGTAAGGCCCTTTAAAGGGAATCTGTCACCAGGTTTCTGCCACCTAATCTGAGAGCAGCATAATATAGGGGCAAAGACCCTGATTCCAGTGATGTGTCACTTACTGGGCAGCTTGTTGTAGTTTTGATAATATACCAGTTTTCTCTGCTGCAGATGTAGCAGTGCTGTGAATGCTGAGCTCTGTGTAACCCCGCCCACATCGCTGACTGGCAGCTTTCTGCCTAAGAAATGTGTACACAGAAAGCAACCAATCAGTGATGTGGACGGGGTTATACAGAGCTCAGCTAGATCTGCAGCAGAGAAAACTGTGATTGTATTAAAACTGTAGCAAACTGCCCAGTAAGTGACATCACTGGAATCAGGATCTCTGTACGTACATCATGTTGCGCTCAAATGAAATTGCAAAAATCGGGTGACTGATTCCCTTTAAAAAGTCACTATTGAAGTTAAGGACTACTGCCCCAACAGGTGGCATTGGAGGTCCAGTCCTTTTCTTCTCTTAAGAAGCTATTTGCATATTTAAATTCCAAGAGGAGCATTGCATGGCCTACAAGTCTCCTTACACTGACTTGGAACTCTCCAAAAGGAGAACCTTTATGGCTTCAACCCACAAGTGGCCTACAGAAGTGGTAAATAAAGGCTGCCCATACAGCTCTCCAATATCACTTACAGCTCGTTGGGGTCTCACCTTTTGAACCCCCGTGATTCTAAGAATAGGGGGTTCGCAGCGCTGCTTTACAGACTTTTCTCTGCGGTATTGAATTTCCAGCCACCAGTTGCATTGTAGCCTAAGTCAATAAGGCTGGCTGTGGCACACCCGGGGGGCCGGGAGCTGTGCCATGTATGGGAAAATTAAAGGGTATGAGGCGCTGAAGATTCAAGGTTCAGGACTGATGAAGGTCCCAGCGTAATACACGTTGCAGAAATATTCTGCACATAAATTGACCTGCTGCGGATGTTAAAATCTGCAAAATGTTGTTTCTTTGTGCAGATTTACTATTGCAATGCATAGGGTGAAATTCACAATACTTTCCCTCTGAACCTGTAATGTTCCTTTATCCTCTGCTGGGGGCGCCATCGCAGGCAGGACAGGATGCGGGAGAAAACACAAACTAGTTTTCGCTCTTTTGCACCTGTCGCCAGAAACACTTCCTGATTCATCGATTCTTTAAAAAAAAAAACAAAAAAAAAAAACACCCTGTTTTGCGCCTTCCCGGCTGTTTCCTCCCTTTCCTGTTGTCACTTCCAGCGCGAGAATAAAATGGAAGGAGGTTTACAATTTTTTGGCAATGTAAAGGCTTAAAGAAAAAATACAGGCAGGATGTTTTACAGTGTACACTGGGTAGATATAAGCAGGCTCAGACTGGCCCACAGGTGAGCACGTGAATCCCCCGGTGGGCCCCTGTGCAGAAGCCCAATACATTTGATTTTCTATGTCAGACAAAAGCAGCATTTCTTCATTCATCAAACTATCCAGTTTATTAATATATAGAAGCAGAGGTAAATTTGGAGAATGTCATATTTGCATGTAGCTGAAAAGTGGCCCCCCAGAGTCAATGTTACTGGTGGGCCCTTGCCACCCCAGTCCGATACTGAATATGGGGGACAATTGACTCTGGACCCGGCCTTCTGTATGGCATTAATAATGAATTTACAACAAAGGAAGAAAAAAAAAACTGAACTGCTCAGGCTGTTATATATATACATATATATTTATATATAAATGTATATATATATGTATATAATAAATAAAAAGTATAGTATATATAGTAAATAACCACTCAGCGATTCCCACCGGCTCTTGTTGCTCAGCTCCATTAGGGCTGAGCTGGGATCCATGACTACAGCTCAGCCACGTTGCCTACAGGTAGTCTATGGTAGTCTGAGCCACACCCCCTGCCTCGTGATTGGCTGTCCCCCCCTACCATTGCAGCTCTTCCTCCTTTTATTGGCTACTCTATAAACACAAGACTCTCAGGAGGAGGATGGAACCAAATGTGTTATCTTTAAATAAAATTCTGGTTATGTTAAATAATTATTATAAAATATATATATATATATATATATATATATATATATATATATATTATAAAATATATATATATATTATAAAATATATATATATATTATAAAATATATATATATATATTATAAAATATATATATATATTATAAAATATATATATATATATTATAAAATATATATATATATATATTATAAAATATATATATATATTATAAAATATATATATATATTATAAAATATATATATATATTATAAAATATATATATATATATATATATATATATATTATAAAATATATATATATATTATAAAATATATATATATATTATAAAATATATATATATATTATAAAATCTATATATATATATATATATATATTATAAAATATATATATATATTATAAAATCTATATATATATATATATATTATAAAATATATATATATATATATATTATAAAATATATATATATATATATATATATATATATATATATATATATATATATATATATATATATATATATATATATATATATATATATATATATATATACAGTGCCTACAAGTAGTATTCAACCCCCTGCAGATTTAGCTGGTTTGATAAGATGCAAATAAGTTAGAGCCTTCAAACTGCAAACGAGAGTAGGTTTTATGAACAGAAGCATAAATCTTACAAACCAAAAAGTTATGTTGCTCAGTTGAATTTTAGTAAATTTTAAACATAAAAGTGTGGGTCAATTATTATACAACCCCTATGTTTAATATTTTGTGGAATAACCCTTGTTTGCAATTACAGCTAATAATCGTCTTTTATAAGACCTGATCAGGCCGGCACAGGTCTGTGGAGTTATCTTGGCCCACTCCTCCATGCAGATCTTCTCCAAGTTATCTAGGTTCTTTGGGTGTCTCATGTGGACTTTATTCTTGAGCTCCTTCCACAAGTTTTCAATTGGGTTAAGGTCAGGAGACTGACTAGGCCACTCCAACACCTTGACTTTTTCCCTCTTGAACCAGGCCTTGGTTTTCTTGGCTGTGTGCTTTGGGTCGTTGTCTTGTTGGAAGATGAAATTACGACCCATCTTAAGATCCTTGATGGAAGAGCGGAGGTTCTTGGCCAAAATCTCCAGGTAGGCAGTGCAATCCATCTTCCCATGGATGCGGACCAGATTGCCAGGCCCCTTGGCAGAGAAACAGCCCCACAGCATGATGCTGCCACCACCATGCTTGACTGTAGGGATGGTATTCTTGGGGTCGTATGCAGTGCCATCCAGTCTCCAAAAATCACGTGTGTGGTTGGCACCAAAGATCTCGATCTTGGTCTCATCAGACCATAGAACCTTGAACCAGTCTGTCTCAGAGTCCTCCAAGTGATCATGAGCAAACTGTAGACGAGCCTTGACATGACGCTTTGAAAGTAAAGGTACCGAACGGAGACCATTGCGGTGGAGTACGTTACTTATGGTATTGACTGAAACCAATGTCCCCACTGCCATGAGATCTTCCCGGAGCTCCTTCCTTGTTGTCCTTGGGTTAGCCTTGACTCTTCGGACAAGCCTGGCCTCGGCACGGGAGGACACTTTCAAAGGCTGTCCTGGCCGTGGAAGGCTAACAGTAGTTCCATAAGCCTTCCACTTACGGATGATGCTCCCAACAGTGGAGACAGGTAGGCCCAACTCCTTGGAAAGGTTTTTGTACCCCTTGCCAGCCTTGTGACCCTCCACGATCTTGTCTCTGATGGCCTTGGAATGCTCCTTTGTCTTTCCCATGTTGACCAAGTCTGAGTGCTGTTCACAAGTTTGGGGAGGGTCTTAAATAGTCAGAAAAGGCTGGCAAAAGAGATCTTTAATCCACACATGTGAAGCTCATTATTCTTGGTGCCTGAACAACTTCTTAATACTTTAGGGGGACCAAACAGAATTCTTGTGGTTTGAGGGGTTGAATAATAAATGACACTCTGAATTAACTTTTATCGTTTTAAAAAAAAAAAAAAAAAATTGCTGCAGTGCATTTTCCACTTCCAGGCTGATCTACAGTACAAATGTCACAATGCCAAGTTAATTCCGCATGTGTCAACCAGCTAAATCTGCAGGGGGTTGAATACTACTTGTAGGCACTGTATATATATATATATATATATATATATATATATATATATATATATATATATATATATATATATATATATATATATATATATATATATATATATATATATATACATATATATATATATACACACACACACACACACATATATATATTTCATTCTTCATTTCCCAAAATAAAAAAAAAAAAACACTCCTGTGTGTCTCAATGGCAGTTTACTACTAAATCAAGGCAGGCATGGGGGGCTTTCAGCAGACCTCCAGCTATCAAGAAACCCATCAGGACCCCACAATCACACGACAGAGGAAAGGAAAGGGCATCAGAGCACCCATAAGAACATAAAGCAATGACCGGCCAGAGGAAGGAGCACGTTTTTGCGTTTTCTTTCCATTCCGGCTGATGTTTAAGGACATACCTGATACAGACGAATAATATGGGGGTGGATTAGCATCTTCATGATCTGAACTTCTCGGAAAATTTTCTTCAGGTTTTCATCATCCAACTTGGTCTTATCAATGATCTTGATTGCAACCTGGGATTGATTAAAAAAGACAATAAAGAAATAAAGACAATGTTTAGCTACAAAGTAATCACATGAGCCGAGACAACAAGCTGACAGTCGTCATTATCAGAGAGGAAAGCGCACGTTACATCTTATTCCACACATACGAGTCTGTGGGTGCAAAGTAAAAAAACACATGATTCAGCGGGGGGTATAACGAGGCGAGAGTCACCGAAAACTTCATGGAATTCCCTGAACTGACGGCTGAGAAACATGAAGATACTGCATTTAAAGGCAATGTGTCACCAGAAAATGGCCTGGGGTTTACCTCCGGATTCTTTGGGGACCCTCTTATCCTAAATGTGTGTCCCTCCTAGTCCTGATAAAGTAAAACAAAGGCACCTTCAAGCTGAAACTTACAACTTCTACTTAGGAGGGAAGCTTTCATCAGAAAATTACTGTTTAAATCAGGTTTTTGTGTTACATGTAGTTTTCAGCAGGCTCATTATCTTCAAAGACAGGATAACGACAGGTAACTCTGCACATTTTTACATTTGGCAGTAGGAAAGTAATAATTTTTTTTAAAGGGGTTTTTCGGTCTCAGAAAACCCCTGTTCCCAAGAGCAGCTTATGTAAAAATAAACACTGTGCTTTTCACACCCTCCCAGGGTCCGGTACTCCGTCTGTGCTCCAGATGTCACATGGTAAGTGCTGCAGCCAATCAGTGAGCTCAGGTCAGTAGGCGGTACCAGCTGCTCAGAGAAGCTGATTGGTACTGGCTGTAGCCAATCAGCAGCTCTGAGCAGCTTGTGCTGTCTACTGACCTGAGCTCACTGATTGGTACTGTCTGCAGCGCTGTAGCCAGATACCGAAAGCACAGCGGAGACTCGGCACTGGACCCGAGGAAGGTGAGAAAGCTGTTTTGTGTTTTCCTTTTAAACAAAATTGAACCTGGGAACAGGGTTTATTATCTGAAAATCCCTTTAAGTTTTACAAATTAGTCTTGAAGTGCATTGGAGTAGGGTGTCGCACCCCGAATACATCAGTACGCCCCCAATTGATTGCACTTCCAGGCTATTTTGCATGTGGCTTCAAGGCTTGATTTCCCATCAAATGACTACAAAGCAGATACCATATCATTGTTGTACTAGGACCTGTTGCACCAGCTTCAGCAGTGCACTCACCCCGACCGCTGCCCTGTAACTATGTGCCTTATCCACCTCTCAATGTAAAGATATATACAGCGAAACGTGTGCCCCGAGACACTCACAAGTAGTAACGGCACGACAGTCAGCCATTAATGGCAGCAATGCCGGGTGTCATCGCCAGCCCGGGCTGTAACGTGAACATGAAATCAGCTGAGGTTCTGATAAGTGAGCGCCCCCCTCTGGTGCCCGATAGGCCTCTCTCCCCACAATCCCCCCTCCGTCAGCACATGTTTACAAGCGTAATGAATCGAGTGCTTGTTTTGTAGGGAACAGCCCCTCCATGACCCTGAGAGCTGGGGGGCGAGCGGGTAGAGCAGGCGTCTGCTTCACGTAATCACCACCCCCCACCCCGCTTACTGATGGGGCATCTCCTATCAGGGCTCAATAACGCAGCTTAGACCATAAGTGAAGACATAGAAAGTAATGGTAATATTAGGGAGCGTCTCCACAAACTGCACTCAGCCCCGCTGCCCCACGCTGTGATCTGTCAGACAATGTGATAAATAGACAATATGTTGTCATAAACCCTAGAAAGAAAGCTGAAAAGTGACCACCACTAGGCTTCTCCCTTCACCCTGCTATCGGGCCTGGAGCCCCTCCGACTGCCAGCGGAGGGCAAGCCTTGGGGCCCCCCCCCCTTGGCCGCCAGCGGAGGGCAAGCCTGGCCCCCCCCCCCCCCCTTGGCCGCCAGCGGAGGGCAAGCCTGGCCCCCCCCCCCCCCTTGGCCGCCAGCGGAGGGCAAGCCTGGCCCCCCCCCCCCCCCTTGGCCGCCAGCAGAGGGCAAGCCTGGCCCCCCCCCCCCCCTTGGCCGCCAGCAGAGGGCAAGCCTGGCCCCCCCCCCCCCCCTTGGCCGCCAGCAGAGGGCAAGCCTGGCCCCCCCCCCCCCCCTTGGCCGCCAGCAGAGGGCAAGCCTGGCCCCCCCCCCCCCTTGGCCGCCAGCAGAGGGCAAGCCTGGCCCCCCCCCCCCCCTTGGCCGCCAGCAGAGGGCAAGCCTGGCCCCCCCCCCCCCTTGGCCGCCAGCAGAGGGCAAGCCTGGCCCCCCCCCCCCCCTTGGCCGCCAGCAGAGGGCAAGCCTGCCCCCCCCCCCCCTTGGCCGCCAGCAGAGGGCAAGCCTGCCCCCCCCCCCCTTGGCCGCCAGCAGAGGGCAAGCCTGGCCCCCCCCCCTTGGCCGCCAGCAGAGGGCAAGCCTGCCCCCCCCCCCCTTGACCGCCAGCAGAGGGCAAGCCTGGGGTCCCCCCCCCTTTGCTGCCAGCGGAGGGCAAGCCTGGGGTCCCCCCCCCTTTGCCGCCAGCGGAGGGCAAGCCTGGGGTCCCCCCCCACCTTTGCCGCCAGCGGAGGGCAAGCCTGGGGTCCCCCGCTTCGGCCGCCAGCGGAGGGCAAGCCTGGGGTCCCCCGCTCCGGCCGCCAGCGGAGGGCAAGCCTGGGGTCCCCCGCTCCGGCCGCCAGCGGAGGGCAAGCCTGGGGTCCCCCGCTCCGGCCGCCAGCGGAGGGCAAGCCTGGGGTCCCCCGCTCCGGCCGCCAGCGGAGGGCAAGCCTGGGGTCCCCCGCTCCGGCCGCCTGGGGTCCCCCCCGCTCCGGCCGCCTGGGGTCCCCCGCTCCGGCCGCCAGCGGAGGGCAAGCCTGGGGTCCCCCGCTCCGGCCACCAGCGGAGGGCAAGCCTGGGGTCCCCCGCTCCGGCCGCCAGCGGAGGGCAAGCCTGGGGTCCCCCGCTCCGGCCGCCAGCGGAGGGCAAGCCTGGGGTCACCCGCTTTGGCCGTCAGCGGAGGGCAAGCCTGGGGTCCCCCCCTTTGGCCGTCAGCGGAGGGCAAGCCTGGGGTCCCCCCCTCCGGCCGCCGGCGGAGGGCAAGCCTGGGGTCCCCCCCTCCGGCCGCCGGCGGAGGGCAAGCCTGGGGTCCCCCCCTCCGGCCGCCGGCGGAGGGCAAGCCTGGGGTCCCCCCCTCCGGCGGAGGGCAAGCCTGGGGTCGTCCCACCCGGCAGCCGGCGGAGGGCAAGCCTGGGGTCGTCCCACCCGGCAGCCGGCGGAGGGCAAGCCTGGGGTCGTCCCACCCGGCGGAGGGCAAGCCTTGGGCCCCCCCCTTGGCCGCCAGAGGAGGGCAAGCCTGCCCCCCCCCGGCCGCCAGCGGAGGGCAAGCCTGGGGTCCCTCCCCCCCGGCCGCCAGCGGAGGGCACGTCTTGGGTCTAACGGCCGCCAGCGGAGGGCATGTCTCTCTTTTTCTGGTCTCATGTCAAACTGAATACAGATCTGCTGCTGCTGATCTCTTCCCTGCACTGAATAACATGGGGCAATGTAGACTGATACCTCTGTATCATGCAGGCATGTAGACACACACTGCAGCCCTCCAGCCCCTTTATCCCTTATCCTGACTTCTCCATGGGCCGGTTAGTAAACCTGCGCCACGTCTATCTATCCTAACATCATGAAGCAGGAGACGCCGTTCCCGACACGCACCCCGTCTACACGTGGCCTGGGAAGTTAAATACACAAAGCAACCCATACGGTCAGGCATTGCTGCACGCACATCATCACACACAATCAGGACTTTTCCAACCTCCATGGGTAATAGGAACTAAAGGCTGGTTTTGGAAATACAATGTGGCTAATATTTGGTCGGAATATGCCAGAAAAAAAAACAAAAAAACAAGCTGTAGTACAGAGGCCTAGGCGTAGGGAGAGAGAGAGGACGAGAAGGGAGAAAATCCCAAATATTGTGGGACTAACGGCAGGACTACACAGGAAGATTTTTGCATGTAATGAGCAACGATCAACAATACAAAAATCCGACCGTCATTTAAAGACCCTTTTAGGTGAATACACGGACGTTCGCCGCTCGTTTACTGTCCTGTTTTCACAAGCCGAAGAACAAGGATTGGGAGAAAACGATGGGCGACACGATGGCTCAGCCCCCATACAGTCATCACTGGCAGCACATCCCGTTTGTCGATGTGCTGCCGATAATGATTTTTTTTTCGACCTGATCACTTGACTTGCTTGTTTATTGGGTGATCGCCGGCATGTTTACTCTGGACAATAACCGAGATCGAGGACTTCTGACAATTATGTGGGACGACCACCCAACGAACAAGTGTTTTCCTCACTCCCGGTATCTTTACAGGGGTCGATAATTGAGAAAGTGCTTAAGCATATTTAGGATAGTTTATCAATATCAGATCAGTGGGGGTCCAACCCTTGGCCGTTGCACCAATTAGCTGTTTGCAGCTCCCGTGGCGGCCAGAAGTAATCCAAGTATTGGGTCTTAGGAGACAACATCTGACCAGTCAGTTGGCCTGGTGTTGGACCCCCACCGATCACCTTTCTTGAGGTTATCAAGAGAAGATGTGCGGCCTTCAAGCCCGAGTATTTGACCAATGACTGGAGAACGAACGTTATCGGATGGATACAAGATCAATACTAATGACTGTAGATGGAGGAAGCATTATTGCCCCATAGGTGGTCAAAGAAGCCTGAGGAAGAGCAGCCGGTTCACCAAAAGTCTGTGCAATGTCTATGGCCAGGTAAACATTCGGGAAACTTCATGGGAAAGTCTAGAAGAGAAGCGAATGACGTCTAAATATTCTGGAAGACGATCAAAAAATAAGTGCAAGTCTAGCCAAACACCCTGATTTTTCCAACTGATACCACAACTGTAAAAGTCAGATCTTGGCACAAAGAAATAAAGTATCTCAGAGGTTCTCGAGGGGAATCTCCAAACTGCTAGAACAAACTCCTGCCTATTGTCACAGCCGTCTCGCAAAGTGTCTCAGTGAGTGTCTGCCAAATGAGGTCAGGATTTTATTTCATTCTTATTTGATGTCTACATAAGAGAAATAGTAAGCTTGTATTTTATGCCATAAATGTCTACTTGACGCCAGGAAGTATCTCTGAAAATGGCCTTCCTGCACTGAAGAAGGGCAGCAATATAGGGGAGAGGAGCTGCATACAAGGTCGTTCCCAAACTCAACATTATCACCTATACACAGCAGCAGGCGTCAGCTAGCGGGACCCTACCCAATCCTGCGAATAGGGATCTGTAATGTCCCATTTATTCTCTATGAGACTGCCGCTCAGTCATCTCTAACAGTCCCATAGAGAATGAACGGAGCGCTGGCCTATGTGTGATCACAGCTCAGAGACCTGCTCGTGGGGACGGCGATTGTCTCACCGCTGGGGTTAGAAAGTTATCACTTACTCTATGTATAGGAAATAACTTTCAATATTAGAACCTTTTAAAATCGCCCACACTCTTAACTCTGACCTAGTCTACACAGTGAAGCCAACAAAAAAATATCAGTCTTTTAAGTCTCCTCCAGCATATTCTGAGGACATGGTGAGAATGTAAAATAAAGCCCCGTGATACTAATATTCTCCCACTTTATTTACTGGTGTATGAAATGGCTTTTTTCTTAGCAGACTATGTACATGAAGAGCAGTCCATTCCTTGTACAATTTCATCCCAACAGACACAAAATTCTGGATTTCATCAGTCAATGATCATGACCGGCTGCGTCAAAATCCAAAATTGGCCGATGTGTTTAGGGGCCGTAGATGAACAATCCTACTTTGGACCATTTTGGGGGGGCTTTTATTGTCATTCATATGCAATAGGACCCAAACAGGATCAGCTTTCTATTACAATCCACTTTCAAGTCATTTTTCAAGTCAGAAGACCCCCTTGAGCGAGCGCGCGTTGGGCGGCCGCACACTAAAGTGCTTTCACCTTGCAGCAATCAATCTCAGATAATGCACAATGTACATCTCCATCCAAAAAGGACACACGTCGCTGCACAAGCAGGGTCAAAAGGCCACGCTCACTGCCTGTTATTACCGCCATTATTTCTCTGGCTATGCTTCTTCTAAAAAGCAGGTGTCCGCTTATCACAGAACAAGGCGCCGCTTATCTGAACCCGTCAGCAAAGCCTCACCTGGTAAAGTCACCATAACAGCGTCACCGAGTGCAAGCAGAGATTGAACAAGTGATAGGAGTCCGTGTACAGCGCTCCTTTATGGCCAATGAATAGGTCCCTTATATAAAGTTTCTACAAAGAAAACTTGTTCAGGACCATTGCCTGCTGTTTGTAAACCCTGCGATCACAACGTCATGTCAGAAAACAACTAACCCAAGTATTTAAAGAGCCCAAAAAAAAAAAAAATCAGAAAAGCCAAAATCCAAAGCAGTACCTGCAAATAGGGTTTGTTCACACATTGCATTTTTACCATGTTAAAAAAAAAAGAAAACACAAGGTTTTACAGAACCTGAAATTAGGCAATTTCATGGCAGTTTCAATTCTTCCAGCGATTTTCACCAAAATGAATGTGGAAAAAAACGCATGAAAAAAAATGCATAAAAATCTTACGTATTTAGGCAACATTTTTCCTACCAGCACTAGTGTTCGAAGCAGACGTTTCTGCGCCCCCAAAAAATTGGAAGGAAAAACGCTGTTAGAAATCAGTGGGTTTTATTTTAATGGATGAAAAATGATGCACAAACATTGAAAGAATTGGCGATTTTACCCACTGCGGCAGACGGGGGGCCAGCGGCAGTTTCAGTCCAGTGTGGATATACTCTTATTACTTGCAGTCATTTTTTATTTTTCAGGAATGGCATTTTTGTGCTGCTCCACTATTTGCTGCTCCTCCACTGATTCTGGAACAGTTTTTCTTTTTCTTCTGTGCCCCTCCATTCCAAAGTTATGCCCCCTGGTAATAGAGTAAATTTTCCCTAGAACCAGCTGGGCGTGTATCACAGAACTTTGTGGGCGTGGCTGCATTTTGATTGGCCAGTAGTGTCAGAGGAGAAAAAGCAAACGCCCACAGAGAAGTTCTGTGGTACACGCCCAGCTGGTTGGCAGGAAAATTTATACTTTTATTACCGGGGGGAATAACTTAGGAACGGAGGGGCACAGAAGAAAATGAAAAACTGTTCCAGAATCAGTGGAAAAGTAACAATTGTAGGAGGTACTCAGTTCAAATTAAAAAATCCAGTGAAAAGTCCCCTTTAAGTAAGAAACCATACAACAGTGCTGGCAAAAACCTCACCACCGTTTGGTTTATCCTGCGAACTGGCAAAGTTTTCAGGGTGCTAGATGGCTGTGTTTTGTATACTGTGCCACCCATCTGTGATGGTGTTCGATCCGATGCCTGGATAACCATTATACTGGGAAGATGACACACAGTGGCCAATAATGCGTCGCCACCACATATGGTTTTTTACCACAAATCAGATTTAAACCGGTTTCAAATGGCATCACATCCCCTTTAAATGATTCCAAACTGGATTTCTACTTGCACGTCAGGTTTTACAATAATTTATTGCTCCTTTTCCATATTACTCATTACCACACCCCGGTAATTTTTACATATCACTGCTTCAAAAGCACAAGCAGAGCCTTGCCAAACGTTCCATGTATGTGATTTACCGCGGACATTGGTGTCAGACATTACGGTGTTAATTTTGTTGCCTGCGGTAGTGGAGAACGCGTTGAGTCACTGCGGTATTAATGCTAAACTTTCTCCTAAACTGGCTTTACTGTGGAAGCACGAGAAACATTGCCAGGATACTCGGGAATCACCCCTGGGTATCCGCGGCTCTGGCACGTAAACATGGCAGCCACAATGAAAAAAAAAATTAGGTCACAAAAGAAAAAAAAAAGGGATTATTACAGTGAATGTATTAGTAATATCGCAGGGTAACACTGGGACTGGAAGCTTAGTGCACGGGGAGCCGTCCAACAGCCAAAGTATACTGAAGACTCAACAATATGCCCTAAATAGAGATGCTCAAAAAGTAGTTGTCGCTCACTGCGAGGACACATGGCGGATTTACAGCAGATTTTAAGAGCAAATTTTGGAAATCTATACATAATCTTAGAGAAGCACGATGTAGGGGCAAAGACCCTGATTCCAGAGATGTGTCACTTACTGTTCTATGTTTTGCTGTTTCAATATCATCAGTGTTTTATCAGCAGGAGATTATCACTACAAGACTAGGTGCCATGTGCTTTTGGTTCATGTCACGCCCCCACCACTGATTGTATACTGAAAGCAGCCAGCCAATCAGTGGTGTGGGCGGGGTTATAAACAGCTCCGCATTCTGAGCTCCGCAGTAGAGAAAACAGTGATTGTATCAGAACTGCTGCACTCAGAAAACTAAGTGACACATCGCTGCAATCAGGGTCTCTGCCCCTAAATCATGCTGCTGTCACATTACATAACAAAAACCTGCTGACAGATTCATTTTAATCTATTCCACTTTCCCTGTTTGATTCTTGATTTCACTTTAAGTTTATACGATAAAGGACAATTTTTTTAAAGATCTATCTATATCTATTTGTGCTTGACTTTTACAGTCTTTTTAGTTTCCCTGCACATTGCTGGCTTCAAAATGAGTTAAGTGAGAATTCATCAGTGAGCTCGTTCTGGCAGGAAGTTGGTGACCCTTTAATCTATCTTTTTCTGAATTCCTCTATGTTGATTTATGACCACATTAACGTTCAACGCCACTTTGTTGTGGTCTCTGTTCTTAAATCGGCACGCAAGAGTTCAGTAACCGATAAAGGGCCCAATTCATCATTTGTGACATACTGAAGTCACTTGTGGTATACACTGATGTTTTTAGGAGACAAGTTCTTCAAAATGGAGCCACGCAGTTTATGAATTTGTCACAAAGTCAAAAATCGGATTTTTTTTTGCAACTTTTCAGCACCAAAAAAGTTGAAACATTTGGTAAAAGTCACATTTCATTGATCTGTTTATCATCTGAATAAGCAAAGTTGTCGAGAAAAAAATAAAAACAAAGGCTTAAAAAAGAAAGACAACATAAAAAGTAGCGCAAGACGTGTAGAGAAAGGTGCAAATACCAAAGTATCTAAAAAATAAAAATAAAAAAAGGAGCAAATTACTCCAGAAAACTGGAGAAAGAACCATGATGTATCTGTGACAAAGTCAGGAGGATTCTCAGCTTATTCTGCAGAGAACCTGGAAAAGAAACAAAAATAATTTTTTATGGAACCCAATTACAAAATAGGTTTTACATCCAAAATAAGCCAGGACTTCACAAGTCGAAAAATTAATGTGTGGCTATGAAAAACTGAAAGATTACTTAGTCAAGGATTCATTAAGAAAAAGAGACCCTCGGTCATTAGGAGTTAAAGGACTAACGTGTTGAAGGGAATCTGTCATCAGGCTTTTGCTACCGCATCTGATGTAGGGGAAGAGACCCTGATTCCAGCAATATATCACTTACTTTACTGCTTGCTGCAGTTTTGATAAAATCAGAGTTTTCTCTGTTACAGATCTGGTTGTGCTCTGAATGCGGAGCTCTGTATAACTCTGCCCACATCACTGATTGACAGATCTCTATATACTCTGCAGAGGCAGAAAACTGCCAATGAGTGGTAGGAATGGGGTTGGACTACCTGGCAGCAGGTTTACTAGATCTAGTGATAATCTCCTGCTGATAAAACTGATTTTAGTAAGCAGCCCAGTAAGTGACAACACTCGAATCAGGGTCTCTGTCTCTACATCATGCTGCTCTCAGATTAGGTGGGAAAAAAACATTACGGAGGTAATTTGGAGAGCACCGAGTGTTTGGCGACTCCAGAGCAGGCAATGTCTGATCGACTTACGCACAGTGTGCCCCCTAGTGGCCAAAAGTACACAACAGAGGACACGAAAAACAAATCTGCTAGTCGTCAAAAGATAAGAAATATCACGTCAGAAGTTATTTCCAGATACAGCCATGTCAACAGAAGAGGCCGTATTCCCAAGTTCTGGCAGATGAGGAGCAGCGGTCGGTCAGTTTCCACTGTACAGTAAAGTCCCACGGTTATTTGGAGGTTTATTAATTGTTTGGAGAGGGTCTAGGTTTTTTTTAAACATTTTAAGATTCTTTTACTGTATTACTCTGCCACTTCTGCTGGGAAACTATTCCAAACATGCAGTAACTTTCCTGCAGAGCAGTAATCACACCGCTGCTCCCAGGACCGCTGCTCCCAGGCCTCACTCTACAAGTTTTCATCTTTCCTTCTACACATAAACCTGAACCAGGACTGGACCACGGACGGTTTAGGAACTTAAAGGGCTTGTCCCATAACCAGTCACAAGAATGGTGATACAAGTATGGTCTCTAGGGGTCCTTAATTGCTAGGACCCCCACTAATCGTGAGTATGTGGAGTAATGGAGCGCTAGTGAGCATGTGCAAGCATTGCCAAAGACATTGCACTATACTTCACACCTGACACCTGCTTACTCTCCTCTCCCCATACAGATGAGCAAGTAAGCATATGGGAAGGGAATCTGTTTTTTTTTTTTTTTTTATGTAATCTGAGAGCAGCATGATATTGGGACAGAGACCCTGATTCCAGTGAGGTGGCACTTACTAGTCTGTATGTTGTTTTAATAAAATCAGTGTTTTATCAGCAGATTATCACTGCAGGACTAGGAGGCTGGTGCCATGTAGTCCTCCTGCTCTGTGTAACCCCACCCCTATAGCAGGGAAAACGGTGATTGTATCAAAATGAAAGAAAACAGCCCAGCAAGTGATACATCGCCAGAATCAGGGTCTCGGCCCCTGCATCATCACAGTAAAAACCTGCTGACAGACTCCTTTAAAGGTCCCATACAGCTTTGGCCAAAAGATCATTTAGCCCATGGCTCTCTCGCACAACTTCCCCGTGCAGGAGACCTCAGCTTTGCTCCCATGTTCTCTAAGAAAGAGCCTCTGCCAGTCTCTCCTGCCCATAGTGTATGAAGGTCTAAAGTCTCAAAGGGGGATGGGTGTACCCAATCTGATGATCAGGAGGAGGAGATCTCAGGGATCGGAACCCTATGGTTACAAAGCTATGACAATCGTTGTATAACATAATATCGAACATGTAAGAACAAGGCGACGGGAGAGGAAGGGAGGCGGGCTAGGAAGAGAGGAAAAAAGGCGGGCGAGGGAGGAAGGGAGGCGTGCGGGCGAGGAAGAGAGGGAGGAAGGGAGGGAGGGAGGCGGGCGAGCGAGGAAGAGAGGGAGGAAGGGAGGCGGGCGAGCGAGGAAGAGAGGGAGGAAGGGAGGCGGGCGAGCGAGGAAGAGAGGGAGGAAGGGAGGCGGGCGAGCGAGGAAGAGAGGGAGGAAGGGAGGCGGGCGAGCGAGGAAGAGAGGGAGGAAGGGAGGCGGGCGGGCGAGGAAGAGAGGGAGGAAGGGAGGCGGGCGGGCGAGGAAGAGAGGGAGGAAGGGAGGCGGGCGAGCGAGGAAGAGAGGGAGGAAGGGAGGCGGGCGAGCGAGGAAGAGAGGGAGGCGGGCGAGCGAGGAAGAGAGGGAGGAAGGAAGGCGGGCGAGCGAGGAAGAGAGGGAGGAAGGGAGGCGGGCGAGGAAGAGACGGAGGAAGGGAGGCGGGCGAGGAAGAGAGGGAGGGAGGAAGGCGTGCGGGCGAGGAAGAGAGGGAGGAAGGGAGGCGGGCGAGGAAGAGAGGAAAGGAGGAGGGCGGGCGATTAAGAGAGGGAGGAAGGGAGGCGGGCGAGGAAGAGAGGGAGAGATCTCAGGGATCGGAACCCTATGGTTACAAAGCTATGACAATCGTTGTATAACATAATATCGAACATGTAAGAACAAGGCGGGCGAGGAACAGTGGGAGGAAGGGAGGCGGGCGGGCGAGGAAGGAAGGGAGAGGAACAGAGGAAGGAAGGGAGAGGAACAGAGGAAGGAAGGGAGAGGAACAGAGGAAGGAAGGGAGAGGAAGGAAGGGAGAGGAACGGAGAGGAAGGAAGGGAGAGGAACAGAGGAAGGAAGGGAGAGGAAGGAAGGGAGAGGAGGAGAGGAAGGAAGGGAGAGGAAGGAAGGGAGAGGAACAGAGGAAGGAAGGGAGAGGAAGGAAGGGAGAGGAACAGAGGAAGGAAGGGAGAGGAACAGAGGAAGGAAGGGAGAGGAACAGAGGAAGGAAGGGAGAGGAACAGAGGAAGGAAGGGAGAGGAACAGAGGAAGGAAGGGAGAGGAACAGAGGAAGGAAGGGAGAGGAACAGAGGAAGGAAGGGAGAGGAAGGAAGGGAGAGGAACAGAGGAATTAAGGGAGAGGAACAGAGGAAGGAAGGGAGAGGAACAGAGGAAGGAAGGGAGAGGAACAGAGGAAGGAAGGGAGAGGAACAGAGGAAGGAAGGGAGAGGAACAGAGGAAGGAAGGGAGAGGAACAGAGGAAGGAAGGGAGAGGAACAGAGGAAGGAAGGGAGAGGAACAGAGGAAGGAAGGGAGAGGAACAGAGGAAGGAAGAGAGAGGAACAGAGGAAGGAAGAGAGAGGAACAGAGGAAGGAAGAGAGAGGAACAGAGGAAGGAAGAGAGAGGAACAGAGGAAGGAAGAGAGAGGAACAGAGGAAGGAAGAGAGAGGAACAGAGGAAGGAAGAGAGAGGAACAGAGGAAGGAAGAGAGGCGGGCGGGCGAGGAAGAGAGGCGGGCGGGCGAGGAAGAGAGGCGGGCGGGCGAGGAAGAGAGGCGGGCGGGCGAGGAAGAGAGGCGGGCGGGCGAGGAAGAGAGGCGGGCGGGCGAGGAAGAGAGGCGGGCGGGCGAGGAAGAGAGGCGGGCGGGCGAGGAAGAGAGGCGGGCGGGCGAGGAAGAGAGGCGGGCGGGCGAGGAAGAGAGGCGGGCGGGCGAGGAAGAGAGGCGGGCGGGCGAGGAAGAGAGGCGGGCGGGCGAGGAAGAGAGGCGGGCGGGCGAGGAAGAGAGGCGGGCGGGCGAGGAAGAGAGGCGGGCGGGCGAGGAAGAGAGGCGGGCGGGCGAGGAAGAGAGGCGGGCGGGCGAGGAAGAGAGGCGGGCGGGCGAGGAAGAGAGGCGGGCGGGCGAGGAAGAGAGGCGGGCGGGCGAGGAAGAGAGGCGGGCGGGCGAGGAAGAGAGGCGGGCGGGCGAGGAAGAGAGGCGGGCGGGCGAGGAAGAGAGGCGGGCGGGCGAGGAAGAGAGGCGGGCGGGCGAGGAAGAGAGGCGGGCGGGCGAGGAAGAGAGGCGGGCGGGCGAGGAAGAGAGGCGGGCGGGCGAGGAAGAGAGGCGGGCGGGCGAGGAAGAGAGGCGGGCGGGCGAGGAAGAGAGGCGGGCGGGCGGGCGTGGAAGAGAGGCGGGCGTGGAAGAGAGGCGGGCGGGCGTGGAAGAGAGGCGGGCGGGCGTGGAAGAGAGGCGGGCGGGCGTGGAAGAGAGGCGGGCGGGCGTGGAAGAGAGGCGGGCGGGCGTGGAAGAGAGGCGGGCGGGCGTGGAAGAGAGGCGGGCGGGCGAGGAAGAGAGGCGGGCGGGCGAGGAAGAGAGGCGGGCGGGCGAGGAAGAGAGGCGGGCGGGCGAGGAAGAGAGGCGGGCGGGCGAGGAAGAGAGGCGGGCGGGCGAGGAAGAGAGGCGGGCGGGCGAGGAAGAGAGGCGGGCGGGCGAGGAAGAGAGGCGGGCGGGCGAGGAAGAGAGGCGGGCGGGCGAGGAAGAGAGGCTCTGCTCATCCTTTACATAACATCTCATCAGTTTACAGAGCAGTACAGTTCTTTTTTCCCATGTAACGCCTTCTTCTATGAATGCAAAGAAGGTATTCCTCCCACAGTCTCCTCACCGCATCACAGGGGAAGAGGAGGAGGAGGACTTATTTACCGTACAGCTCACATGCCGGGGCCAGCACGACGACAGATTGCAGCTCTACACATGCAAATGCCACACAGTGTATCATGAAACAGTAAAATCTGTCAGACACCTCCACCGGAGAAGACAGAAATGACAGACACTATGTGGGAAGACATGAGAAGCCACAAAAATACTGATTACGAATACATTCCCGGCCGTTTAAGGCTTCTGACCGTTCCACCGCAACAAATAGAAATAATGAATTGTCTGTCGTGTCGTCAGTCCCTGAGAAAGTAGCAAAAGCCTGCAAGTCCCATCAACCGGCACGACAGTCATGGTGGCAGTAACCAATCAGTCTCTAGGAAAGCTGGGTAACAAATACATTACTGCAGCCAATTCTGCAGAGGGTCCATCATTATCACAATCCTCAATGAGATAGATGAATGTAGGACTGCTGGGGGTCCAAGCCCTCAGACTCCCAGAGATCCCAAGATTGCCTCCTTGGTGGGGCAGATATGCGTATGCTCAGCCTCCGCTTCATTCATGGTCTATGGAACTGGGGAAGAAAACCGATAGCTGGACCGTACGAGTCCCATAGATAATGAACGGAGTGGAGGTCGAGCATGGTCACTTCTGGCACCCTCCACAAATGGTCAGCCCCCCGGCGATCAATAAAGTCAGAATGGTCGGACCCCCGGCGATCAATAAAGTCAGAACGGTCGGACCCCCAGCGATCAATAAAGTCAGAACGGTCGGACCCCTGCGATCAATAAAGTCAGAATGGTCGGACCCCCGGCGATGAATAAAGTGAGAACGGTCGCACCCCTGGGCGACCAATAAGGTCAGAAGGATCGGACACCTGACAATCACAACGGTTGGACCCACAGTAAGGCCCCCAGAAATCAACAATAAGTGATCAGTAAGCTTCGAATGATCAGACCCTCCCTCTAAAGCGCTGGTTTAACAGACGGATCTTTAAAGAGACCAAAGTGAAAAAAAAAATGTGAAAAAAATACTGTGTCAGCCTAGTCTGGTCTTTGTGGCCATTAAAGAGTTAACTGCACAATGTCGACATATCATCCTGATAGAGCGAAGAACAGGACGCCGATGTCGGAGCCTTTGCGGCGGCTGCACTTCTGCCGCGCCAGGAGTTAATTCTGTCTAGGAAAGAGCGTGCACAGCAATGCTAACGAAATCCCAGAAGGACAGTGTGAAAACAGACACTTAATTATAAGGCTGTTTAATTAAATAATTCAAAACCATGATCATAAATAAGAGGCTGCAGCCTCCTGCGCTGGGAGCGGGCGCACCAGCTGTAATGCCCGGATATTAATTCACTGACCATCTTGTAGAGTGTGCTGCTCACACCATTCATCAGCGCAAGAAAGATGATCCAATGATTATCTGCCATGACTGTATGAGTAATGGCAACGCCGGGCACATTACAGGCACCGACAGCTGGATGGCGCTGGTCAGCGGAGCAATATACTGGGCAGCAAGTAAAGATGTGTGGCAAAAAAGAAGGGAAAATAAGTAATGACGAGGGCAAGCGTGGCTAGACGACTGGTCAGAACATCTCCATAATGCAGATCTTGCACGGCGCACCCCTGCGTGCAACGCGTCCTTGCATGGTGTTCCAGTGAACCGCCTCCTACCTGCCAGCATCGGTGGCTCCTCTTGATTAGCCGGCACGGGGTAGCATCGTTACAGCGTGACATACATGGGAATCACGACAGGCTGACTAATCAACAGAAGCCCACGGATGCTGGCAGGTAGGAGGCCGTTCACTGGGCTCCTGTCCTGCAGCCACAGATTACAAACGTGGCCACTGATCCGGTTCCTGGGAAAGCATTTGCACCATCTCTAGTACCTACCAGAAGAGGAAGGAAGGACAGCCAGTGTACTGGCGACTGGGCCATGCCAAAGGCGCTGACTTGAAGGGGCCGGACAGGGTCTGCGGCACAGAGGAAACGTCTCATTTTACAGCTTACAGTGAAACTGAACATCAGCTGACGACCACTAGAAGGCAGAAGATCGATGACAGAACCTGACAGAGAAGGCAATGAGGGGCCGGAGCGATCTGCCATAGACGGCCATGTCACCGTTCATCTCAGGTTCCATCAATTGAACTGGAAAGTTCAGTAAGCGCACGGATTGGACGAACGTCGGCTAAACCCACCTATTTTGGCAGGAGCCGGCGACCGTCCATAGTGTATGGGGCTAACCGCAGAGTGAAGAATTTCTCGTGGAGGTGAACGACTTTAGTCCGGCAGCGGATGCTTTCCCTCTCCCCAATAAAGGGGTCCTCAGCCCCTTCTGCATTGCTCCAGGGTATATAAAATAAGAAAACTGCATAATCACTTCCCGGACCTCCCTGAGGTCGTGTGACATTATAGTACTGCATGTGACCGCTGTAGCTGATCAGGTACCGCTGAATGGTTGCAGCGTTCACGTGATTTAACAATATAAGGTAACAACAGCGAAATCATCAGTGGAACAGCGCTGATCCAAGACGTACGTATTATAAGCAGGTTTTGGGGTTTTTTTGATGCATCTTGGGACTACTCAGATGGGGGTTGTCTAGGAGTAACCGACCCTTTTAAAGGGGTTGCTCGGTCTTCTGATAAACTTCCAAATACTGACAGCGTGTTGTATGCACGCTGTTAGGATTCACTGGTCACAAGGATGCGTTTGTATACATACGGTCACATACAGACTAGCCGTGTCTGGTTTCTCTCAATACAAGTGAATTGAGGTGGAGGTCGAGCACGACTAGTCGGCATGTGACTGTACGTTTGAAAAAAGCATCCTTGTGGTCGGGTCTGCTCGCAATGGCAATGCCTGTTAATATCAAGAGCTGTTTGGGAGAAGGAAGGTAAAAAAAAAAATCAGGAGCCGAAAAAGAGGGATAGACATCACAATAGGCACCAAACATGTTCACTATACAAAAAAATTTAGGTTTTGAGCGCAGGAAACTGCTATAAGATAAGTGGGGAAGCAGAATTAGAATCCTATCAAGTTATTGCTACAAAGTAATAAATATAAAACAAGCTTGTAGACGTTTACACCCAAATTAATAGATTTTTATAGTCACTTTCCCTTTAAGTAGATCAAAGACAGGGGAAAAAATGAACTTTGGCGTTCATGCCGTGAATGGCAAGGAAAACAAACAAGTGGCTCCTTGACTAAACAAGTCTATTCTCCCACTTGACGCACAAATGACCAGAAGGAAGCTTAATATAGACCTGAGACGTCTCCGAGTCATTGGAGAATAGTTCTGCCTGGAGGATTCAAAAGGGAAAAATGGAAAAAGAGGAAGGACGACCGGCAAGAAGAACACAGACGGTGGAAAAAGCAAGAAAGACACACAAAAAATAATCATAAAGTGACTTCCTGATCCTGAGAAGTAGATACAACAGTATCAAGTCTAGACAATGCTCTGTGAGCAAAACACATCATCGATCACAAGATCACACACATAGGAGCTGTCCGGGATTACGACATTGAAGACCTATCCTAAGAAAGCCGACCTAAACAGACTAATAATGGGTTTCGCTGCAAGATCGCGGACGATCGGCGCCCACTTATTGCCCCAATGATACAATCCTACTGTACGCACAGAGCATCGCATTATCGGCAGCATCTCACCTGTTTAAACAGGACGAACAATGATTACAAATCCTCTCACCTGACGAACAAGCATCATGCTCCTTCACCGGATGTTTGCCGGACCAAGAAATCCTGCGTTCCTACAAACGCTCGTTCCCTGATCAGCCCATCTAAAAGGGATGGGAACAGTAGAAAAGATCCTTTATTAGATCTTTAGGAACGTCTTTGACACCTTCAGAATTCTTGGAGCATGTTCACATACACTTTTTTTTTTTTTGGGGGGGGATCCGCCATAACACACTATCATTCTGCTTGAAACAATTGAAACAAGCTGCCCCATTCAATGTGCCGATATCGCCTCCATCACTTTGTTAGAAAAAAAAGTGTCCTGTCGATTCTTTGGCGCAAATCACACTTTTTTTGTAGAGGATTATTATTTATTTATTTTATTTTTATTAGTATTATTTTTTTTACAGTTTTGGTAACATGCCAGAAAAGACACAGACATTAAAAAACCTTGCATTAAAACGCATAAAATCCCCCTTATTTTAGAAGCAGTTTTTTTATATGTGGATTTTTCAGCCAGAAAAGCTTGTGTGTGAACATGTGCTTCTACGTTTGCATAAGGCTATGTGCACACATTGAGTAAATGGATGCAGGAATAATGCAGCTATAAAAACGTGTTTTTGGTGTGTTTTTGAGTGAAGTCAATGGTGAAAAATGCAGGGCAAAAACGCACAGAGAACAGACATGCTGCAAATTATTTTCTGCACCAAATCTGCAACGTGTGCATGACACTTCAGGTTTCTCATTCACTTTGCTGGCAAATCAGCACCGTGTGCACATGGCCTGAAGTCTCCATCTGGAAAGATAGAAGATCTGTCGGTAAGCCCCGAAGAGGACGGGACACGTAGCTGCCCAGAGTCATGGTGTCACTGTACTTTCCACTCACGCCTGATATTAATACCTCCGATTCTGAGCGGGCACGGGGCTGACCTCATGCACACTGGAAGATTGGACCCAGTCCCTGTTATCAGCTGATTTTGCAGCAGTAACAGAAAGGATGAAGGTCCCAGTCATCCATCTGTTGCAAAAAGATACCAGGAATCACTGGGGTCAGAGGGTATCGGGCGCCGATCAAAATGACAGCACATTGATCGATGCTCTATCACCGTGTCATGCAGCCTGTATGGGGGGCACAGAATTATCACTACGATCATTCAGACCCCTAATGGTTTGCATTCAATTTAGGATCCTATAGAAGCTGCGATCAGCAGAGGAAATGGGTGAAGGACACCATGATCAGGAAAATAAGGCGCCCGGAGACACCAGACAAAAGCTGGACGAAGTCACCATTTTCAACCGTCTAATGTGAATGGGGGTCTCTTGATGATATCAGAGGAGATGAGGATTGGTTGGGTCTGAGATCAATCACCAGATCCACCTACTGTGAGGGGTCTCTAAGTCCAGGGTGTGAACGAGCCAGCCGGGCTAATCAAAAGCCGGCACCGGGGATCCCGAAGTCTCGCAGAAAGACTACCGGCAGACTACCGACCTGGCGGCTGGACTGGAGTCCTCCGAATCGATCCGCCCATCCCTATAAATGAGCGTGTAACATCGCTCCTTCCCAATTCTCGGCCTTTTGTAAACCAGCGATCACAAAGAACAAGCAAAACCGCTCATTCATCAGATGATCAGATGGTTTGTGCCGGCCAGAAAAATATCATTATTGGCAGCACATTATTAACCAGAAACATGCCGATGTGTAGGGCCGGCGGGTACATACAGCAGCTTTTTGCTGCAGTTTAGAAAACTTTACAGCAGAAAAAAAAAAATACTTAAAGATGCTTTAAAGGAATCCAGCAGCAGGTTTTTTATATCGAATCTGAGAGCAGCATAATGAAGGGGCAGAGAGCCTGATTCCAACCATATGCATCTTCCTGTAGTTTCAATATAATCAGTGTTTTATCAGCAGGAGATTATCACTGCAGGACTAGGTGTCACCAGCAAGCCAGCCCAGCTAATCTGTGTAACCCTGCCTCTACTGCTGATAGGCAGCCTTCCAGTGCTGTGGGCGGGGTTATACATGTCTCAGCCTTCTGAGCTCTGCTACATATACAGCAGAGAAAACTGTGATTTTGTCAAAACTGCAGCAAGCAGCCCAGTAAGCGATATATCACCGGATTCAGCGTCTTAGCCCCTACTTCATGCTGCTCTCAGATTACATAGCAAAAACATACTAACAGATTCCTTTTAAATCCAAATTAAAGGGAGCTCTCATTTAGTTACAGTAGTACTGTATTTATGGCTTCGACATGAGGGGGGGGCAGAAATAATAATTAACTGGTTGATTGTCAGAGAGAACCTATCAGCTTATTTTTACAACTTAAAACATTAAAAGTAACATTACGCCTGGATAGGGGCAGATACTTTTTTTTTTTGCAAAGATCTGATGTTCCAATCTAGTATAGAAGTCATATGCAAATCATACTGGGGGAAGGGGTGTGTCTATGCACTTAGAAGTTGGTACGCCCACAATGCACTCACAGCCTCATTTGCATATGGCTTCTAAGCTAAGTTTCTCCGGATTGGTACATCAGATCTCTGCAAAAAAAACACAAACATTTTTTTGGGGTTTTTTTTTTAGGGGGGACAAGCAGCTGCACAGCTATAGCACTACGTTCATACGCAAAAAGGTTCCCCTTTAAATCCTCCCATGTCATTGAGGATTAGGTCATTTTGCAATATATAGATTCAATTTTTTTTTTGGAGGGGGAAGGTGAATGCGAATTTACAAAATATTTCAGACTGTCCGTAGGGAACGAGACGATAAAGCACAGGGTGAACAATGCGAGTTGTACGGGAGCGAGGCTGATGACATAGGTAGTGAAAAGGACAGGAAACAGGTAAACAGGCTAATTAGAGGTGTGGGTGGGAGCGGGGGCAGCAGCTGGTTGGACGGCGTGGGTAGAGTGGGTAGAGAGGCTTGCTGGAAAAAGGAAAGCAGCCGTTCACGGTGTCAGTCTCGCACCAGGAATGCCGTTTCCAGGAAGCGTCAGAGCATCTGATCCATGTGTTGCTTGGATACAGGATACACAATAAATGCAGCGAGTGGCTGGCGCAGTGCATCACACACTGACTGTACACGCACCGCACATTCACGCTGGGAAAAGGAAAAAATGCAGCTGCATTTATCAAAATTCACAAAGACGCGTTACACCGAAACCAAGCCCACCTGCGTAATGTTCGCAGCGGCAATCACAGCTTGTCGAAATGAACCACAGATCGTCCTCTGAATTCCATCTGTTGGTGTGCAGACAGCGCAGCGCGGCCGCATCGCTCCCCCTCAATTGCGAGCAGATGTTCGTACCGCAGGTGCAGCTCTCTGATGTGGCGGGAGGTAGCATGGTGGCATCGCTAAACAGTTTTGCTCCCCCCCCCCCCCCCGCTACATTTTTTTCGGGGTATCTTATACCTCATCTGGTCTAAAGACAATTCCTGTCTATATGGCCTAGGGAACCCCCCCTCTAGGAGCCAGAATCAGGGGCTCCTCCACCTGCGAGCCCATTTTACTGCAGCAAAATCAACAGATTTTGGGAACACTTCACCTTGTATCAAAAGGGGTCAACTCCTAAAGACAACCTCTGTCCATATGGCCTGTAAGACCCCCGTCCATGAGCCAAAGTCAGGTCCTCGCCCACATGGGGCCTATTTGCTGCAAAGGGTGAAATCTGCAGTGCCGATTGTCAGACCCGTACATTTCCGATATTGATGGGTCATTAATATCTTATAGATTACACATCATCCCCCAACTATAGCACTGACAGATCAGTAGGGGTCCAGAAAGTTATCCCCCCATCTCACAGATAAGTGATAACTTCCCAAACTTTTCCCAATCCCTTTAAAGCCTGGAAATTGCATCAGTATAATAACAGGAGGTGAATCAGCCGCAATGCCGCAGTTATTCCGACTGATTTAGAAAACGTTGGTAGAATTTTGCTGCTGAAATCGTGCAGATAACTTCACCGCATGCAATGATAATCCGCAGTGGAAATCGATTTCCCACCGATTGCTCCATTTATGCTGTATTTGTTGTGTACGCCGCATGAGGATGAGATTAGATAAAATCCCAGTCACAATGCTGCTACTGTCTGACCGCACACAAACCCGAAGCGGTAGCCCAAGTGGCAAGCTGCAATCTAATGCTATCTGCAGAAACTCGGTGGAAAGAGTCTCCAGGCAACACTATCTATCGTCCTACACGGAGCGCGGACCTGATGTCGGCTGCTTGTTTATTAGGCGTCATTGAACACCCCCTCCTCCTCCTTTGCTTTTCTTACATTCCCAGATACCAAAAATTCATTAGTTGCCTCCCAGGGGCCTTATATTGCAGCTTTCATTTAACTTCAGGAGAAGGAGCGCGCTCTGCATATCAGCAGCCGGGCCACTGTAAATTATTCTTAATCGCTGCATCCGAGGTATAAGGGATGGAGGGGCGGTAACCGAGACGTGAAGATTGCTGGCCGCCGGATTTATTAACAGGGGAGGGGGCGAGATAACCAAAAGGACCTAGAAATGTCCTCGGTCACCGGATTAGCCAGCAAGGTACTTGGTGACTGAGCAAGAGGCCTATAAAAGGGTCGACCGATACCCGTTACATAGGTCTTCAATACCAGATGATTGGGGGTGCGATACCCGGCACCCTGCAGATCAGCTAATCCTGGTGCCAGCTGGATATTGTCAGCACAGCTCCGTCCGCCGATCCACCCTTAGAGGCGAATAAGCAGTACCGGCAGCGGCCACTTTGCAGTAGATGGCGCTGAGCTGCAACTGATGACATCGCACCGTGAATAGCTGATCGGCAGAGGAGCCGGGTGTCGCACCCCGACTGATCTAGTACTGATTACCTAAGGAAAAGCCACCGATTTAAAAACACCGGACAACCCCTTTAATGCTCTCTGGGGGGAAAAAAATGCAAATTAGCTCTCAGAGAAAAGAAAAAAGGGCTCTCTAGCGCCACTTATAGGAGGTGACGACATCGCAAGTCAATGTCTAACCATTGGATCTTGCGACATGGGTATCTGCCTCCTATAAGCGGCTTTCTTCCATCTTGGAGAATGGCTAATTTGCATATCTGTTTCCCATAGAGCATTGCCCGGTCTGAACAGCTTAGGGGTCTACACATTGAAGAACCTTTAAACCTCAGAAAGTCTTAGTGATGGATATTCTGGCTCCTTTTGGGTGAACTGAATCATTTGGATAACTGGCTACTTAGTGGATTGCTGCAGCCTCACTGCTCTGGTATTGGTGGGGGTCTTAGTCCTTGTTGACCCCCATGAAAGTAAAATGTTTGATTTGTCAGGAAATATTTGCAGGTTGAGCGCTTAAGCAGAGGGCACCTAGTGATCGGGTGGTCTGTGGTGGCTGCAGGGGGCGCCGCTGTCCTATATGAACCCTGCAGTGCAGCCGCAGCACCAAGGTGGAGCGAGCAAGAAAGACCGAAAGCCGCGGCCTCAGCACTTGTCGTTAATCTGAATATTGCTTAATAATGAATTCTCGTCAGCGCTGCAGTCCGACCGGACAGAAATAACAGAACTACAGTAGCTGTAGACGTGACAAATGGAGAATTATAGGAATTAGACAACTTTATAGGGAATTCCCGGGTTTCTAAAATTATTTGCTATGAAAATGAGCACATGGCCTCTTACGGAGACAGTGGCCTGATCCTGGGTCCGACGGTGCAAACCTGCTGCCGATCGGCCGATCTGATCACTTCCACAGGCCCTGAAGACAAAGTTGTTGACAGCCCGGGTGTAAACAGGGGATCTTGTTTACGGACCAAATGATCCTGGGGGGGGGGGGGGTTCTCTAAGTAACCGTCATCAATATCAATTTGACCTGACAACCCCTTTAACGGTCCCCCATAGAGCAGCAACAGTCCCTGAATAAAGGGCATTACGCGAACACAGATCAACTTGCTACATCGTTGATCCGCCTAAATGTAAACCCACGTGAAGGCTAGCCACGTGTCATCTGAGTCCACTCATTCACGTGTATGCTCTGCTCGGTGGAGCATGCATGTTATATCTCCGAAAGCAAAAAGATCAGACATGTCGAAAACAAACTACCCAATCTAAATCTCCACAACATTCGTCATCGAGGTAAGACCCCATACACATTAGATGGTCAGCTAGTCCTGTGGAAATTGGCTATTTAGGATGATTATTTACACCTACGGCCATCCATAACACAACAGATGACTGTCGATAGAACAACGCTTCGGCCGATCGTTAGTTTGACAGCCATTTTGGCCAACTCTCGGCCGAGCGCCCATGTGTTCTCTATGAGAAAGCCAGGGAGAACAATGCGACCGTCTGACATCAGACATGCCCAATCAACATCTCCACCCGACCATCAGAAATTAGACCGTTGGCCGAGCCCGTCTATTTTGGTGGGCTCGACAGGCCCGGCCGACGGCGGGCTCGACAGGCTGGTTGATCTTAAGGTATTTTCGGTTCATATTACTGACAGCACACAGGCACAATGTCGGCCTATAGGCTTGTTCACCTTCTATATTCTGAGAGCATCCCCCCTTAGAAGCATAGCTGTCAATGTATGTGCCTATGACAGTCAGCCTTGCCGTATTACGGCTTTATTCAGATCTGTACGGAGCTGTAATGCTGCACCTACAATAATCTATCACCCATAGGTCTCTACAGTGTAGGACAGTAGGAACTTGCCGTGCAAATCCCTCCAATGTGATTATCGAATGTGCTCTGGAAAAAAAAAAAAAAACACGGATGGATGTAAATGCACTTATAATGGTTGTCCCAAATATTGTAATATCAATACTATTTTGTATGCATTAAAGTATCCTATCCTCGGCCCGCTGCTGATGGACTCCTTTTTCTACCAGATAAGTCAAACCGGTTGTACCACGGGCACATTTGGGACCCTAGATCTCCAGTTGCTGGTGGTTTGGTGGCCCCCAAACCTAGAGGTAGAAAACATTTCCTTGAAGGTTAAAGCTCCTTTCTAAGTAACGCTTATTTATACTGCGGCAGAAGGATAATTACTCCAGCACCTGCCCGATCCATAGTGATCCCCCGAGACACCTAATGTCATCTCCAGAGACCGCGATCCATGAGATTTCACCTTCTGTGTCAGAAACTGTTATTTATAACGAGAAGACTATTTGTTAAGAAATTCACTGCTCTGAGCCACATCGAGTGGAAGGAAGCGAGGAAGGCCGGGCTCCTCCTGCCGATTCCAGGGCAGATTGCTGGTAATAACTAGCGCCGACCCACGATATAACACGGCCACCAGACTGAGACTGAACGCAAGGAGCCGATGCAAACTGTACGGGACCGTCAATCGTTCCTACAATGGATCCGTCCTCAGACACTCTTACACAAGGGGGTGACCGGACAATAACTGATCTCTTTTTAGGCTGCATAAAAGGTGCAGTTAGCAAACACCCGAGAATTTTCTTGCTGCAATTTATCCAGGTTTTTTTTATCCATTACGTTATTATCGCTGCGGTTGTCTTTTCTTGGTATGTCATGCTTAAAATGAAGCTTTATTTTTATAGTTCCTGGTATTTGACGTTGACAAAACTTTATTAATACAGTCAAGTGCCCCCCGGCAGGGGAAACCGGCCCCCCAGACGCCGCCCCGGCAGGGGAAACCGGCCCCCCGTCATTTCACTCTAGGTCTAGTCACACTAGGAAGGGCTCTGTAGGAAGGGGCCGGCACCAATCGCCTGGTTAAACACACTTATCAAGAAAAACAAGACAGCAGTCACTGCAAGAAACCCTGCTTTGTATTTAAGAGGAATGCAAGGTCTTCCACCCATGAGATCATTGGTATGCCTCAGATTTCTCCCCATCAATGATATTCCAAGTTCACAGACAACCACAGAAGGCCGGCCACAACCGAGCCTATGTGAGCCGTCAGCTGACAGCGTCTCATGGTTCCTACACAGCCAAAGGCAACAGCTGCGGCGTCAGGCCCGCTCCGTCCTCATTACCCTGGGTCAGATCGGTGGGATGCCTTCCTCACATCCATACATGACTGACAAATGGATATTTGGGTTCGCTCCAGCCGACATTTGACCTCAGTGGTGATGACATCAGCGCTGCAGTGATTGGCTGGAGGGAGGTCACATGATCGTACGGACACAGCATTGCTGGAGCATGAAAAAGAGGGACCAGGGAAGAGTTAGAGGGGCAGTGATGGCGGGAAAGGTGGGGAATTACTTCTTGCTATCATTTTAAAGTAGGTTTTTAAAGGAAGGTGGATGGACAACCCCTTTAAGCTCGTTGAACCACTGCCAAGTGTGAATACTCACAAAGCAATGTCAAAAATCAGCAAATTGGTTTAGTTGCAAACACTAGAGCTTTACGTCAGCGATTCCCGGCTTTCATAACAACGTGAAGGTGGAAGAGGTGAGAGGGGAGACTGACCAAGAGAACGGGGGTCTCGCAGACAAATCTCCACCTAATATTTCTGTGCTGCAGGAAGCTGGCATAATGGCCGGCCTTGTGCACACTCCAGGAGATGAATTCCAGTCAATGCCTCCCTTGTTTTCTTTAGTCTGGCATGGTCTGTGAAGACAATGACTGGGAAGCTCTCATCCGAGCGCGCTGCACCGCTGCTGAAGTCAACCCCTGGCAAACAGGAAAACAAGCTTATGGCTTCCACCGCCGCGGCCAGAGGCGGAAAACAGACACGTAACAGGGCACAAAGCGGGCACAGTGCTGCCAGCGCTCCCACCTGATCCGAGGGGTCACATCTCATTACACCGAGCTCTGCTCCAACAAAAGGCACTTGTGCAAAAAGATATAAAAAAAAATACCCTGAGGCATGGCTAACCATGTGCATGATAACATGGCACCTCACCGCTGCCAACAGTCACAACAACCTGTCTGTCACACCAGACAAGTAGTGGCAGAACGAGCAAAGAGCGCCGCGGCGCAGGGAAGAGACAGAAGCCTGAGCAGCCGAAGTCCAGGAGATACAGAGAAAGGAAACCTTTACATTATCTTTATTTTGTATTATTCAGACTTTTTAATTACCCGTAGATTTGTGGGGGTGCAGGTCTGAGGCCCTGATCCAGTGCTGAGAAGATCACAAGAAGTGTCCAGCTCAGGAGTACGGATGCCTTCAGCTTTCTTATTAATCCGTACTCCTATCTCAGGGCTCGTTCACACTGGCGTATAATACGGAGGAGTGCAATGCGAGAAAATCGCACACTGCACTCTGACCAGAGTGACCAGAGGCAGAGCAGATCTGCGACTTTTCTTTTCATGAGAATAAAAATCATAGCATGCAGCGATTGCCAACAAATCTCGCACAGCACAGGTCAAAGTGTGCGTAAAACATCGGACTGCACTTGGATGTCATCCGAGTGCAGTCCGATATACAGTGAGATCGGCGATGGAGAGATTAATCTCTCCTCCTCACCTGTTATCTAATTCTTGCATGCAGGAGGATCGGATCACAGCAGCATGACATTCGGCTCACGATCGCTTTAGAGTTTGAGCCGAGTGTCTCACTCAGAAGTCCAATTATTCCACGTACGAAAGTCGGAACAGAGTGGGATCAGAGTGGGATCAGAGTGGGATCAGAGTGGGATCAGAGTGGGATCAGAGTGGGAACAGAGTGGGAACAGAGTGGGAACAGAGTGGGAACAGAGTGGGAACAGAGTGGGAACAGAGTGGGAACAGAGTGGGAACAAAAAAAATTCTCCACCTTCTCCATTCTGACAGCCCATAAAAGTCAGAGTGCGGACCGATTATTTCATGGTCAAATAGCCTTCCATTGCAGATTTTGATCCGACGCTCGAACCAAAATCGGTCACGTCACCAATATTTTCCGCAGGTCCAAAGGAAAAAAAAAATAAAAAAAATCGGACATGTGCACAGCCCTACAAAATATAATAGGTATGAGTGCTGTCCATGAAAACCGCAGATAGCATTCGTATGAGAAAATCTAAAGTGTGTACGAGCCCTTATTTAGACGCAAGTGATTTTATCACACAAGAAAATCAGTCGGCGTTTTATCAGTGTTTTTTGATCAGAGTGGTCAGTGTCAGTTTTTACTATCAGAGTTTAGTCAAAGTTTCATCGGTTTATCTTCTGTCTAGCGTCCATCAATAAACAGACAGCACTTGGATGGCATCTGAGAGTTGTCCACTTTTTTCACGGGCCTATAGACTTGCATTGTCAATTTTGAGCCAACACTAAGATGAAGATCGGACATGTTTCCGCAATATTGCGGTAACCACTCTGTGCACAAAAAAAATGGGTACGAGTGACAACCGTGAAAAATACATAGCACTCGTATGAGAAAAAAAGTAACATGTGAAAGAGCATTTGCTGGTAATTTTTTGAGCAATTGGCAGGGATCTCAGGACTCGGACCCCCACCGATCTACAGGCAATTACAGTGGTTAAAAAGTACATAAAGATTGGACAAAACATTTACTTACTGTAAAAAGTGCTTAAAAAATACTGCAACGTGTAAATGTCCACAAATTCCTGCAAAGTTAATGATTGTCTGCAGCAGTGACCCACCTCAGACAGAGACTGGTTAAGGGGGCATTACCACCATTTCTGGTACGGGACCAGGAATCAAAGACTAATGAGCATGGAGTAAGCAGTGGGCAGGATGGGCAGGACCTGCAGAGGATTGGGCAGGACGAGTCATTTTTTTTTAATCAAAATTTTTAATTCTCTGGAACACCCCCCTTAAAGCATTTGAAGACCCAAAGCAAGCCTCCCATAATCCCACCTTCCAGCTCCTTTTCTACAAGGGGGAGCGTTTCCTGTTCTGTCTCGGTGGCGTGGAGCTGGCTGTCAAGCTCATTGTAGCAGCTAAGCCAGCCTCCTTCTGTCATCTCTTTATGAGAAGCGAGAATCCAATTCACGGAAACCCTGACGTTCCAAAAATGCCCTGCAGAGCCAAGATGCTTCAAAGAAGTCCTCCACTACTTGTACAACCCCTTCTTAAATACTGTGTTCACCAGTTTAAAAACAGCAATAATGCAAACTGGCTGCAGCTCTCACACCTCTCCCGGACTCTTGAGCTTCTTGCAGGGGAGATTGCGAGCACATGAGCGGCCACTGATCGGCTGCAGTGCTCACGTGGTATAACAATGTCACGCGAGTGCCGAAAAACCTAATGCCTACATCGCTGGAACGGTGTCAGAGCAAGAGACAAGCATAATGTTTTTTTGTTTTTTTTCTGCAGCATTAATGCATTCAAGGCGGGGTTATCCCAGTGATGGAAAAAAAAACCTTTAAAAAAGGGTTTTCCAGCCTTAGGATTCCCATGACTAGAGATGAGCAAAACGATACGCGGGACTCCGGTCCAAAGTCCAGATCAGTGGTGACATCCTCTGTGCGTTATGTCACACACAACGTTTCGCCAGCCCTGACACATCAAGTGCTGCGCTGGTGACGTCGATGGTAAACGATTCGCAGGACTCCCGTCTAGTCAGCAGGTAGCACTGACCTGGACCAGAGTCCTGCGAATCCATCCGATCACCTCTACTGATGACCTATCCTCAGCTGAATGGGAGCGGAAGTGCAGATCTCCGCCAACGGCCACGACGTGCTATTCCTGCGCTGTTCACATTCGACAGCTGAGTGATGGGGGTGTCAGGTGTTGGACCCCACTGATCTGATATTAACGACCTATCAAAAGGCCATATCAATAGCACAGGCAACTCTTCACAGATGATGTTGGGAAAGAGTCGAGGCCAACATACACACTGGATATGTGTGAGCTTCTGCGCACTTAAAGGGTCAGGGACCAGATATTTAATATTCATGGCCTATTCTTAATCTAGGACTAGACGGACAGAGCGAGGACAGAGCGAGGACAGAGCGAGGACAGAGCGAGGACAGAGCGAGGACAGAGCGAGGACAGAGCGAGGACAGAGCGAGGACAGATTTCTCCATTCTGTCAGTCCGTGAGAATTGGACAGCACTCAGATGTCATCCCAGTGTGGTCCGATGTTTTCGGTGCACTCATTGACTTGCATGGACAAATATTGGTTGTAAATCTGCATGCTGCGATTTTTTTTCTTGGACAGACACGGTCCAAGGGAAAAAAAAAAAAAAAAAATCGGACATATGCAAGGTCCCATAGATTAACATTGGTCCAAATGTAATTCCATGTTTTGTTGGATCGCTCTCGGACTGATAATATGGTTGAGTCCTTGGAATAGGTCATCAGTATCCGATCGGTGGACCCCTGACACCCCACCAATCAGCAGTTATTCGCTCTGAAAACATCAGCTAACATTCAAGAAAAATAGGACCCCAACCGATCAGATATTCATGACCTAGCCAAAGGATAGCTATACAATATTAGATGCCCGGATAACCCCTCGAACATGTATGGGGGTCTATAGATTCAATAGGAGCACATTAGATGCAGTTGTAGTTTCTCTCTGCAGTAAAGCAATGCAATATGTGACTTGCTGCAGTCCCATGCCAAATGGATGCCCTGAGTTATCAAGTCCCCAAAGCTGTTGTGCAACCTTGTTAAAATTCTGACCAGTCGACATCGACTGAAGTGAGCTGAAATTAAAGCTCGATTTCTGCAAGTAACAACATCTAAAACCGGGGCGACTTTTGCTTCTTCAAAACGCTCGCTGAGTGACACTTCCTCTTAGGAATAAACTGTTTTCCATTTACTTCCCAAAAATTCCACTAGCAAAGGCCTAATTGTTCTCCGGAGATTAAGTGGGGTATATAAAAAAAAATAAAAAAAATGCTGTAGAAAAATAAGTGTCATTGTTTGTCATCTATTTTCATTGCTGTACTGCGACTTGTAAGATCCGGCACTAAAAACCTGAGGACACGATACAAGAACATTAACCACAAGTCCAGCTCCAAGCCAAAAAGGCTATTCAAGCCGAGGAGAATAAGAGTCTACGCGGCACATCACCGGGTGTACTTAGAAAGCAAACGCCGAGCGCTACAAGCTCCAGGACAGAAAAATGCCGGAGGTGCGGTACAGTGTTTACAACTCGGAAATATTTGGGAAGGAATCAGATGACAAATATACATGTCAGGATCCCGTCCTGCAACCTGATCATGGAGCTACTGGATCTATGTCGCCGGCTGCCTAAAAAGCAGAGGATCTGAACGTGATCCTAGAAACCCGGCCGGAAAGAAACAGGTGGTGGGAAGAACTCCAGGTCTCAGTGATGAAAATGATCAGAAGCTTCAAAGGCACAAAATAAAGGGGTTTTCTGGGATCAAACTTAAAGGTTGTGTCCATATGAGTCTAATAGGGGGGGCACCGGCAGCGCGCCAGCCCCGGCAGCGCTCCAGCCCCGGCAGCGCTCCAGCCCCGGCAGCGCTCCAGCCCCGGCAGCGCTCCAGCCCCGGCAGCGCTCCAGCCCCGGCAGCGCTCCAGCCCCGGCAGCGCGTCTGCAGCACTTTTTTTCACCCATAGAACGCAACGAGAAAGGGAAAAGATGCTGCAAAAAACGCAACAGCATTTTTAATTGCATTTTCACTGTTTAAAGTGTTTTTTCTATCAATATAGCTAACTTTACTAGAAATATACTGTAGACCAAGCACATATATAATTCGCACCTAAACAATGCACCAAAAAAAAAAAACGCTTAAAAAAAAAAGCAGCGAAATCGCAATGAAAATACTGAAAAACAGGAAAGCTCTTTCCCTGACAAAAGTGGAGGTTTTGGCTGCAGAAAAGAAATAAAGCTGCATCTGAACATAGCCTAAAAGGTGCGGCCTTCTTTGCAGATTTTTTGGAGCACATGCTGGGCGCTTGCGGCACAATTTGAGCCTGTGCTTTATAAAAATTCAGCTGTGATAATCTGCGGATTGAATATCAGAGCTGTAAACTTTTTATGCTGTGTGTGGATGAAGCTTGGCAAACTCCAAGCCACAATGCTACTACTGTAACACATTTCGCATTTTTCACACGTAACTAACTCACTTAAGAAAAAGCGTCCAGGTTTTAAAGGGAATCTGTCAGCAGGTTTTGCTATGGAATCTAAGAGAAGCATGATGTAGGGGCAGAGACCCTGATTCCAGCGATGTGTCACTTTCTGGCCTGCTTTCTGTCATTTTGATACAATCCCTGTTTTCTCTGCTGCAGATGTAGCACAGCTCAGAATGCCGAGCCCTGTATAACCCCGCCCACACTAATCCTGTAGTGATAATCTGCTGATAAAACACTGATAGCATTGAAACAGCAAAACACAGCGTAATAAGTCACATCGCTGAAATCAGTGTCTCTGCCACTACATTATGCCGCTCTCAGATTACATAGCAAAAACCTGCTAAAAGATTCCCTTTAAGATTTCATAAGCAGTTATGCAACATTGTCTCTGGTGACATCACAGACATTCCGTTTGTAAAATCATCACAGATCTGTGCGATGCATTCAGGAAAGTGTCATTTCAGCATAAAGCTGACGGTACTGACAAGCATCGCCATTCGTAGCCATGGGAAGTAAATGAATATTGGACCAGGGTTGTGGATATGACCTGTGACAAGCACCGATCGATGATGAAGCTAGTTGATCGTTTTGTTTCCTTACAGTTAGGTCTCGTTCACGCGACCGCTTGAACGTAAAAAAAAAAAGGATCAAACTCGGACCAATGTTATTCAATTGGGCAATGCACTTTTTTTTGTTTTATTGACCGAATTTGCATGTGAAAAAAAAAATCGTCACCTGTTCTAGTTTCATTCAAGTCTATGGGTGCGCCAAAAAAAAAAAAATAAAATGGACGCCGTTCGGAGCCATAGTAGAACTTCTGATTTTTTACAGATACATTGCAATTCAGGAAACTGTTAATAGTCCTGTAAATGATTAAATAACTTTGTCCATTACTTTTTCCTTTTTCATTGATGTCCTATCCATAGGATGGGGCATCAAAGTTTGATCGGCTGGGGTCCCGCACTTGGCGCCCCCGCCGATAAGCTGTTATCGGTGCCGGCAGTACTTATTTGTGGTGCTTAGCCGCCCAGCTGTAGTGGGTGCAGCGGGGTACTACACATCCGCCTCCCACTGAATTGAACAGGAGGTGGATGTGCAGTACCCCGTGGCAGCCACTACAGATGGCCGGCTAAGCACCGCAAGTAAGTGCTTCCGGCCGTCGGCTGCGGCCGCCAGCACCGATAACAGCTATTGGGCGGGGGTGCAGGATGCGGGACCCCGGCCAATCAAACATTGATGCCCTATCCTATAGATAGGGCATCAATGAAAAATTAGTCTACAACTTCTTTAAGAGCTGCTTCTGAAAAAAAAAATGGACTGTATACGGATGACAAGTGAGAAAAAAAAAACAACCCTGAATTTTCTGCTGATTTTTTATATGGAGGTGTGAACCTGGCCTTACCGTGCACACTCATCGGCATTATGTATAGACTACCGACTGCTCGCATATAGTTTCAGGTCTCAAAATCACAATTTGCAAGTGTAGGCGTCTGAAAATGTTATGGATGTACAATAAGCTCCTATATATAAACCACCGGTACATGGTCGGATAAACCGGTGCTGGCGGACGCCAGGAAGCAAAATAGACAATTGGTGTTTCCTTAAAAGAGTTGCAAACAAAAAACATTACTGATATGTTCCCGTAAAAGATAAAGGCCGTCCACACAACTCTTAAAATGTGCCAATGCCGTGTGGTCTATGGGGCCTGGCAGAACCTCGGGGCAAAACATATTTGCAATTTTTCGCTTTTTATTTTTTAACACTAAAGGTAAATTCATCAACTCTAACTCCTGCCTCCATTTTCATAGTCACACAGTCTCCTATGAGCATGGCCACGGCTCTGGCCAGTGACTGACACCCGGAGGAGGAAGCGTGGGGTCCAGCAGGGAATTGCTAGGGTGACTTATTTTACAGGATGCCGGATGCTTTTTGAATGTTTAGTGGTGGATAGAGTTCATCAAAAAGATTTGCAGGGACCCTGTTCCGGCGTCCATGTGCGCCCCAAGTCTAGACATCACAACAAGCATTCGAATGCCGGCCGAGGAAGTTTTCATGGTCCGGCTATGGACAAATGGGATTGAGGTCCTGAGAACCATTTTGCTCAAAAGCCCCGTTGGGCTGCTGGGGTCTTCTGGGCGAGGGGTGCAGATATCCCCTTATTGGGAGTCCTATATTTGGAACAGATGAAACATGATGCAGAATTGGACATTTACATGTGAAAAGAGAGGAGGAACAATTGTATATACTTGAGGAACGGAGCAGCAACAAATTAATGAGAACGGCTCCTCAAAATAGAAACCGTCTAATCTCATCCATTCATTACACCCAGAAAACTCTAGAACCTCACAAAACAGTCACTGAAGAGCTCAACTTACTCCACAAAGGGCCCAAACTCATCCCAAATACATCTTGTACCGCCTCCCAACATCTCAGAAAGTGTCCAGAAGCCAAAATTAGAAATACTCTGATGCTTCCTGTACATCGGGACACACGATACCGCAAAAGTGAATGGTAACATCAACGGTAAACGGCACAGACACAAAGCAATGACCCGGTGGGGCACACAGCGGCGTCACCATCATATGCCAAACGTACCCTCATCTCCAAGAAATAAGAGCAAGGATCTCATAATCCAAAGACTTGACAATTCTCACCGGAGGGCACGGAGCAGGTCTGATAAGTGGTGCCTTCACCCTGCAATCAGCAGGGTCCCTAGTATACCCCCCATAAAGTACATTGTGTCTGATCACCAAATACTAGAAAGTAACCAAGTGTCCTATGTAGAAGAAGAGGGTGACCACAAAAAAAACGCAGCAAAAATGTAAAAAGGGGGGAGCAGCAGCCCCACCATCACACCACTGGGCCAATCACCTGCTGCTCCTACCTAAAATAAGAGTAACAACGCAGATGATGCGGGGCCACCAGGTGGGGGTGAAGGCATGGATAACACGGGGGCCACCCGGAGGGAGATCAGGTGCAGGATCAAATGGAGAGTGACTATGGAGATTAGGGGGACCAGACAAGGGCGACAGCATGGATAACCTGGAGCCAAAAGGCGGGTGAGGATGCATATGACTCGGGGCCACGAGGCAGGTGATTAGGCACGAGTACACGGGGTCACCAGGCAGGTGATGATGCAAATGACATAGGATCACCAAATGGTGGTGATGGCGTGGATAATGCAGGGCCATCAGGCGGGTGATGACGCAGAGCCAGCAGGTGTGGGGCCACCAGGCAGAGGAGTGATGGCGTGGATAATGCAGGGCCACCAGGTGATAACAGGGGAGCACCGGGCCCCTCACACTAAGCTCCCTGTGAACATATGACGGTGTGGTGGCCTTCTCGCCAGCTGTTGGTCTCCTCGATGACTGGGGGGTTCTTCGTGGCACGGGGCTTCGCAGGCTCGGTCTCGGAGGGGGGGGCTGCTCCTCGCAGGCTCGATCTCGGGGGGGGCTCCTTTCAGTCTCGGGGGGGGGGCTCCTCCTCGCAGGCTCGGTCTCGGGGGGGGGCTCCTCCTCGCAGGCTCGTTCTCGGGGGGGGGGGCTCCTCCTCGCAGGCTCGTTCTCGGGGGGGGGGCTCCTCCTCGCAGGCTCGTTCTCGGGGGGGGCTCCTCCTCGCAGGCTCGGTCTCGGGGGGGGGGGGCTCCTCGCAGGCTCGGTCTCGGGGGGGGGGGCTCCTCGCAGGCTCGGTCTCGGGGCGGGGGCTCCTCGCAGGCTCGGTCTCGGGGCGGGGGCTCCTCGCAGGCTCGGTCTCGGGGCGGGGGCTCCTCGCAGGCTCGGTCTCGGGGCGGGGGCTCCTCGCAGGCTCGGTCTCGGGGCGGGGGCTCCTCGCAGGCTCGGTCTCGAGGGGGGGCTCCTCGCAGGCTCGGTCTCGAGGGGGGGCTCCTCGCAGGCTCGGTCTCGAGGGGGGGCTCCTCGCAGGCTCGGTCTCGAGGGGGGGCTCCTCGCAGGCTCGGTCTCGAGGGGGGGCTCCTCGCAGGCTCGGTCTCGAGGGGGGGCTCCTCGCAGGCTCGGTCTCGAGGGGGGGCTCCTCGCAGGCTCGGTCTCGAGGGGGGGCTCCTCGCAGGCTCGGTCTCGGGGGGGACTCCTCATCGCAGGCTCGGTCTCGGGGGGGGGGGCTCATCGCAGGCTCGGTCTCGGGGGGGGACTCCTCGCAGGCTCGGTCTCGGGGGGGGGGACTCCTCGCAGGCTCGGTCTCGGGGGGGGGGACTCCTCGCAGGCTCGGTCTCGGGGGGGGGGGACTCCTCGCAGGCTCGGTCTCGGGGGGGGGACTCCTCGCAGGCTCGGTCTCGGGGGGGGGGGACTCCTCGCAGGCTCGGTCTCGGGGGGGGGGGACTCCTCGCAGGCTCGGTCTCGGGGGGGGGGGACTCCTCGCAGGCTCGGTCTCGGGGGGGGGACTCCTCGCAGGCTCGGTCTCGGGGGGGGGGGACTCCTCGCAGGCTCGGTCTCGGGGGGGGGGGGGACTCCTCGCAGGCTCGGTCTCGGGGGGGGGGACTCCTCGCAGGCTCGGTCTCGGGGGGGGGGACTCCTCGCAGGCTCGGTCTCGGGGGGGGGACTCCTCGCAGGCTCGGTCTCGGGGGGGGGGACTCCTCGCAGGCTCGGTCTCGGGGGGGGGACTCCTCGCAGGCTCGGTCTCGGGGGGGGGACTCCTCGCAGGCTCGGTCTCGGGGGGGGGACTCCTCGCAGGCTCGGTCTCGGGGGGGGGACTCCTCGCAGGCTCGGTCTCGGGGGGGGGACTCCTCGCAGGCTCGGTCTCGGGGGGGGGACTCCTCGCAGGCTCGGTCTCGGGGGGGGGGACTCCTCGCAGGCTCGGTCTCGGGGGGGGGACTCCTCGCAGGCTCGGTCTCGGGGGGGGGACTCCTCGCAGGCTCGGTCTCGGGGGGGGGACTCCTCGCAGGCTCGGTCTCGGGGGGGGGACTCCTCGCAGGCTCGGTCTCGGGGGGGGGACTCCTCGCAGGCTCGGTCTCGGGGGGGGGACTCCTCGCAGGCTCGGTCTCGGGGGGGGGACTCCTCGCAGGCTCGGTCTCGGGGGGGGGACTCCTCGCAGGCTCGGTCTCGGGGGGGGGACTCCTCGCAGGCTCGGTCTCGGGGGGGGGACTCCTCGCAGGCTCGGTCTCGGGGGGGGACTCCTCGCAGGCTCGGTCTCGGGGGGGGGACTCCTCGCAGGCTCGGTCTCGGGGGGGGGGACTCCTCGCAGGCTCGGTCTCGGGGGGGGGACTCCTCGCAGGCTCGTTCTCGGGGGGGGGGGACTCCTCGCAGGCTCGTTCTCGGGGGGGGGGGGGCTCCTTGCAGGCTCGTTCTCGGGGGGGGGGGGGACTCCTCGCAGGCTCGGTCTCGGGGGGGGGGGGGACTCCTCGCAGGCTCGGTCTCGGGGGGGACTCCTCGCAGGCTCGTTCTCGGGAGGGGACTCCTCGCAGGCTCGTTCTCGGGAGGGGACTCCTCGCAGGCTCGTTCTCGGGAGGGGACTCCTCGCAGGCTCGGTCTCGGGAGGGGACTCCTCGCAGGCTCGGTCTCGGGGGGGGACTCCTCGCAGGCTCGGTCTCGGGGGGGGACTCCTCGCAGGCTCGGTCTCGGGGGGGGACTCCTCGCAGGCTCGGTCTCGGGGGGGGACTCCTCGCAGGCTCGGTCTCGGGGGGGACTCCTCGCAGGCTCGGTCTCGGGGGGGGGGGACTCCTCGCAGGCTCGGTCTCGGGGGGGGGACTCCTCGCAGGCTCGGTCTCGGGGGGGGGACTCCTCGCAGGCTCGTTCTCGGGGGGGGGGCTCCTTGCAGGCTCGTTCTCGGGGGGGGGGGGGACTCCTCGCAGGCTCGGTCTCGGGGGGGACTCCTCGCAGGCTCGTTCTCGGGAGGGGACTCCTCGCAGGCTCGTTCTCGGGAGGGGACTCCTCGCAGGCTCGGTCTCGGGAGGGGACTCCTCGCAGGCTCGGTCTCGGGGGGGGACTCCTCGCAGGCTCGGTCTCGGGGGGGGACTCCTCGCAGGCTCGGTCTCGGGGGGGGACTCCTCGCAGGCTCGGTCTCGGGGGGGGACTCCTCGCAGGCTCGGTCTCGGGGGGGACTCCTCGCAGGCTCGGTCTCGGGGGGGGGGGACTCCTCGCAGGCTCGGTCTCGGGGGGGGGACTCCTCGCAGGCTCGGTCTCGGGGGGGGGACTCCTCGCAGGCTCGTTCTCGGGGGGGGGGCTCCTTGCAGGCTCGTTCTCGGGGGGGGGGGGGGACTCCTCGCAGGCTCGGTCTCGGGGGGGACTCCTCGCAGGCTCGTTCTCGGGAGGGGACTCCTCGCAGGCTCGGTCTCGGGGGGGGGGGCTCATCGCAGGCTGTCACCCTCCCTCAGGACCCCCGGCTCCTGATGAATCGGCCTATAACAGCGCCCTCTCCCGCCCCGGCTGCAGGCTTCTCCCCGGCTCCGCTCAGTCCCGCTTACCTTTGCCCGTGTGACGATGTGCGTGGCCAGCTTGACCACCGCGAAGTTGCCCTTGCCGATTGTCCTGTCTATCTCGTAGTATCCGATCCTCGCCGGGGCTGAGCGGTGCGGCGGGAGCTGGGTCCCGGTCCCCCCGGGCACTGTAGCCGCCATCTTGTGCGAGCGAGTCCCGGTCTGACCGGCGGACACCGCGGCCTGACGTCACGGGGCGGGGCTTGTTGACGATAGCACTGAGGGAGGCGGGGGCTGCTGACGAGGCTGGGAGCGCGGAGGGGCGGAGCCAGAGCGGTGCGGGCGCGCGGCCAGAGTCAGTCACCTCAGTGCTGACTGGAGGAGAGCGCGGCGGCTTCGTGCACCGGGGGGCTAGTGTATCACTACATAGTGACTATAAAAGTCTGCACACCCCTGGTGAAACGTCAGGTGGTTATTATGTAAATAAATCTTTTTGTCGCCCACAATCTACAAATCCACTGAGAAACCTAGTGACATCATTCTGTGGGGAAAATGAAAATATAATAAAATTAAAATAATGTAGTTGCATAAGTGTTGACACCCTCTTAATTAGTGATGTGGCTGTGTACAGAATCAACCAATCACATAGAGGACGTCCGTACAGATCAGACCCCAATGCTCGGACTGGCTGGGGGTCTCCCGACAGCTGCGTATATTTCCATGGATCGGTAGAGACGCAACCAGTCCGAGCATTGGGGTCTAACATCTGTATTCTCCCTACTGGTAGTCTGCACGGCTGCCATCATTTACATCGACTCTGATTAACCTCATAGAAAGTTTCGCTGCTCTAGGAGGATTCTCCTGACATTTTTCTGGTCCGTAATCAGCTGACAACACAGCAAAGGGATCTCATAGTGGAAAATTATCAGTCAGGAGAAGGGTAGAAAACAATGTCCAAGAACACTGTGAAGACGTCTTCAAGAAGTGATGTTACCCAGGACTGGACGTCCCTCAAAAACTGATGAAAAGACAAGAAGACAGTTGGTCCGGGAGGGTGCTAAGAGGCCGACGGCAACTTTAGAGGAGCTGCAAGAATTTCTGGTTGTGTCCTGCATGCGACAACTGCCTCCCATATATTTCATGTGGGGTCGGGGGGTAAGACGGAAGCCCCTTCACCAAAACCTCCATCATGTCTGCTGAAAGCATGTGGGAACGTGTTATGGATTCATGAGACCAAGGAGGAACTTGTTCCAAAAGGTATAAAGCCAACACTGCCCTTCATTAAAAGAACACCATCCCCATAGTGAGGCATGGTGGAGGCAGCATTTTCCTTTGGGGCTGCTTTCCAGCAGATGCAACTGAGGCTTTAAGAGTCAAGATGGAGGGAATTATGAAAAATCCCAAATATCCGTCAGTTTTTTCACCTTTCAGGATGACAATGACCCAAAGCTACCGGCTTTGCCAGAAGAAAATCAAAGTTTTAGAATATCCCTGACCTGAATTCATGAGACAACCTGCGGGTGACCTGAAGAGGGCACAGTACACAGGAGATCCCCACCCCGAGCAATCTGACAGATGTGGAGAGAACAAAGATGGCCAATTCTAGACGTGACGCGTTCATAGACTCTGACCCAAAGGACTGAATGCTGCCAGAAATTCAAAGTGTTAGTTTAAGGGTGTGCAGATTTATGCAACCACATTATTTAGTGCTTTATTATTGGATTTTTCACTTAAGTTGTACAGATTATGGGCGACTTTAAAGGTGGAAAAACTTCTAAAATGATTCTTCTTGCTATGATTTTATTTTACGGGACAATAACCTGGCATTTTAACAAGGGCATGTAGACTTTTTATACCAACTGTATTTACATAGTTGTGACTATATATAATGTATAACATACACTACGGTTATGGGGACATGCGTCTTAATCAATGAATCCAAGTTTTTCATTTAGACCCGTTGTCCCTGGTACATGTTATCTATATGGACTTTTCAAGGGCGTTTGATACGGTGCCACACAAAAGGTTGAAATATAAAATTAGAAAAATGGGACTAGGGGATAATATGTGTAACTGAGTTAAGAAATTACTTCGTAATAGGAAACAAAGGGTGGTTATCAATGGAAATCTCAGGGGCACAATTAATAGTATCACAGGGGTCAGTATTGGGCCCTCTTCTTTTTAACATATTTATTAATGACCTTGTAGGGGGCATACAGAGTAGAATTACAATATTTGCAGATGATACTAAACTCTGCAGGGTAATTAACATAGAGGAGGACAATTTTATATTGCAGGAGGATCTATGTAAACTAGAAGCTTGGGCTGATAAATGGCAAATAAGCTTTAATGGGGATAAATGTAAGGTCATGCACTTAGGCAGAGGAAATAACATGTATAATTAAGTACTAAATTGTAAAACACTGGGTAAAACTGTCAGTAAAAAAGACTTGGGTGAATGGGTCGATGGCAAGCTCCACTTTAGTGACCAGTGCCAGGCAGCTGCTGCCAATGCTAGTAAAATAATGGGATGCATTAAAAATGCATACATGCTCATGATGAGAACATAGTTTTGCCTCTATACAATCAACATGTTAGGCTATAGGTTGATCTTGTTGGACTTACTGTAAGTCAAGTCTACCTTCAACCTTAAAACTATGAAACTATGAAAGTCGCAACCACTGGACTCTGGAGGAAACGTGTTCTGTGCAGTGACGGATCACACTTCTCTATCTGGCGTCTGATGGCCCTTTTCTGTTTCCCATGACTGTGCCCACTGCACAAGCTCCATAAAAACATGTCTGGGGGATTTTGGTGCTGAGGAGCCAAGACGTCAACCCCAACCATCATCTTTGGGAAGAATTAGAATGGAGACTGTGAGCCCGGCCTCTCCCCAACATCAGGGTCTGACCGCACTAATACTATTCTGGATGAAGGGTCCAAAAGTTTGCAATAACTGCCCACTCCCGGTGCCAGCACCAGAGAATCCTCACAGTGCGCAGTGCACGCAATGTGAGGATTCACAAGTCTGCAGTCTCGTAGAGTGACTGCAGACTTGTAGCCTAATTTCGGACAACCCCTCTAAGTGACCAAGATTTCCATGGATCGGTTTCAGTGTGAATCCAGATAAGAATAAGAAAATACAACCACTTCGAATGAGGATAGACTAAATGCTAGACTTTATTGGGGCTAGACTTGTCAGGGTATTTAAAAAGCTGCCAACATTGTGGTGTTTTCTCAAGCAACAGTTCCAAAAGTTTACCAAAAGTAGTAAAACATCCTGAGAAAGGTAATCCTGGGGCTATATAAAACTACCAGCAAAGGGGATGAGAGGAGAATGTCAAGATTCATTCTGACAAATAGGCGGCACACAATCAAACTGCAGAAAACGACGCCGGTGCTCTAAATAATGAGCCGAATGCACAACTCCTCATTTCTTAGCACCGATAGGCCATAACTGCAGACCACCAGGACCATGGCTCTTTATTGGAAGCAGAAAAAGAAGACTCCAAAAGAGCTTCAACATTGGTTCATCGAGCAGTGGAAAATGTTGGTCAAATGAATCTAAACTGCTGGTGCACCGCGCTGTTAGGAGGATCAGAATTTGGTGCACGCATGAAGCAATGAACCCGCCTGGTCTTATGGTGTGGAGAATATTTTCTTGGCACACCTTGGTTACTCTGATATTTGTGGATGGATGTTGACCCATAGGGCTTACCTAAACATTGTAGCTGACCAGTTTCATTCCTTCATGGAAGCTATGTACCTGTCACTGGTGTGTCAGATGTGACAAACAGTCGCCCTGCAGTTGGTTGCAGAATATCTGTTCGTTTGGCATTACAGACACCTTCTTGAATCTGTCTCACTCTAGGACCCAGCGGCTACCTCCCTCCTGCTAATTGACATCCAGGCCTGGGTGATTAAAAGCTTTCAGCTTGCTGCAGGGAGGGGCCGGTGATATTCACATGTTTCCTTGTGAAGGCTTGGAGCTTCTGCAATCTGCTTACTTCCTCCCTGGTGCTAGGAGGATGTTTGGTGTAATCTCTCTGAAGTCTGCTCAAGCTAAGTTACTTTTCCCCATTTATGTCTCCCTTGTTGTCTTTAGTTACTAGTGGGGACTGACTAGTGCTCACCCCCCATTCCCTATCCAGGGCCTAGCGCTAGGGAAATACAGGGCTTAGTTTCCTGAGCGGCGATTGGTGAGAAACCAATATAGGGACGATAAGGGAGTCAGGGTGATATCAGATAAAGCTAGGAGGTCTCCACTCCCCCTTACCCTAGCGTCTGGGCTCCCTTCCCCTCCTCCCTTCGTGTTGCACTTAGTCTTTCCCACACCTTGCTTGACATTACCCATTGGTAGAATTTCAGCCACACGAGGAACCATTCATCTGGGGTCTCAGAAACATGACAGCATGCTTTCCTCTCCAGTTCTTAAAGGGAGTCTGTCAGACCCCCAAAAACAAGAGGCTTTAAAGAAGCAGAGAGCAAATACGTTTGGCTCCAAAGTTTACCCCATGACCGAATAGGTGAGTATCTGTCATGGGTGTGTCAGAGGTGACAGACAGTCGCCCAGCAGTTGGTTGCAGGATATCTCTACATTTGGCAGTACAGACATCTTCTTAGAGGCTGTCTCCAGGACCCAGCGGCTAGCTCCCTCTGGCTAATTAACTCCCTGGCCTGGGTGTATAAATACCTGGTGTGTTCTAGAGGGAGGTGTCAGCGATATTCATTATTCCTTGTGAAGGCTTAGCAAGAGCAGTACCTTTTCCTCTCTGGAGCTTGAGGACGTGTTTGTGCATTTGTCTGGAGTCATCTAAAGCTAAGCACTTTTCCACTGTTTGTCCTTCATTGTTTTCTATAGTGTTTAGTGGAGATCGACTAGCGCTCATCTCCTCCCTTCCTAGCTTGAGCCAAACGCTAGGGAAAGACAGGGCGAGGTACGCGTGCGGCGATTGGTTAAGAGCCAAGACAGGGACATTAGGGGAGACAGGGTGACGCTAGATCAACCTAAGAGGTCTCCACTTTCCCCCCTTTCCTTAGAGTCTGGGCTCCCTTTCCCTCTTCCCTTTGTGTGGCACTAATTCTTTTCCACACCTTACGTGACATTATCGCCAGCCAAGCACATTTTGAAAAGGAAATAAAAAAACTGACACTTTGGGGTTTTTTTGCTCTGTGTGTTTTTGGGCGTGGACCTTTTTTTTTCCTTTCTCCCTTTGGTATGGGTTCAGTTGCAGAGCTCGCAGAGCAGTTCCGCTGTCTGTCTTTGGAGGTGAATGACCTCCGCTTTGAGGTTCAGCAGCAGCATCAGCGGTTACAGGTTGCCAATGTTGGGGTCTCTGCAGGTAGGCCTGTCCAGCGTGAACCCAAGGTTGCCCTCTGGGACAGATTTTCAGGAGGTAGGGACAAGTTTTTTGTATTTAAGGAGGCATACAAATTGTATTTTAAACTTCGTCCCTACTCCTCCGGAAATGAGGAGCAATGGGTTCGTATTGTGATCTCTCTATTGCAGGGCGATCCTCAGTCATGGGCGTTTTCCTTACCGCAAGACTCTGTCTCCAATCTGTGGTGGGGTTTTTCGGATCTCTGGCCCTCATCTATGATGACCCTGACCCTGACCGAGTAGCCTTGGCTGAGTCTAGGCTACGTCGCCTTCAGCAGGGGATTCGATCAGTGGGGATGTACAGTTCGGAATTCCGTAGATGGGCAACAGATTCCAAATGGAATGACTCAGCCCTTAAAAGTCAATTTTGTGAGGGGCTTACTGAAAGGTTGAAAGATGCCTTGGCTGTATATGAAACCCCTCAGTCCTTGGAGGCTGCCATGTCTTTGGCCATACGTCTTGATAGACTCCTACGGGATAGACGGGTGAGACCACCTTCTTCAGGGCCTTCTTGTCGGAGTTGTTCACCTCTGCCAGGAGAGCCGTCTGGAGGTGAACCAGTACTAGGGTAGGTGGAGGAACCCATGCAGTTAGGGGGTGTCTCTACATCATACATCTCCCTGGAGATTCACAGGAAAAAAGGCGTATGTTTTTTTTGTGGGGCAAAGGGATACTTTATTGGGACCTGTCCTTCAATTCCTAAACAAATGGAGACTCGATTAACTCTTGGTAGTCTGGAGTTGGATAAACAAGGAGTTCATTTGTTACCAACCTGCAGTTCCCGCTTTGTCCACTCAGCAGAGGTGATGCTAGAGAGCAAAACCGAGAATATTTTTGTGTTTGTTGACAGTGGAGCCAGAGTCAGCATTGTGGATGCTGAGTTTGTGAAAACTCATGGTCTTGCTTGCTGAACTTTAGCTGAACCTATTTCCATCTTTGCCATCGACTCGGCACCACTTGAGCATTTACTCAGATTGTACAGTACAGACCAAAAGTTTGGACACACCTTCTCATTTAAAGATTTTTCTGTATTTTCATGACTATGAAAATTGTACATTCACACTGAAGGCATCAAAACTATGAATTAACACATGTGGAATTATATACTTAACAAAAAAGTGTGAAACAACTGAAAATATGTCTTATATTTTAGGTTCTTCAAAGTAGCCACCTTTTGCTTTGATGACTGCTTTGCACACTCTTGGCATTCTCTTGATGAACTTCAAGAGGTAGTCACCGGAAATGGTCTTCCAACAATCTTGAAGGAGTTCCCAGAGATGCTTAGCACTTGTTGGCCCTTTTGCCTTCACTCTGCAGTCCAGCTCACCCCAAACCATCTCGATTGGGTTCAGGTCTGGTGACTGTGGAGGCCAGGTCATCTGGCGTAGCACCCCATCACTCTCCTTCTTGGTCAAATAGCCCTTACACAGCCTGGAGGTGTGTTTGGGGTCATTGTCCTGTTGAAAAATAAATGATGGTCCAACTAAACGGAAACCGGATGGAATAGCATGCCGCTGCAAGACGCTGTGGTAGCCATGCTGGTTCAGTATGCCTTCAATTTTGAATAAATCCCCAACAGTGTTACCAGCAAAGCACCCCCACACCATCACACCTCCTCCTCCATGCTTCACAGTGGGAACCAGGCATGTAGAGTCCATCCGTTCACCTTTTCTGCGTCGCACAAAGACACGGTGGTTGGAACCAAAGATCTCAAATTTGGACTCATCAGACCAAAGCACAGATTTCCACTGGTCTAATGTCCATTCCTTGTGTTCTTTAGCCCAAACAAGTCTTTTCTGCTTGTTGCCTGTCCTTAGCAGTGGTTTCCTAGCAGCTATTTTACCATGAAGGCCTGCTGCACAAAGTCTCCTCTTAACAGTTGTTGTAGAGATGTGTCTGCTGCTAGAACTCTGTGTGGCATTGACCTGGTCTCTAATCTGAGCTGCTGTTAACCTGCGATTTCTGAGGCTGGTGATTCGGATAAACTTATCCTCAGAAGCAGAGGTGACTCTTGGTCTTCCTTTTCTGGGGCGGTCCTCATGTGAGCCAGTTTCTTTGTAGCGCTTGATGGTTTTTGCAACTGCACTTGGGGACACTTTCAAAGTTTGCCCAATTTTTCGTACTGACTGACCTTCATTTCTTAAAGTAATGATGGCCACTCGTTTTTCTTTACTTAGCTGCTTTTTTCTTGCCATAATACAAATTCTAACCGTCTATTCAGTAGGACTATCAGCTGTGTATCCATCAGACTTCTGCACAACACAACTGATGGTCCCAGCCCCATTTATAAGGCAAGAAATCCCACTTATTAAACCTGACATGGTACACCTGTGAAGTGAAAACCATTTCTGAGACTACCTCTTGAAGCTCATCAAGAGAATGCCAAGAGTGTGCAAAACAGTCATCAAAGCAAAAGGTGGCTACTTTGAAGGACCTAGAATATAAGACATATTTTCAGTTGTTTCACACTTTTTTGTTAAGTATATAATTCCACATGTGTTAATTCATAGTTTTGATGCCTTCAGTGTGAATGTACAATTTTCATAGTCATGAAAATACAGAAAAATCTTTAAATGAGAAGGTGTGTCCAAACTTTTAGTCTGTACTGTACGTAATGTAAAAATAAGGGTGGGGTCAGTTCATTGTGAAATAATCCCTTGTTATGGCCTGGACAATCTTCCCACACCTATTGTTTTGGGTATTCCTTGGCTTGTTAAACATACTCCGTTGGTGGATTGGCAAGCCGGGGAGATTATTGAATGGGGAGATTACTGCCATGAGAACTGTTTAGATATTTCCCTTGCTACTGTCTCTACGGAAATATTACCTGCTTTTCTGTCTGGTTTTGAGGACGTTTTTTTCTGAGAGGGGGTGTCAGGATTTGCCTCCTCTTCGTTCTTATGACTGCCCTATTAACCTGACCCTGGAGCAAAACTACCAAAGTCCAGACTCTATAACCTTTCTGGCCCTGAGAGACAAGCCATGAAGGATTTCATTGCGGAAAGCCGGAAGAAGGGATATATCAGAACCTCATCTTCGCCCGTGGCAGCAGGGTTCTTCTTTGTGAAGAAAAAAAGATGGCGGTCTACGTCCCTGTTTAGATTTGCGGGAATTAAATCAAATTACCATCCGTGATCCATACCCTCTTCCTCTAATTCCAGATTTGTTCAGCCAAGTTGTAGGAGCTAAGGTATTCTCCAAGTTGGATTTAAGGGGAGCCTACAATCTGGTTAGAATCAGAGAAGGGGACGAATGGAAGACAGCGTTCAATACCCCGGAAGGACATTTTGAGAGTCTGGTTATGCCTTTTGGTTTGACCAATGCACTTGCGGTATTCCAGCATTTCATAAATGATATTTTCCATCATTTGGTGGGGAGGTTTGTGGTGGTCTATCCGGACGATATTTTGGTTTACTCACCTGATTTTAAGACATATTGGGGGAATGTTAAACAGGTGCTCCAGAAATTAAGAGATAACAAAATTTATGCCAAACTGGAAAAATGTGTTTTCGCTGTTCAGGAGGTGCAGATTTTGGGGTCATTGTTGTCTTCAGGTTTTCGGATGGATCTGGAGAAGATCCGTGCAGTCCTTGATTGGGAACGTCCCGAGAACCTGAAGGCTCTACAACGTTTTCTGGGCTTTACTAATTTTTACCGTAAATTCATCCAAAATTACTCTGTTATTGTGAAACCTCTTACTGACATGACTAAGAAGGGGTCTGATTTTTCCAAGTGATCGGATGCTTCCCTCCTGGCTTTTTTTTCCTTAAAGAATCATTTTGCCACTGCACCTATGGTCATTCAACCCAGTGTTTCCCAACCCTTTATTGTGGAGGTCGATGCTTTGAATGTCGGGGTTGGGGCTGTGTTGTCTCAGGGTTCGTCACCCGGTAAATGGTGTCTGACGCACCCCTGGGCCGGTGTCGCGCAGCGTTGCGCACGCGGGAGCTTACCCGGAGCCGGATCTGTTGAGGGTTGTAGTCTCGTGGCGGTGACCCGGTCCGTGCCCAGGGAGTCAGACTAAGTGGCGCTGTATTAGTGGTAGATGTTGTACGACTACGCCACCCGTTGAATGCAGCGAAGGAGCTGCCGCTGCAGGGCAGACCGCTGAGGCCGGTGGTAGTATTGTGCAGCGTGATAGTATCACCCCCAACGGGAGGGGTATGGCCTCAGGGCAGCCGACGTGGATGATGGGGGTAGCAGGAACCACTCGGAGACGGTACGGTGTAGTTCAGGGTCTTTACTGGTGACAAAGATGGACCCTCCCGGAGTACTGGCTAGCGATTGGGGCCTGGTCAGTCCTTGAGCAGATGGGATCTCCCCTAGCCAGGCGGAGTTGTAGGCCTCCCAAACTAACTGTACTCTTCTGGTTACCTTGCTAGAGGCGGGTATAAGTAGCCCACGTCCCTGAGTGTACCGTGTGGTGCTCACCCGTATGGCCGGTGACTCGGGGCCTTCTAGTAGCTTCCGCTCCACGACGGCGGTGCTGGTCCCACGCGTGTGACCGTGCCTTCGGGTTTCTTGGCCAGAGGACCTGAAATCCCCTGCCGGTCGGTTTCTGCTGCTGGATAGGAGTTAGTCCCCACAGCCTCGGACTCCGGGTCCGGTGATAGCTTCTCAGTCAGGGCGAGCTCTGCAGCTGCCAGCCCCTGACTCTTTTGTAGTACTGCTCCCACAGAGCTCCTGTTGTTTCTTCCTATGCTGCTTCTCTTCTCTGTCTCTACTTCTTCTCTACTCACTAACCCTGCCTCAGCCCTAGGTTTATATAGGGGAAGTTCTTCCCCTCCCAGGACTGGGCAGGAGGTGTGGCATGCACAGGATCCCTGACCAAGAGACCTCCCACCTGCTCTCAGACATAACATTGCCGTTACTGTGGAAACCAGACCCCTGGGGTGCCACATTCTCCCCTAGTGAAATTTAGTACTCCGGGACTAAACATATTTTTAGACATAACAACGTATAAACAATAATAGTACAATAAGAAAAACATATAAAGATGGTCACGGCGTGTCCGCAACCGGGTGCAGTTTTTGAAGAAAAGCAAGGTGTCCATTTCACCAAAACAGGGAGACGTAACCAGGTAGGGGTCTGTCCTGCCCCGAGTCCTTAACAGTCTTTAGTCCATTCCTAGGTTACGCTCCAACCATGTACAAGGATTCCCGGTAAATCCACCAAGGACTCCTATAAATAACTAGAAACACATAATTATACACAAGCAACAAGAAAAACAGGTAACCACAAATAAAACAATTTATACACTTCAAATCCTCCAACGTGCGGGTAACTGGCCTCTAGTGGCCCTAGTGGACCTACGGAGCTGACTGTCTAGCCCTGAACTACAGGGTGTAGGAGCTGTCAAGGGTAAACTGGGCAGCTGTCTACCGGCTCTTTGGCTCACTAGGGGTACGGCAGGCTCACTATAAGCAGAGGGTTGATCCTCCTGTTCTGCTTGTGTGGAGTCTTCTGCCTCCTGGACCGGCTGCTCTTCCAGCTCTACCTGTTGCTCCGTAGGCACTTGGGATGCTGGTTGGAGGAACGTGAGGACGGGTACCACAACTGCACCATTGACTTGAGTCCAGGACCGAGGGAAGTCTCCGAGCACAGTACTAACCATATCTTCCCTTTCCTCTACGGGTCGATGGTCTTCTTGTTCCTCTTCAGGGTTCCGTAGCTGTTCAGGACACTTCTTCAGGTGATCCCTGGATACAATGGCTATGGTCTCCCCTCCGTCTTTACTGATGGTACAGACTTTCGGGTTCTCGTGGCTTGAGGGCAGTACGGTGTACGGGTCCTTCTCCCACTGGTCGTCCAACTTGTGGAGCCGTCTTTTCCTCTTCAAGACCTGCTCTCCGGGTACCAGGGGAACAGCGGGAGCATACTGGTTGTAAGTTTTCTCTTGTCTTTCCCTAGCCTGACAGAGACTTCGCTCCACGCTCTCCTGTACTTTCCGGTACTGCTGCTGCCTCTCTGTGTCCCAGTCTGCTTCTGGTGAAGTGTCCTCGGGTGTCAGGACTCCCATTTCCAGGTCAACAGGTAACTTACCAGGTCTCGCCCTCATTAGGTAAGCCGGGGTACAGTTGGTGGAACCTACCGGGATGTGGTTGTATAGGTCCACTAGATCGGGCAGCTTCTCAGGCCACAGACTGCGTTCTTCCAGGGGCAACGTTTTCAGGAGATCCATTACCACCTGGTTCATTTTCTCACAAAGTCCATTAGTTTGCGGATGATAGGGTGTCGTCCTTATCTTCCGGCAGCCATACAGATTGTAGAATTCCTGGAAGACCTCCGCTTCAAAGGCAGGTCCCTGGTCCGTCAGCACTTGGTCCGGGTACCCGTGTGGACGGCAGAAGTGCTGCTGGAAGGCTCTAGCTGCTGTTTGAGCCGTTAAGTCCTTAACGGGGACGACAACCAAGAACCGGGAGTAATGATCCACAATGGTTAACGCGTAGACGTAGCCACTTCTGCTTGGGGTCAGTTTTACATGATCCAAGGCTCCCAGTTCCAACGGCTGCCGGGTGACGATGGACTGCAGGGGAGTCTTCTGGCTGGCACGGTCCTTCCTTCTTAGGTTGCACGGGCCACAGTCTCTGCACCACCTCTCGATGGTTCCCCTCATGCCTACCCAGTGGAACCGCCCACGCAGCAGGAACTCCAGCTTCTTCCATCCGAAGTGTCCAGCCCCGTCGTGGTATGCCTCCATCACCATGGCTGCGTCTCTCCGTGGCACCACTACTTGCCAGATTAGTTCATGCGTCCGGGAGTTAACCATTCTGCGGCACAACTTCCCCTGGTAAAGGAACAGTCGACTCTTCTCAGCCCACAGTTGCTTGGCTTCCTCAGGAGCGTCTGGGTCAAGGCGAGCCTCTGGCCGAGTCAGTATCTCTTTTACCAGCCGGACGGCAGGGTCACTGTCTTGCGTTTCCTCCCAGTTGTAGTGAGGCAAGGGGTTAAACGTAGCGGCTTGCTTACTCCTTACCCGATGGGAATACTGGATAGTCCCATGACGGTGGAACGCGGGGAGTTCGACTTCTTCCAGTCCCTCTGGATCTTCTCCTACGTCCGGTAGGTTTGGCATCCTGGACAGGGCGTCCGCGTTGGTATTGGAGCGTCCTGCCCGGTATTTGATTGTGAACTCGTAGTTGGACAGACGGGCCATCCATCTCTGCTCTAGGGCACCGAGTCTTGCCATGTCCAGGTGTGTCAACGGGTTGTTATCCGTGTATACGGTGAACCGGGAAGAAGCGAGGTAGTGCTTAAAGCGTTCGGTGACTGCCCACACCACTGCCAGGAACTCTAGCTTAAATGAGCTGTAATTCTCAGGGTTTCTTTCGGTGGGTCGCAGTTTTCGGCTAGCGTAAGCGATTACTCGTTCTTTCCCCTGCTGGATCTGGGACAGTACGGCTCCTAGCCCGATGTTACTTGCGTCGGTGTAGAGGATAAAGGGCTGGCTGTAATCAGGGTACGCCAGGATTTCATCCCCTGTGAGGGCCATCTTCAGCTGGCGGAAGGACTCTTCTTCTAACCTCTCCCATTTGAAGGGCGGCTTCTGGTTCTTGGCCTTCCGGGACTGGCCTATCAGGAGGTCCTGCATAGGAGCTGCCTTTTTAGTGAAACCGGGGATGAATCTGCGGTAATAGCCTACCAACCCGAGGAACTGCCGCACTTCCTTTACACTGGAGGGACTTGGCCATTCCTTAATTGCGGTGATCTTATCAGGGTCGGGAGCCACTCCGTCAGCGCTCACCACGTGTCCCAGGTACTGCACCTTTGGTTTCAAGAGGTGACACTTGGAGGGTTTTACCTTTAAGCCGTAGCTTGCCAGAGCTTCGAACACTTCCGCCAGGTGTTTCAGGTGGTCCTCATAAGTCTTGGAATATACGATGACATCGTCCAGGTACAACAGGACCGTCTCGAAGTTTCTGTGGCCCAGACAGCACTCCATTAATCGTTGGAAGGTTCCCGGTGCGTTGCAGAGTCCGAACGGCATGCAGGTAAACTCGCTAAGTCCCATCGGGGTGGTGAATGCGGTCTTCTCCCGGTCCGCCTCTGCTACAGGAACCTGCCAGTACCCGCTAGTGAGATCCAAGGTAGAGAAGAAGTTAGCAGATCTTAACGCAGCCAAAGACTCCTCTATCCTTGGTAAGGGGTACGCATCCTTGTGTGTGATACGGTTAATTTTCCGGTAATCTACACACATCCTCATGGTGTTGTCTTTCTTTTTGACTAAGACTAGTGGAGCTGCCCAGGGGCTACAGCTATCCCTGATCACCCCAGCCTCCTTCATGTCCCTAAGCATCCCCTTGGCGTGTTGGTAGTGTGCAGGGGGTACGGGTCGATACCTCTCTTTTATGGGAAGATGGTCTCCCGTGGGGATGTGGTGTTCTACCCCTTTGACTCGCCCGAAGTCTAACGGGTGTTTACTAAACACTCTCTCGTACTCTTGAACCACCCGATAGACTCCCTGTTTCTGGTGTGAGGGAGTGGAGTCAGTACCCAAATGTAGTTGCTGACACCAGTCCTCCATTGATTCCTTAGAGCCGTTACCTTCCTCCGGGGAAGATGGAGGCAAGGGCTCCACGGACTGTATGGAATTTTGATTGATGGTATACAATTTGGCTAGCGTGGCATACCGGGGCAGGTACACTTCCCTCTTCCCGATATTTATTATGCGAACGGGCACCCTCCCATGGCGTACATTGACCACCCCCCGTGCTGTCAAAATGGTGGGCCTACTGTCTGAGTAAACTGGTTCTACCATTGCCTGGTAATCTCTACCTCTCAGACCAATAGCTGCCCGGCACCAAATCATCATTTCACTTTTTGGGGGCATGGCAATAGGGAAAGGGTCACACATTCTTACGCTACCAATCTCACCACCGGAGAGTTCTATCTGTTGCCGTCGCATCAGTGCCCGGATCTCTTTCTGGAGCACTCGCTGCTGGCCGGAGCTGGCGTTCTTGGCAACCTGTTGTAAAAGGAAAATCACCTCTGCAAGACAATTTTCAATTACATTAGTTCCTAGAGTTATCTTTGGGTGACTCTCGTGTTTATCAATGTCTACAATGATCAGTCCCTGTGCTGCCAGTTCGACTCTACCGATTTTAATGGTCACCTCTTTAAATCCAATCTGTGGCACGGGCTGACCATTGCTGGCGATGATACTCAAGTCGTCGTCAGGGTAGCGGGTGATATCCGAGTCATTCCAGTACTGCTTGAAGAGCACGTACGGGATAGTGGTGACCTGTGACCCGGTGTCCAATAGGGCACTCATAGGGATGCCATCCAGTACCACAGGCAAGACTGGACGTCCTCCCACATATCTGTCGCGCCAGTTCGATGGACCTGATGATCTTTTTCCTGGGGGTTGGCCCTCTACCCCAGGTTGTGCCAGTTTAAAGGACAGTACCTTGCCATATGTCCGGGTTGATTGCAGCGGCGGCAGATGGGTTGTCCGTCCTCGTTGTATCGGTCGCTGGGTCTTCCTCTGGCCGGTGGGGTCCTCCTTGGTCGACGCCACGGGATGTCCTCCGGTCCGGATGCCAGCTGGATCTTTCCTGGAGTGGAAACCTGTAAAGACTGCACAGTTCGGGTTAGCGCAGCAACGCTTTTAGCTAGCTCTTGGACCTGATGGTGCAGGTCTGGAGCCGGGTCATTGTTCAAAGCCTGCGCATCAGCTCCCACAGGCCCTGCCGACAAGGGCGCCGCCTCCTGGTGGTAAGTGGTAGTGGGGCGTCTGTGGGTCACAACGCCACCTGGTGCTGGTTCTCGGAGCACCCGGATGGCTCTGTCCTTGAACTGTGCAAATCCCAGATGAGGGTCCTGTAAGGCCATTGCCCGCAACTGGGTTCGGTGGGCATTGCAATATAACCCCTCTATAAATTGTTCAGTCAACAGCCTGTCCTCGTCTCCCACGCCGTCAGGGTCGGCCTGCTTAATGGCTCTCAGGGCCTCTTGTAGGTTCAGGGCATAGTCCCTTATACTCTCATGTGCCCGCTGTTTGCACCCGTAGAATCTAAGCTTGATCTCGGCTGAGGTGCGGGTATCAAAGGTGTCCCTCAGCCGGGTTAGTATCTCTGCGACAGTCCTCCTCCCAGGTGGCCAGGACTTTACCTCCCTTTGGGCTGCCCCGGTTAATTGGGCCACCAGGATGCTCACTTTTTGCTCCTCTGTGAGGGGATACACCTGGAAGAGGCTATCCAGCTTTTCTCTAAAGTCATGCAGGGTATGTGACTCCCCTGAGTACTGGGGTAGCCAGGCTGCCCCCGGGATATAGGGCATGGTGAAAGGCATGACCGCAACGGCGGTGGCGCTGGCGGGGGTTGAAGCGGTGAAGCTCTCCTCCGTATCCGACATCCTTCTCCCCCCTAGTGGACCGTGGCCTACCTTGCGATGATCCTCTTCCGTAGGCCGCGGCTCCGCAGTGGATCGTCAGGGTTGAGGACCTTCCGTCGCGCTCCTGTGACGTCAGCGTCTGCTGGGCTCCTTCCAGGACCTTGCGCGACGTCTGGACGTGAGGCGGGGCTTCAGTTCTCGCGCGCTTTTGGAGTCCACGCCCCTCTTCTTCCCGCGCGGCGTCTTCAAGATGGCGTCCAACGGCGGGAAAACTCCACGGAAGGTGGGAAGAAGGCTGAAAATGGCGCCGGATGGCGGGAATCTTCACCGATGGCGGGAAGAAGGCTGAAGATGGCGCCGGATGGCGGGAATCTTCACCACTGGTAAGTTTGAACAGTCTTTTTCAGGCACGCAGTACCCGGTGGTTGCGGGCACGAAATCCTGCCGACTACGCCAAAAGTTGACGCACCCCTGGGCCGGTGTCGCGCAGCGTTGCGCACGCGGGAGCTTACCCGGAGCCGGATCTGTTGAGGGTTGTAGTCTCGTGGCGGTGACCCGGTCCGTGCCCAGGGAGTCAGACTAAGTGGCGCTGTATTAGTGGTAGATGTTGTACGACTACGCCACCCGTTGAATGCAGCGAAGGAGCTGCCGCTGCAGGGCAGACCGCTGAGGCCGGTGGTAGTATTGTGCAGCGTGATAGTATCACCCCCAACGGGAGGGGTATGGCCTCAGGGCAGCCGACGTGGATGATGGGGGTAGCAGGAACCACTCGGAGACGGTACGGTGTAGTTCAGGGTCTTTACTGGTGACAAAGATGGACCCTCCCGGAGTACTGGCTAGCGATTGGGGCCTGGTCAGTCCTTGAGCAGATGGAATCTCCCCTAGCCAGGCGGAGTTGTAGGCCTCCCAAACTAACTGTACTCTTCTGGCTACCTTGCTAGAGGCGGGTATAAGTAGCCCACGTCCCTGAGTGTACCGTGTGGTGCTCACCCGTATGGCCGGTGACTCGGGGCCTTCTAGTAGCTTCCGCTCCACGACGGCGGTGCTGGTCCCACGCGTGTGACCGTGCCTTCGGGTTTCTTGGCCAGAGGACCTGAAATCCCCTGCCGGTCGGTTTCTGCTGCTGGATAGGAGTTAGTCCCCACAGCCTCGGACTCCGGGTCCGGTGATAGCTTCTCAGTCAGGGCGAGCTCTGCAGCTGCCAGCCCCTGACTCCTTGTAACACTGCTCCCACAGAGCTCCTGTTGTTTCTTCCTATGCTGCTTCTCTTCTCTGTCTCTACTTCTTCTCTACTCACTAACCCTGCCTCAGCCCTAGGTTTATATAGGGGAAGTTCTTCCCCTCCCAGGACTGGGCAGGAGGTGTGGCATGCACAGGATCCCTGACCAAGAGACCTCCCACCTGCTCTCAGACATAACATTGCCGTTACTGTGGAAACCAGACCCCTGGGGTGCCACATGTCCATGCGCCTTCTTTTCTAAAAAAAAATGTCTTCGGCTGAGAGAAATTATGACATGGGTAATAGGGAACTTTTGGCGATCAAATTGGCGTTCGAAGAATGGCGACATTGGTTGGAGGGGGCTGTCCATCCTATTACTGTTATTACTGACCACAAGAACCTGTCATATCTCCAGTCAGCTAAACGTCTCAACCCTAGGCAAGCCAGATGGTCCCTGTTTTTTACTAGGTTCAATTTTGTTGTCACTTTCCGTCTAGGGGTCAGAAATGTCAAGGCTAATGCTTTGTCCCGGAGTTTCCCTGGTGGTGGTGACCATGAGAACTCTGCCCCGATATTACAGAAAGGGGTAGTCATTTCGGCACTGTTTCCTGAACTGGAGGGTGAGATGTTGGATGCTGAGGGAGACGCCCCTGCCTCCTGCTCTTCAGGAAGGTTATTTGTACCATCTGATCTGCGCCGCAAAGTAATTAAGGAACATCATAACTCTGTGTTTGCTGGGCATCCAGGTGGAAAGGCAACCGTGGACCTCCTCTCTCGTTGTTTTTGGTGGGCGGGGTTGCATCTGGATGTGATTGAACACATAACCGCTTGTAGTATTTGCGTGCATTCTAAGGTTTCACATACCCATCCGTCTGGTACTCTTCTTCCGCTACCTATCCCTAGTAGGCCATGGACACACTTGTCCATGGATTTTATTATTGACCTACCGGTTTCTGCAGGCAAAACGGTGGTTTTGAAATTCAAATCCCATAGGCATAATGAAGTACAAATAATTAGATCATCATAGATCATTCATGCATACAAAGAAATCTAGAACACTCCTAAATGAATACTTGAAAAGAGGAGGAGCAAAGGGAGTGTGTATAAAATATACATTTTTATTAACTACTGGTTAAAAACATTCTTACAAATAACCAGGACAGGCAAAATAGCAACAAGCAAAAACCCTGGAGTAGGGAAAACACATGCAACATGCAAGTATAGAAGGTATTATATTATGACTGATAGGACAGATTGTATACATGCCAAGATTCCACCTATGTCACACATGTGTAAATGAAAGTATGTCAGAAAAACCACCATCGAATAATTCAATGAAAAGAAACTTTACCCATGTGGCAGGTGAAGTCCCCCCAGGGAATGCACAAGCAGAAAGTGCAGATCCCTACGCACGCACGTTTCGTGTGTTAAACACACACTTTCTCAAGGGTAACCTTGCCTGCACTTCCAAATGCCAAGACTCTTGCTCAGGTGTTCATAAATGAGATTGTGAAGCTTCACGGGGTTCCCTCCGATGTGGTTTCAGATCGGGGGACCCAGTTTGTTTCCAAGTTCTGGAAGGCATTCTATTCTCGACTGGGCGTGCAGCTGTCCTTTTCCTCTGCCTTCCACCCACAGTCGAATGGACAGACTGAGCGGGTCAATCAGAATTTGGAGACTTACCTCAGATGTTTTGTTTCCGATAATCAAGAGGATTGGGCATCCTAGTTACCGCTGGCAGAATTTGCTATTAATAATCATCATCAAGAATCCACTGGCAGGTAACTGCTCTTCAGTGCATACGGTTATCACCCACAGTTTGGTACCTTTCGTGGGAGAGGAGCTACAGGAGTTCCTGAGGAGGAACGGTTTGCTTCTTTGCTCTTCTCGGTATGGCAGGGTGTTCTGAGTAATTTAAAGATCATGGGAGACATGTATAAACGTATGGCTGACAGAAAACGCTTGCAAGGTCCGGACCTGAATGTGAATGACTTTGTGTGGTTGTCTTCCAGGAATATAAGATTGAAGGTTCCTTCTTGGAAGCTGGGACCTAGATTTATTGGTTCCTATAAAATAACCGCCGTCATTAACCCAAAAGCGTTTCGTCTTGAACTTCCTCAGGCCCTTAAGGTCCACAATGTGTTCCACAGGTTCTTACTCAAAAAGTATGTGGAACCCTTGAGCCCTCACCTCTACCACTGCCCCCAGTAATGATTTATGGTAATCTGGAGTTCCAGATTTCGAGGATTGTAGATTCTCGTCTCCAACACCGTTCTCTACAATACTTGGTGCACTGGAAAGGCCATGGTCCAGAGGAGAGGATGTGGGTTTCAGCATCAGAGGTGAACGCTCCCAGATTGGTTCGCTCATTCCACACCTCTTATCCAGAGAAACCCGGTCCTGAGTGTCTGGAGGCCACTCGTAAAGGGGGGGGGGTACTGTCACGGGTGTGTCAGAGGTGACAGACAGTCGCCCTGCAGTTGGTTGCAGTAGATCTCTACGTTTGGCATTACAGACATCTTCTTAGAGGCTGGCTGTCTCTAGGACCCAGTGGCTACCTCCATCTGGCTAATTAACTCCCTGGCCTGGGTGTATAAATACCTGGTGTGTTCTAGAGGGAGGGGCAGGCGATATTCATTATTCCTTGTGAAGGTTTTAGCAAGAGCAGTACCTTTTCCTCTCTGGAGCTTGAGGACGTGTTTGTGCATCTGTCTGGAGTCATGTAGAGCTAAGCAATTTTCCCCTGTTTGTCCTTCCTTGTTGTCTATAGTGTTTAGTGGAGATCGACTAGTGCTCATCTCCTCCCTTCCCTAGCTTGAGGCAAACGCCAGGGAAAGGCAGGGCGAGGTACGCCTGCAGTGATTGGTTAAGAGCCAATACAAGGTCTTTAGGGGAGACAGGGTGTCGTTAGATCAACCTAGGAGGTCTCCACTTTCCCTAGAGTCTGGGCTCCCTTTCCCTATTCCCTTTGTGTTGTACTAAGTCTTTTCCACACCTTGCATGACAGTATTCCCACTGCCTCCAATGTATTAGTGTACAGTATATCATCATTGGTGCGAGTGGGTTTAATCACAAGTTTGGTGACGGAGTGAACTCAGGAGCCACATATATTTGCTCTCTGCCCTCTCCTCCTCTTTGAAGTCGCTCGCTATGCCTCCAGTATAGCGTCACAGAAAGAAGATGGGGAGGAGAATGCTCTGTGATACTGTGTGCATTCACAAACATTCATACGCAGTGTCAGTGCGCATGCGCACACACTCAGGCTACGTTCAGACAGTGCCTGCACTCGGAAGAAGGGGAAAGGCCCCCACTGTGTAAATAAAGAGCGTAACGGTTGTGGTAACGAGGAAGGTACGAAGAATCATTTCTTTCTTATAATGTGATGGAAAAGAGCGGCAGAACGGACATTATACAAGGATGGAGGACATTATGCAAGGCAAGGAAGGGGTCCTGGATGGTGGTCATTATACCAGGATTGGGGTCATTATACCAGGAAGGGGCCCAGGATGGGGGTCATTATAAAAGGAAGAGGCCCAGGATGGGGGACATTATGCAAGGAAGAGGCCCATGAAGTGGGTCATTATACTAGGAAGGGGCCCAGGGATGGAGACATTGTTATACGATGGAGGACATTATACCAAGAAGGGGCTCATGATGGGTGACATTATACCAGGATGTGAGACATGATTAAATAAAGGGGCCAGGATGGATGACATTAGTACAGTAAGGGGCCCAGGACAGGAGACATTATACCAGGAAGGGACCTAGGATTGGGACATTACAACAGGAAGTGGCATGGGACAGGGGACACTGTAACAGGAAGGGGCCTAGGATTGGGACATTGTAACAGGAAGGGGCCTAGGATTGGGACATTACAACAGGAAGAGGCATGGGACAGGAGACACTGTAACAGGAAGGGGCCTAGGATTGGGACATTACAACAGGAAGAGGCATGGGACAGGGCAGGGCCGGCTCCAGGTTTTTCTGGGCCCCGGGCGAAAGAGTCTCAGTGGGCCCCTTTAATAAATGCCACGATTCATGATGCACAGGTACCGCAGAGAAATATATATATATAGTACAATGCAAAGATTTCACTTCTTACATTACATGAGCGATATCTATTGTAAATTCCACAATAGCTCAGAAACCAGCGAATCGCTCCACACAGAATACTGGCCCCCATATAAGGCCCCATACGGAATACAGGCCCCCATATAAGGCCCCATACGGAAGACTGGCCCCCATATAAGGCCCCATACGGAATACTGGCCCCATACGGAATACTGGCCCCCATATAAGGCCCCATACGGAATACTGGCCCCCATATAACGCTCCATACAGGATACTGGTCCCCTTATAAAGCTCCATACAGGATACTGGCCCCCATATAACGCTCCATACAGGATACTGGTCCCCTTATAAAGCTCCATACAGGATACTGGCCCCCATATAACGCTCCATACAGGATACTGGTCCCCATATAATGCTGCATGCAGGCTGTTGCCCCCCACATAATGCCCCATACAGGCTGTCCCTCCCCTTATAATGCTCCATGCAGGCTGTTACCCCCCACATAATGCCCCATACAGGCTGCCCCCTCCCTTATAATGCTCCATGCAGGCTGTTCCCCCCACATAATGCACTATGCAGGCTGTCCCCCCCCCCCTTATAATGCCCCATGCAGGCTGTTCCCCACCTTATAATGCCCCATGCAGGCTGTCACCCCTCCTCTTTATAATGCCCCATGCAGGATGTACCCCCCCCTCTTTATAAGGCCCCATGCAGTATGTCACCCCCCCTCTTTATAATTCCCCATGCAGGATGTCACCCCCTCTCTTTATAATGCCCCATGCAGGATGTCACCCCCCCTCTTTATAATGCCCCATGCAGGATGTACCCCCCCCCTCTTTATAAGGCCTCATGCAGGATGTCACCCCCTCTCTCTATAATGCCCCATGCAGGATGTCACCCCCTCTCTCTATAATGCCCCATGCAGGATGTCACCCCCTCTCTCTATAATGCCCCATGCAGGATGTCACCACCCCCTCTCTTTATAATGCCCCATGCAGGATGTCACCCCCCCCTCTCTTTATAATGCCCCATGCAAGATGTCACCCCCCCTCACTTTATAATGCCCCATGCAGGATGTCACACCCCCCTCTCTTTATAATGCCCCATGCAGGATGTCACCCCCCCTCTCTTTATAATGCCCCATGCAGGATGTACCCCCCCTCTTTATAATGCCCCATGCAGGCTGTCACCCCCTCTCTCTATAATGCCCCATGCAGGAGGTACCCCCCCCTCTTTATAATGCCCCATGCAGGCTGTCACCCCCTCTCTCTATAATGCCCCATGCAGGATGTCACCCCCCCCCTCTCTCTATAATGCCCCATGCAGGATGTCACCCCCTCTCTCTATAATGCCCCATGCAGGATGTCACCCCCCCTCTCTTTATAATGCCCCATGCAGGATGTCACCCCCCCTTTCTTTATAATGCCCCATGCAAGATGTCACCCCCCATATTATGCCCCATGCAGGATGTCACCCCCCCATATTATGCCCCATGCCTCCATACATTAAAAAAAATATATATATCAAATACTCACCTCCCTCCTCCTCACCTGCCGCCCGCTGCTGGGGTCCGGACTCCAGCGTTGCCGGCGTCGTCCTGCTCTGCGCTCCCTGTGACGGCTCAGGGGAGTGCGAGGTGGAAAGACGTCACCGCGTCCTCTGACCTGAGACGTCACAGGGAGCGCAGAGCAGGAAGACAGCGGATCTGCAGAGGCACGGGGAGAGCTAAGTATCCGGTTGCCGGGGCCCTGGGCAAGCGGCGGAGAAGGGCAGGCGCTGACACCGCTCTCCTCCGCCCATAGCCCAGCGGGGTGCGCGACCGCCAGTGGGCCCCCCTGACTGCTCAGGGCCCCGGCACTTCGCCGGTTGCTGACGCCGGCCCTGGGACAGGGGACATTATAACAGGAAGGGGCCTAGGATGGAGACATTATAACAGGAAGTGGCGCAGGATGGGGGACATTATTACAGGATAAGGACCTGGACGGGGGTCATTATTACAGAAAGGAGCCAGAAAGAGGGTCATTATTACAGAAAGCGACCCACGATGGGGGGCATAATTAGAAGAAGGGGCCCAGGATGGGGGACACTATTACAGGAAAGAGCCCAGGATGGGGGACATTATTACAAAAAGGAGCCAGGAAGAGGGTCATTATTACAGAAAGCGACCCAGGATGGGGGACATTATTAGAAGAAGGGGCCCGGGATGGGTGACATTATTACAGAAAGCGACCCAGGATGGGGACATTATTGCAGGAAGGGGCCAGGATGGGGGACATTATTACAGGAAGGGGCCCAGGATGGGGAAATCATTACATGGAAGGTGAAAACATATGTCTTTATAGGATCTAAAATGCTACAAAGGCCCATACATCGCACCAACATGCAGGTGGGGGCCCAGGTACAAGTTTTGCCCTGGGATCCATTGGACTCTAGTTATGCCACTGATGATGGGGATGCTGCTTTTTACCGTTTGCCCTGTTGGTTTAATTACCTAGGCACTGTGCTGTATATATCAACTATTTTTATAAATAGGTTTACAATATTTTACTGTGTTTTCACCATTTCTTCCTAAGAGATGGTTTTCTCTTAATTTTGTATCTGCTTTGCTTTAAATGGTGTTTTTTCTTTACCTATATCACATCATATTATTAGACCAAAGTCTTCATATTGTTTGAGGGTATTTTTTTTGTAATGTTGTCTTAGTTTTGAGTAGTTTGCCATTATTGGATCTTTCTTCTATTTCTTTTCCACCAGGTTTTTTTTATAAATAAATCTAAATTTATGTTGCTAAGAAAAGAAAGTGTTATCTCTTTTTTAAGTCTCGGTGTAACATTTTTCAAAACAAATGGTCTAAATGGATATTATTTTTCAAGAAAATGCAAACAATGCTGATGTAATGGGCATAATGGCATGCTTCCTGTGCCACCAGCCTGTTAGTCTATGTGCAGCCCAATCCTGCAGATGGCATTGCGCACAGCGCCATCTGCAGGGTAGGCTGTAACATTGGCAGGCTGACCCCGTATTAGTCAGTTCCCTGTAACTAAAGACGTCATATTGAGCGTCGAGTCTCCTAGAAGAGGCGGCTTCTGCATTTGGTTGCTGGGAATTCTTGTGACATCATTAATGACAAGGACTCGCTGTTCAGAAGACGCTCGGAGTCATGAATAAAAGACGCAATAAGCATCTTCTCGGAATATCTGTGCATAGAAATCAATGATCTATGAGGCTATTATCATTACAGTGTTGTTATAAGGAATCTCTGGAAAACGCAGATCTGCTGAACTAATAAATATGTACATTTCCTTGTAAAAACTAAAATTAGAAAACCTGTATGCGCTTGTTCACACATATGCATTTGAGCAGCATTTTACAGTAGCAGCAAAGTGAATGAGATTTCACGCTGCTTTTTTTTTCCTTGCAGACTTGAAACTGCTTCATTTTTGCAGCGTTTTTCTGCCCTTGAAATGAATAGGGAAAAAAGCATGCAAAAACAGAATGTATTTTACTCACTGTTTTTCCTGCAAAGAGACACTTTTTGGTGCAGAAATGCGTACTGCAAATATTTAACGTGTGCACATATCCTTTAAGGGTTCTTGCAGCTTTTTTCATTCATTTAAATGAATGGAGGGAAAAAATGGATCCAAAACACATGCAAAATGCAGCAAAAACTAATGGATTTTATGCAGCTTTTTTTTTCTGCCAGAGACACTTTTTTGGGTGTAAAAATGTCTGCAGAAAATACTTACACTATGCGATCTGTCGAATCTGACTGTCCACTCCCAGCAACGTAAGGCTCAGAGGGAGCTCCAAATGCAGAAGCTCCACTCGGATATCCTCATGAGCGATTTTGGAGGTTTTAGAAATACTTATTAAACAATATTGCAGCATGTCTGTAAACGGCAGAGGAGACTGAGCCATTATCTAACCAGGCTGACGAACATCATCTGCAAGCATTAGTGATAATGAGTCACAACTGAGGAGCAGAACAATTTTCAACCAGGCACTTACGCTACTGACTCTACCTGCATGCCCGTAACTGACTGTTAATGACTTTTTAACTGGGAATTACTACAAGTACTTACGGTATATATGCTGATGCATGGTGTGATCTTAAAGGGAATATGTCAGTAAGATCAACCCTTCTAAGCCGTCCAATCTGGCGCAGGAGCGTGCTGAGCAGTCAGTATGGTGAGTGACAGTCCAGTCACCCAATCAGGGCCGGGGCGTGCTGTGTTTCCTACAGGTGTTTCTCATTCGGAATGATTCTCGGGCTATTTAGCTGGCTGCCTGCCTCTGATCTCTGCCAGTTGTAGCTCTGCTCAAGTGGTGTGCGTTTCTCTATACTCCTAGTCTGGTATTCTGATCTTTGTTGCCCAACCTTGGGTTTGCCTTGACCATCCGTTTGCCTAGCCTTGCCTGGCATTACCAGTGGAGATCAGACTTTCATTCATTACATGTCTCACACTGGTAACATCTCCTTGTATTTACAATAAGCTCTGGAGGAAGATTCTTGGGGAGATCTATGTCCGGCCCATAGATCTTAACAGCTCATTTACATATTAAAAAATTGTGGATTTCTCTGGAATAAGACAATGGATCGTAGATATCAAGTGTCAAGGGAAAATTGGAGAGATCACACAGATCCCTCAGCTGCTACCAGTTTGTCAGGAAGATGCAACTCCGCTGCCTCCAATCATAAGAACAATTACGCAATTGAGTGACGAGTGATGGACGAGGCAGCGGCTGCTTCCACTAATAGGCTGGTTATTGGTGGACTCTCAATGAGCTTATGGTATATAAACCTACGATTCCAACACATGGAATATATATATAAAAAAATATATATATATATATATATATATATATATATATATATATATATATATATATATATATATATATATATATATATATACAGTACAGACCAAAAGTTTGGACACACCTTCTCATTTAAAGATTTTTCTGTATTTTCATGACTATGAAAATTGTACATTCACACTGAAGGCATCAAAACTATGAATTAACACATGTGGAATTATATACTTAACAAAAAAGTGTGAAACAACTGAAAATATGTCTTATATTCTAGGTTCTTCAAAGTAGCCACCTTTTGCTTTGATGACTGCTTTGCACACTCTTGGCATTCTCTTGATGAGCTTCAAGAGGTAGTCACCGGAAATGGTTTTCACTTCACAGGTGTGCCCTATCAGGTTTTATAAGTGGGATTTCTTGCCTTATAAATGGTGTTGGGACAATCATTTGTGTTGTGATGAAGTCAGGTGGATACACAGCTGATAGTCCTACTGAATAGACTGTTTTAATTTGTATTATGGCAAAAATAAAGCAGCTAAGTAAAGAAAAACGAGTGGCCATCGTTACTTTAAGAAATTAAGGTCAGTCAGTGCGAAAAATTGGGAAAACTTTGAAAGTGTCCCCAAGTGCAGTTGCTAAAACCATCAAGCGCTACAAAGAAACTGGCTCACATGAAGACCGCCCCAGGAAAGGAAGACCAAGAGTCACCTCTGCTTCTGAGGATAAGTTTATCCGAGTCACCAGCCTCAGAAATCGCAGGTTAACAGCAGCTCAGATTAGAGACCAGGTCAATGCCACACAGAGTTCTAGCAGCAGACACATCTCTACAACAACTGTTAAGAGGAGACTTTGTGCAGCAGGCCTTCATGGTAAAATAGCTGCTAGGAAACCACTGCTAAGGACAGGCAACAAGCAGAAGAGACTTGTTTGGGCTGAAGAACACAAGGAATGGACATTAGACTAGTGGAAATCTGTGCTTTGGTCTGATGAGTCCAAATTTGAGATCTTTGGTTTCAACCACCGTGTCTTTGTGCGACGCAGAAAAGGTGAACGGATGGACTCTACATGCCTGGTTCCCACTGTGAAGCATAGAGGAGGAGGTGTGATGGTGTGGGGGTGCTTTGCTGGTGACACTGTGGGGATTTATTCAAAATTGAAGGCATACTGAACCAGCATGGCTACCACAGCATCTTGCAGCGGCTTGCTATTCCATCCGGTTTGCATTTAGTTGGACCATCATTTATTTTTCAACAGGACAATGACCCCAAACACACCTCCAGGCTGTGTAAGGGCTATCTGACCAAGAAGGAGAGTGATGGGGTGCTACGCCAGATGACCTGGCCTCCACAGTCACCAGACCTGAACCCAATCGAGATGGTTTGGGGTGAGCTGGATCGCAGAGTGAAGGCAAAAGGGCCAACAAGTGCTAAGCATCTCTGGGAACTCCTTCAAGATTGTTGGAAGACCATTTCCGTTGACTACCTCTTGAAGCTCATCAAGAGAATGCCAAGAGTGTGCAAAGCAGTCATCAAAGCAAAAGGTGGCTACTTTGAAGAACCTAGAATATAAGACATATTTTCAGTTGTTTCACACTTTTTTGCTAAGTATATAATTCCACATGTGTTAATGCATAGTTTTGATGCCTTCAATGTGAATGTACAATTTTCATAGTCATGAAAATACAAAAAAATCTTTAAATGAGAAGGTGTGTCCAAACTGTTGGTCTGTACTATATATATATATATATATATATATATATATATATATATATATATATATATATACACACACACCTCGGTATGGTCACTGCCACCTCCACAATAACAAAAGGAACTACTATCTGCCACCACCAATGGTTTATACAGACCACCCATTACAGGTAGCATATGGCTTCAGGGGTGCGGTTTACAGAGCAAGAGGAACAGAGCTATTCAATTTTATATATTTATTCCATAAAGGAAGGCAGTGTTTATAAAAAATATACAAGATGATACAAAATGGGAACAAAACAATACAGTATATACAATCACATACTATAAAAGTGATAACAAAAGAAAAGTACTAAACCTGTGTCACAGAAATGGCTCAGAGCTTAGCGGAGAGAGGTACTCCTTTTATGAAACGAACAGAACCACAGCAAGCTATACCTTCCAGGACTGGCAGAATACAAAAACCCAAACTCTGCTTTTTATTAGATTAAGGTTACGCTCACATACCTCCCCTTGGTGAGTTCATATTGGGACTGGTCATGGAATGTGCTAGGTCTTTTAGAAGTTTATGAGATCCCCAACTTTTAGAATATCTTCGCCCCCGGAGGTTCCAGGCGGTAGATATTGTCGTCATGTCTCCTATCGCGATTTTACCTTTCTACAGAGATGAAACATGGCATGGATGGCATCATCCATCTGAAGATATTAAGTTGGAGGCATTCAGCCGGCCTTACGGTGATGTGAGTGAATCCCTTCGATACGACGCCGAAAATATATCTCCTATAAATATTGGATGATTGCAAACCCCAATATTCATCACTGACCACTGACTCCAGAAAGTCTAAGGCCAGTCCTTTGAACAGAGGAAGCTCTTGATCAGAACTTCTCGGGAGATGAAGGGAGGTCAAGATGGAAGATCCAAAACCTAAAACTGCTGTTCTACCACCTGATACACCAAAAAATATATATATTAACGTAGAGTTCATTGGACTCGTAGATGCTGGAAAATGAACTATTGGGGGACAGATTATGGATTGGATTGGTAAAAATATGAAAGGTTGGCAGAAGTGGAACCTGGCTTTTGGCACTAACCAGGAGGGACGAGACAAGGGTAAAAAGTTGACTGAGCCTATGTTGAAACTGATAGTGCCAAGGAGGTAGGGGTGGATGATGTTGTTGCGCAGCTGATATAGGAGACTTAGAGCAACCAAACACTTTATTGCGACTGACAAACCACGCGTTTCAGGGTGGAAACGCGTGGTCAGGTCTATTACCTTGAAATTGAGACAAAGAACGACCTTTCATGTCCCTGGTCACAAGAACTTTGTGCCCAACAAGCCTGGTGGAGCCATACAAGCGGATTTAGCCGCGCTGGAAATCTCTGCCCAAGAAGGAATAATGTGAAACAAGATTTGAGAAAATGGGACAGACGACACTCAACAACATTGCAATTTTCTGTTTTTCCATTTTTGGGGTTTTGATTTTTTTTTACCAGACTAATTTATATAATATTTTGATATATCAGACTTTTTCGAACACAGAGATACCAAATATGTGTATTTTTTTTTAATTGTTTTAAAGCCCCCCTTTTTGCCCCATTAAAAATAAAACAAATAAAAAAAATACACATATTTGGTATTGCTGCGTTCGTAAAAGTGATTTGAACTTTTGCATTTTTTTTTTTCATATTTTTAAAAACTTTTTTTCCTCCCTTTTTACTGTATTTAATAGTCCCCTTAGGGAACTTGAAGCTGTGATAATCTGATCACTTGTGCTATACATAGCAGTGTATCAGCACTGCTACGTGTAGCTAAAATCATGGTCTCCTATAAACGCCGGCTGCCGGCTGGCTTTAACAGGAGAATCATAATGACAGGCACGGGGGTCTACAGCAAACCCCTCAATGTCATAGCAACCCATACGCACCCGCAATCACGTCATGGGAGCACCAATGGGAGTGTGGAATGACGTGTGCCCCGTCGACGCATGTTAAATGCTGCTGTCAGAGACTGACAGCGGGATTTAACAGGTTAATAGTCGTGGGTGGAGCTCAGATTAAATCAGCCGTCATATGCAGGGAAAGATGCGGGCTCGGTGTATGAGCCCGCATCAAAGTCAGGGACACGACATAAAAGGTCATGAAGGGGTTAATGGTTGTCTGAGGAAGGTTCTGCTGCGTTTGGGTAAATCATCAAGATCCTCTGCTAGCAGCTCCTGTGTAAATGTGGCACCCCAGTGGTCTGGTTACCACAGTAATAGAAATATTATGTCTGGGAGCAAGTGGGGGGCCTCCTGGTCAGGAGCCCTCAAGCATGCCACACCTCCTGCCCCAGTCCTGGGAGGGGAGGAATCTGCCCTATATAAACTGGGTCTGGGGCGGGGTTAGAGAGACAGAGTGAAGTCCCATACAGAGACGCAGTCCAGTCTGGAGGGCAGCAGACACAGGGAAAGCAAGAACTAGGAGCTCTGTAGGAGCAGGAGCGAGTGCCAGGGGCTGGAAGCCAGATAGCTCGCCCTGGCTGAAGACACTAAGACCGGACACGGAGTCCGAGGCTGTGGGGGCATCCAGGTCCAGCAGCAGAATCCAACCGGCAGGGGATTCCAGGTCCTCTGGCCATAGAAGCCCGGAGGCACGGTCACAAGCAAGGGACCAGCACCGCCATCGTGGAGCGGAGGCTAACAGAAGGCCCCAAGTCACCGGCCATACGGGTGAGCACCACACGGTACACTCAGGGACGTGGGCTACTTCTACCCGCATGCAGCAATGTAGCCAGGAAGAGTGCAGATAGACGGGGAGTCCTACAACTCCACCTGGCTAGGGGAGATCCTGCTTGCTCACAGACTGACCAGGCCTCTACTGCTAACCAGTACTCCCGGGAGGGTCTGCTTTATAACACCAGTAAAGACCCTGAACTGCACTGCACAGACTCTGAGTTGTTCCTGCTGCGCTTGTGCACCATCACTCCCATCATTCACACCAACTGCCCTGAGGCTATACTTCTCCCGTGGGGAGTCATCCCATTCTTAGCTGCACACACAACACCGGCCTCAGCGGTCTGCCTTGCAGCGGCGGTCCCCACTGACCGCAATCCACGGGTGGCGTAGTCGGACCATTATCATACTAATAAGAATGTCACTGATTTGACCACCCTGGGCACGGACCGGGTCATCGCCACGGAGACTACAACCCCCAGCGATCCGGCTCCGGGTATTCCCCGCACACACGTGCACGCACAACACAGGCCCAGGGGGCGAGTCATAATCACCGACCAATGACATCCCATATTTCTCACAGAGAACAGTGTCACACAAGGTAAGGGAAGGAACAAATGTACAATGATGGTAAGAGGGGGAAGGGAACCCAACAACTAAAGAAAGGGAGAGCGGAGACCCCTAAGCAGATCTAATATCACCCTGACTCCCCTATCATCCCTATATAGGTTCTGCACCTATCACTGAGCAGGAAACCTAATCTCTGAATGTCCCTGGAGCTTGGCCCTAGATAGGTAGGGGAGGGGGGAGCACTGGACAGGCCCCACTGTAACTAAAGACAGCAAGCAAACAAACAAAGGGGATACACTTAACTTAAGCAGACACCAGAGAAATAACGCCAACTATCCTCCAAGGGAAGTCCAAGAAGACACTAGCCGACTTCTAGTACTCCAGGCATGGACAGAGGAACATAGAACTATCACCGGCGACTCTCTGGAGACACTGAGAGTTTTTAACTACCAAGCAAGGGTGTGTCAATTAGCAGCAGAAGGTGGAGGTCGCTGCTGGGTCCTAAAGAAAGAAGGATATAACTACTACAGAGATGAGGGAATCAAGAAGGCGTCTGCAGTGCCAAGCGCAGTGACCTTCTACAGCCGGATCCAGAGCGACTGTCTGTCACACTTGATACACCTGTGACACACAGGTACGCTTAAGCTGAGTGCTTCTGTGTATGGATGAATTGGGAGAGATAGCTGTAAAAAAATTAATAAATAAAAAGGTTAAATCCTTCTCCCAATTCAAAAATAAAGAAATAATAAAAAAAGAAACATATTTGTTGTCGTTGTGTCCGGAAAAGTCCGATCTATGAAAATATGCAATAAATTAATCCGTACGGTGAAATGACATGATGCAAAAGAAAAAACAACAACAAAGAAACAATACAATTGCAGTTTTTCTCAGTTGCTGCAGTTCCCTTAAAAAGTGCAATAAAAAGTGATCAAAGAGTCGGATGTGCCCCAAAATGGCATCAATAAAGACTGCAGGCTGGCATGAAAAAAAAAACTCCTACGTCAATTTTACAGAAAAATTAAAAAGTGAAGAATGGGAGACAAAAAAAGAAACTAAAGTGCAAAAATTTGGAAAATAAAGTCTCAGAAAGGGTTAAAAGCAGCTCCATACTCTGATCATTCTGATCCTGGCCTCTAGGGGGCAGAGTGGTCCCAGCATCTGCAGCAGGATCCCAGCACTGTGGACTGTTCTTTAGCATCCCTTGTCCCCGCCCACACTGACGATCACGCCTCTTTACGTCACTCTGATACCGTCTCCTTACGTCACTTCCGGGAACTGTCATTGGTCCAACCATTCCTAACCAGAGCAGGCGGAAGTGACGTAGGAAGCGGCGGTAGCGCCAGCAGGAGTCGAACCGGGGGACCCTTAGACCGGAAGGGGTGGAGTTACCGGAGAACCGAGTGAGTGACGTCATCAGAATACGCATTTTCTGTTGTTGCGGATGAGATGCGTGTGTCGTTGCTGGACGGGCGGGCGGCAGCTGCGGACTCATCCATTGTGTGCAGGGGTGGGGGAGCCCGGCGGCCCCTGCAGTGCTGGAGCTGATAGTGATGGCCGAGCTGCTGCCGGCAGTGAGCGGCTCCGAGCGCACCGTCTGCATGGACGTCTATCGTCATATACAGTGTATATATATATATATATATATATATATATATATATATATATATATATATATATACACACACACACACATACCTCTGCACACACAGGCATATCTATATACACATATTTATATATTGACACACACATATACCGTATGTACACCTCTATAGTCACATATATATGTATACCGGTGTATATACATACCCACATCTATATATACTGTATGTACGCATCTTATACAGACCTCTGTATGTACACACACATATATATGATGCACTATATGCACGCATACATCCACAGGTATATATGTATACACACCTCTATATATACATATATATTAACATATTACACTCTATGCAAGAATACATGCGTACACACACATGTATATAGCCACATATAAATACACACATCTATTTGTATACATACACATATATACATTTTTATAGTACACAGTCTATGGAAGCATATATACTTGTACACATCTATAGCTATACACACACATATATATTTTACACACAATGCAAGCACACATACACATTTACACATATTGATATCCATATATATATTATATACACACATCCATCACAGTGCAAACCCCCCCCCCACTGTTGCTCTTGTTGCCACCCCCCCCCCCCATATGATAAGTGTGGGGTGGTGTTGCTCTGTGCAAGCTGCCGTGACTGCAGTTCGTCTGCTTTTTGCCTGTATGAGGTGCTAGGATCTGGTGTAACTCCATGTCTCGGTTTCATCCTAGGAATGGAGGGGCTGCAGTGGTCACCAGTCCTCCTCTGCCCCCTTCCTGCTGGTCTCAGTCTCATCATAAGACTGGAGGGGCTGCAGCGGTCATCAGTCCTCCTGTGCCACCTTCCTGCTGGTCTCAGTCTCATCCTAAGAATGGAGGGGCTGCAGCAGTCACAGTCTTCCTCTCTCCCTTCCTGCTGGTCTCGGTCTCATCCTAAGAATGGAGGGGCTGCAGCGGTCACCAGTCCTCCTCTGCCCCTTCCTGCTGTTCAGGAAGCTGCCGCTGCTCAATGTAACGTTTTCTTCTTATCTTTTGCGGGTAAAATTGGAAAGAGTTTACAAAAAGATCAACTTTGCAATTTTTTTATTAACCAATCTCCGTTCTCAAGAACAGAGGTGTTTTTAATTCTATTTACAGTCGTTACCGTGGTGACCGGCAGTTTGATCAGCAGTGGTCGGTCTCCTAGGCAGTATTGCTCGTCAGTGATCTCTAATCTTCAGTGCCGCAGAAGCAAAGTTGCCTCCACCCGCATTATCGGCGAGCGCATAGTTCAGACCAATGTCCAATGCTGCTTGGTCTGAACTGTCAGCAGTGCGCCCCTGCAGGAGAATGTGGGAATAACCCTTTTACCACCTGTGATCCCCACAGTTCTGAGAATGAAGGGGCTCTTTTCTTGAACGGAAGCCGTCCCACCTGCTGTAGGGGGGGAACTGCAGCTGCAGGGAGGCATTAGGATGGAAAGCTTTGATCATTGGTATGCTGCCAGCTGCAGATCCCTTCATGCTTAGGGTCAGGGGGGTCCCAGAGGTCAGACCCCCATCGATCATTAGGCATTGCATAGCCTAACAGTTTGCGTAAAAGGCGACATTCATACTTCTGTTCTCACATTCCAGTTTTTGGGAACAGACAAACATAATTCATGCCCAAAACAGATTCATTTGCTAACGGAAGCAGAGGGGCCCCACTGATTATTATGGGGTCCATCTGAGTTTTGGTCTGTGTCCCTTTTTTTTTAATCAGAAGTTAAAGTTCTGCATCAGATGCTTTTTCTTCCATACTGAAAACAAGCACCAAATGGGAACCAGATCCCCATAATTATCAATGGGACCCCTCTGCGTCTGTTTGCAGATGGATCTGTTTTGAACAGAATGTGGATGTGAACAGAGGCTAAAGAGTGTGGCCCACCAACAACATGTATTACCTATGCTCAGTATGAGTGATAGATGTCTGATCGCTCGGGTTTGCACCCTTTGATCGGGGTCTCCTTTCCCTGTTATATGGCGTAGTGGTCACACGCGCACTGCTGATCTATTTCTTATCTGCGGCACGAATGCTAGGCTCGATTCGCGGATGCTGGGCTCGATTTGCGGATTCTGGGTTCATTTCGCGGATGCTGGGCTTGGGCACGGATGCTGGGCTCAGTTCGCTGATGCTGGGCGCGGATGCTGGGTTCAGTTCGCTGATGCTGAGCTCGGGCGCTTATGCTGGGTTCAGTTCGCTGATGCTGAGCTCGGGCGCGGATGCTGGGTTCAGTTCGCTGATGCTGAGCTCGGGCGTGGATGCTGGGTTCAGTTCGCTGATGCTGGGCTCGGCCACGGATGCTGGTTTCAGTTCGCTGCTGCTGTGCTCGGATGCTGGGTTCAGTTCGCTGGTGCTGGGCTCGGTTGCAGATGCTGGGTTCAGTTCGCCTACTGCTGGACTCGGGCACAGATGCTGGGTTCAGTTCGCTGCTGCTGCGCCCGGTCACGGATGCTGGGTTCAGTTCGCTGCTGCTGCGCTCTGTCATGGAAGCTGGGTTCAGTTCGCTGATGCTGAGCTCGGGCGCTTATGCTGGGTTCAGTTCGCTGATGCTGAGCTCGGGCGCTTATGCTGGGTTCAGTTCGCTGATGCTGAGCTCGGGCGCGGATGCTGGGTTCAGTTCGCTGATGCTGAGCTCGGGCGTGGATGCTGGGTTCAGTTCGCTGATGCTGGGCTCGGCCACGGATGCTGGTTTCAGTTCGCTGCTGCTGTGCTCGGATGCTGGGTTCAGTTCGCTGGTGCTGGGCTCGGTTGCAGATGCTGGGTTCAGTTCGCCTACTGCTGGACTCGGGCACAGATGCTGGGTTCAGTTCGCTGCTGCTGCGCTCGGTCACGGATGCTGGGTTCAGTTCGCTGCTGCTGCGCTCTGTCATGGAAGCTGGGTTCAGTTCGCTGATGCTGAGCTCGGGCGCTTATGCTGGGTTCAGTTCGCTGATGCTGAGCTCGGGCGCTTATGCTGGGTTCAGTTCGCTGATGCTGAGCTCGGGCGCGGATGCTGGGTTCAGTTCGCTGATGCTGAGCTCGGGCGTGGATGCTGGGTTCAGTTCGCTGATGCTGGGCTCGGCCACGGATGCTGGTTTCAGTTCGCTGCTGCTGTGCTCGGATGCTGGGTTCAGTTCGCTGGTGCTGGGCTCGGTTGCAGATGCTGGGTTCAGTTCGCCTACTGCTGGACTCGGGCACAGATGCTGGGTTCAGTTCGCTGCTGCTGCGCTCTGTCACGGATGCTGGGTTCAGTTCGCTGCTGCTGCGCTCTGTCACGGAAGCTGGGTTCAGTTCGCTGCTGCTGGGCTCTGTCGCGGATGCTGGGTTCAGTTCGCTGATGCTTGGCTCGGGCGCGGATGCTGGGTTCAGTTCGGTGTTGCTGAGCTCGGGCGCGGATGCTGGGTTCAGTTCGGTGTTGCTGAGCTTGGGCGCCGATGCTGGGTTCAGTTCGGTGTTGCTGAGCTTGGGCGCCGATGCTGGGTTCAGTTCGTCGTTGCTGAGCTCGGGCGCTGATGCTGGGTTCAGTTAGCCGTTGCTGAGCTCGGGCACTGATGCTGGGTTCAGTTAGCCGTTGCTGAGCTCGGGCGCTGATGCTGGGTTCTCTTCGCCGCTGCTGAGCTCGGGCGCGGATGCTGGGTTCAGTTCGCCGCTGCTGGGTTCAGTTCGCCGTTGCTGGGCGCGGTTGCTGGGTTCAGTTCGCTGTTGCTGAGCTCGGCTCGGATGCTGGGTTCAGTGCGCTGCTGCTGGGCTCGGGTGCGGATGCTGGGTTCAGTGCGCTGCTGCTGGGCTCGGGCGCGGATGCTGGGTTCAGTGCGCTGCTGCTGGGCTCGGGCGCGGATGCTGGGTTCAGTGCGCTGCTGCTGGGCTCGGGCGCGGATGCTAGGTTCAGTTCGCTGCTGCTGGGCTCGGGCGCGGATGCTGGGTTCGGTTCGCTGCTGCTGGGCTCGGGCGCGGATTCTGGGTTCAGTTCGCTGCTGCTGGGCTCGGGCACGGATTCTGGGTTCAGTTCGCTGCTGCTGGGCTCGGGTGCGGATGCTGGGTTCAGTTCGCTGCTGCTGGGCTCGGGTGCGGATGCTGGGTTCAGTTCGCTGATGCTGGGCTCGGGTGCGGATGCTGGGTTCAGTTCACTGTTGCTGAGCTCGGGCGCTGATGCTGGGTTCAGTTTGCTGTTGCTGAGCTCGGGTGCGGATGCTGGGTCTCTGTTTGCTGATGCTGGGTCTCTGTTTGCTGATGCTGGGTCTCTGTTTGCTGATGCTGAACTGCAGAGGGTCGTGGGGTCCTGCTCTGCATGCCGAGATACCACAACCCGGAATTTCTGACCCTCCTTTTGCTAGAAAGAGAAGTCCTTTAGGAGGTACATTAGGGGCTGTTTTGGCCACTTGAGCTAATGAGTGTTATTTAGAAAAATCACCAGTCTGGGGCTAAAAAGCGCCTTCACAGACTGGTGATGGCGGCTGGTTATGGCCCCCTGCGCAGTTCTCCTATATAGGAGAAACATTGCCTACAAGGAGAGTCTGGTTCCCCGCGGCGTGCCTGTGAGTGCGTTCGATTCAGTGTGTCCAACAAAATGAATAATTCATCTTCTCCGGCAGTGTTGATGTTCTGTATCCTGGAGGTGCAGCATTGTCACCCCAGTCGCTATTGCATCACATTTAAAGGGAACCTGTCGGGGAGGATTTTACCGATGAAGCTAGTATACGGCTCTATAGGTCCTAGTGCAATAACACCAATGATACCTGTTTTGTATTTAATCCGATCGACCAACGCTGAGAAATCAAACTGTAAAGCCACATGCAAAATAGCGAAGTGCATTGGGGAGTGTTGACGCAATCAGACAATTTTCCTATTTTAAAGCGGTTGTTTAGGATTTTTCCAAATTGTGGCTAGTGCCAATAATGGTATAAAATGTTAACAATAGCATTACTCGGCTATTCAGTCCCCTGATGATTATGCTGCAATAACTGCATATACACCGTTCATGTGACCACTGCAGCCAATCACTAGCTTTGGTTGTGACTTTTTCATGAACAGCTTTGTGACCATTGAGGACAGTGATTGGCTACAGCAGTCACATGATTCATAGGCATAGTGTCATTGGTGCAGGACCTGCGGCGTCCATCAGAGTAATAGGTGTGGTGCGATACTCAGACCATGATACATGGACGTCTGCATGAACCTTAAGTTTCAGTCTTCATTAATTTTCAGATCCACTGATATGCAGTTAGCAGTGTGACAGAAGTTAGAGACGCTCCCACAAGGGAAAAATCTTTCAGTAGTATAGGCTGGACATAAGGTTTGTGTGTATCCAGGGTCGTGTTTTCTTCATTAGCTCATCTTTCAGCTCCGCTTCTATACTGCACTTATTTCTTCTTCTTGTGCTTTCCTCTATTTTGGTAGACTGTTTTCTCTACCCTCCCTGAGAATACACATGCTTTCCCCTCTCTCTACTGCAGATCTGTGTAAAATACACTCCCTGGTGCTATTTCTAAGGCAGAGTTCACATGAGTGAACTAATTGTAGCCTACATGCTGGTGCTCATGGACAATTTCCATGTGGACCCCAGGTCTGGGGTAGCATTTCCGGCGAGGCGTGCACCACAGAGAAGATGTGCTGAATTCATTAAGTTGAGTGTGCAGCACTGTGCAGTGTGCGGCTCCTTTAAGTCTTGTTCAGATGAGTGTAGTTTTGATCAGCCTGCCGCCCGCACAACAAATTGCACTGAGCAATACCACATTTGCGGTAAAACGGTGACAATTTTTCAGTGATGCGTTTTTGGTGTTATTGCACCAAAAGAAAAAAAGTGAAGTGTGAACGCAGCTCAATTGCATCAACAACTTCAGCAAAACAGCATGCTTTTTTTTCCAGATGCTTTTTAACCGCAGCATCTGAATACACCCTGATGGGAAGAGAAGTCAGGAAGAGCTGCTCAGATTACAATCTTAAGGCAAAATCTGCTGCTTTTTGGGGGCCTTCACTTTTTAGCATTTTCCCACTGTGGGTTTTGCATCAGTGTCGCAGGTGAAGAGAGCGACGTCTGTGCAGCCACCGAGTGTAATGAAAATGCTGATTAAAGGGGAGGCGAAAGCCGGCTCCCAGCAAGCTGATTAGGAACAGGACATTGATAATGTTATATATATGTAATGTGACTTTCTTTTCTTTGCAGTCCGATTCCTACATAATGAGTCAGGGGGACACGAACTCTGCTGCTGTCCCTCATGCGGCTGAGGACGTCCAGGGCGATGACCGCTGGCTTTCTCAGGTAAGAGATCTGCAAGTCTCTGATAAAATGACACCTGACGCTATGATGTGTCATGTGCACAGAATAAACTCTTGGGTTTGTCTCCTGAACTCTCTGAATTTGCCGTCAGAGCACATAGACATCATGGAGGTGACTGACATTAATCTAATGGATGGGACCACATTAAAGGGGTTGTCCACTTAAAAATGAGAAGGAAAAAACCTCACCTACCAGATCCCCACATCCTTTGCACCTCCACACCACTGACACCTTCCCCCTCCAGTGTATCCTATTTCTCCCCCGCCTCTTTCCTCCTCATCGTCCTCCTTCTCCTCCCTCGTCCTCCTTCTCCTCCCTCGTCCTCCTTCTCCTCCCTCGTCCTCCTTCTCCTCCCTCGTCCTCCTCCTCCTCCCTCGTCCTCCTCCTCCTCCCTCGTCCTCCTCCTCCTCCCTCGTCCTCCTCCTCCTCCCTCGTCCTCCTCCTCCTCCCTCGTCCTCCTCCTCCTCCCTCGTCCTCCTCCTCCTCCCTCGTCCTCCTCCTCCTCCCTCGTCCTCCTCCTCCTCCCTCGTCCTCCTCCCTCGTCCTCCTCCTCCTCCCTCGTCCTCCTCCTCCTCCCTCGCCCTCCTCCTCCTCCCTCGTCCTCCTCCTCCTCCCTCGTCGTCCCCCTCCTCCTCCCCCTCCCTCGTCGGTCCCCCTCCTCCTCCCCCTCCCTCGTCGGTCCCCCTCCTCCTCCCCCTCCCTCGTCGGTCCCCCTCCTCCTCCCCCTCCCTCGTCGGTCCCCCTCCTCCTTCCCCTCCCTCGTCGGTCCCCCTCCTCCTCCCCCTCCCTCGTCGGTCCCCCTCCTCCTCCCCCTCCCTCGTCGGTCCCCCTCCTCCTCCCCCTCCCTCGTCGGTCCCCCCTCCTCCTCCCCCTCCCTCGTCGGTCCCCCCTCCTCCTCCCCCTCCCTCGTCGGTCCCCCCTCCTCCTCCCCCTCCCTCGTCGGTCCCCCCTCCTCCTCCCCCTCCCTCGTCGTCCCCCCTCCTCCTCCCCCTCCCTCGTCGTCCCCCCTCCTCCTCCCCCTCCCTCGTCGTCCCCCCTCCTCCTCCCCCTCCCTCGTCGTCCCCCCTCCTCCTCCCCCTCCCTCGTCGTCCCCCCTCCTCCTCCCCCTCCCTCGTCGTCCCCCCTCCTCCTCCCCCTCCCTCGTCGTCCCCCCTCCTCCTCCCTCGTCGTCCCCCCTCCTCCTCCCCCTCCCTCGTCGTCCCCCCTCCTCCTCCCCCTCCCTCGTCGTCCCCCCTCCTCCTCCCCCTCCCTCGTCGTCCCCCCTCCTCCTCCCCCTCCCTCGTCGTCCCCCCTCCTCCTCCCCCCTCCCTCGTCGTCCCCCCTCCTCCTCCCCCTCCCTCGTCGTCCCCCCTCCTCCTCCCCCTCCCTCGTCGTCCCCCCTCCTCCTCCTCCCCCTCCCTCGTCGTCCCCCTCCTCCTCCTCCCCCTCCCTCGTCGTCCCCCTCCTCCTCCTCCCCCTCCCTCGTCGTCCCCCTCCTCCTCCTCCTCCCCCTCCCTCGTCGTCCCCCTCCTCCTCCTCCTCCCCCTCCCTCGTCGTCCCCCTCCTCCTCCTCCTCCCCCTCCCTCGTCGTCCCCCTCCTCCTCCTCCTCCCCCTCCCTCGTCGTCCCCCTCCTCCTCCTCCTCCCCCTCCCTCGTCGTCCCCCTCCTCCTCCTCCTCCCCCTCCCTCGTCGTCCCCCTCCTCCTCCTCCTCCCCCTCCCTCGTCGTCCCCCTCCTCCTCCTCCTCCCCCTCCCTCGTCGTCCCCCTCCTCCTCCTCCTCCCCCTCCCTCGTCGTCCCCTCCTCCTCCTCCTCCCCCTCCCTCGTCGTCCCCCTCCTCCTCCTCCTCCCCCTCCCTCGTCGTCCCCCTCCTCCTCCTCCTCCCTAGATCTAGTGATCCGACCAGCTTCACAGCACTCTAAACTTCTGCACTCCTCGACTAGGAGCCCTGCCAACACTGACTGGAGCGGCGGCCGGTAGCTAGGCAACGAGCAGTAAACAGAATAAAAAAAATCCTTCCATTCTTCAATAGAGGATTTTTAGCAAAAAAATAATATTTTTCCCAAACACGCTGCAGTTTTCCCCATTTAATATAATAGATGGAGTGCAGGAGCCGTCAGATCCCTCGTCAGCATTCACACTTGCTGATCAATTGCAGATCACTAATAAACTGCTTGTTTTTCTGGCTTTTCCAGCATAACCGGTTTGTGTTAGACTGTAAGGACAAGGAGCCGGATGTTCTGTTTGTCGGCGACTCCATGGTGCAGCTGCTGCAGCAATATGAGGTACGAGGACGACGATCCACCACCGACGGGGCACTGATAGCGGACATCAAGGGGGTCGTTCAGTTCTAGCAAGTTATCACATCTCATTAGCGGTCAGACCCGCACTGATCGCCAGAATCAGAGTCCTGGAAAGGTCGTCTGGATAAAATGGCCGTCACCTCTCCGTTCAAAGCCGCCCAGACTGATGCACATAGCAGCTCGGTCATCTCCATTAGTCCCATAGACTTTGAATCCAGTGCGCGACTGTCAGTTTATTCAGTCAGGAGACGGGCGATCACTTTTGCCGATTAGTGGGGGTTGTTCATAACCGGCTGGGACCACAATACCCCCAAGGGCTGGAAGATTCTTCTATCCGCTTTATACATCCAACTTCCAAATGAAATGTTGTTGTTTTTTTCTTGTTACAGATCTGGAGGGAGCTGTTCTCTCCGCTTCATGCACTGAACTTCGGGATCGGTGGAGACACAACTCGCCACGTGCTATGGAGGCTTCAGAACGGAGAACTAGAGAATATCAAACCTAAGGTGAGCGGCAGAAATACTGCGACCTGCACTGACACCGGACGCTGCTCGGGTCTGACGCTGGCAAACTGGCTGAGGATTTCTGACGAGTCAGTTGGCCACAATTTGTTGCAATATTGAACGTCCTGCAGGTAGGGGTGGGCAGACATGTGGAAGGTCTCGTTCTGGACCCGAACTTCAACCAGAACCCGAACCCCACGGAAAATAAAGGTTACCCAAACTTTTTTTCTCTCTTTTTCTCCCCTTTTCGCTTTTTTTTTTTTTTTTCTTCTTGCTTTTTCTCCCCTCTTTCGCTTTTTCTCCCCTCTCTGGCTCTTTCTCCCCTCTCTGGCTCTTTCTCCCCTCTCTGGCTCTTTCTCCCCTCTCTGGCTCTTTCTCCCCTCTCTGGCTCTTTCTCCCCTCTCTGGCTCTTTCTCCCCTCTCTGGCTCTTTCTCCCCTCTCTGGCTCTTTCTCCCCTCTCTGGCTCTTTCTCCCCTCTCTGGCTCTTTCTCCCCTCTCTGGCTCTTTCTCCCCCCCTCTCTGGCTTTTTCTCGCTCTCGCTCCCTCTCTTTCTCGCTCTCGCTCCCTCTCTTTCTCGCTCTCGCTCCCTCTCTTTCTCGCTCTCGCTCCCTCTCTTTCTCGCTCCCTCTCTTTCTCGCTCTCGCTCCCTCTCTTTCTCGCTCTCGCTCCCTCTCTTTCTCGCTCTCGCTCCCTCTCTTTCTCGCTCTCGCTCCCTCTCGCTCTCGCTCTCGCTCCCTCTCGCTCTCGCTCCCTCTCTTTCTCGCTCTCGCTCCCTCTCTTTCTCGCTCCCTCTCTTTCTCGCTCTCGCTCCCTCTCTTTCTCGCTCTCGCTCCCTCTCTTTCTCGCTCTCGCTCCCTCTCTTTCTCGCTCTCGCTCCCTCTCTTTCTCGCTCTCGCTCCCTCTCTTTCTCGCTCTCGCTCCCTCTCTTTCTCGCTCTCGCTCCCTCTCTTTCTCGCTCTCGCTCCCTCTCTTTCTCGCTCTCGCTCCCTCTCTTTCTCGCTCTCGCTCCCTCTCTTTCTCGCTCTCGCTCCCTCTCTTTCTCGCTCTCGCTCTTTCTCGCTCTCGCTCTTTCTCGCTCTCGCTCCCTCTCTTTCTCGCTCTCGCTCCCTCTCTTTCTCGCTCTCGCTCCCTCTCTTTCTCGCTCTCGCTCCCTCTCTTTCTCGCTCTCGCTCCCTCTCTTTCTCGCTCCCTCTCTTTCTCGCTCCCTCTCTTTCTCGCTCCCTCTCTTTCTCGCTCCCTCTCTTTCTCGCTCCCTCTCTTTCTCGCTCCCTCTCTTTCTCGCTCCCTCTCTTTCTCGCTCCCTCTCTTTCTCGCTCTCGCTCCCTCTCGCTCCCTCTCGCTCCCTCTTTCTCGCTCCCTCTCTTTCTCGCTCCCTCTCTTTCTCGCTCCCTCTCTTTCTCGCTCCCTCTCTTTCTCGCTCCCTCTTTCTCGCTCCCTCTCTTTCTCGCTCCCTCTCTTTCTCGCTCCCTCTCTTTCTCGCTCCCTCTCTTTCTCGCTCCCTCTCTTTCTCGCTCCCTCTCTTTCTCGCTCCCTCTCTTTCTCGCTCCCTCTCTTTCTCGCTCCCTCTCTTTCTCGCTCCCTCTCTTTCTCGCTCCCTCTCTTTCTCGCTCCCTCTCTTTCTCGCTCCCTCTCTTTCTCGCTCCCTCTCTTTCTCGCTCCCTCTCTTTCTCGCTCCCTCTCTTTCTCGCTCCCTCTCTTTCTCGCTCTCGCTCCCTCTCGCTCCCTCTCGCTCCCTCTTTCTCGCTCCCTCTCTTTCTCGCTCCCTCTCTTTCTCGCTCCCTCTCTTTCTCGCTCCCTCTCTTTCTCGCTCCCTCTTTCTCGCTCCCTCTCTTTCTCGCTCCCTCTCTTTCTCGCTCCCTCTCTTTCTCGCTCCCTCTCTTTCTCGCTCCCTCTCTTTCTCGCTCCCTCTCTTTCTCGCTCCCTCTCTTTCTCGCTCCCTCTCTTTCTCGCTCCCTCTCTTTCTCGCTCCCTCTCTTTCTCGCTCCCTCTCTTTCTCGCTCCCTCTCTTTCTCGCTCCCTCTCTTTCTCGCTCCCTCTCTTTCTCGCTCCCTCTCTTTCTCGCTCCCTCTCTTTCTCGCTCCCTCTCTTTCTCGCTCCCTCTCTTTCTCGCTCCCTCTCTTTCTCGCTCCCTCTCTTTCTCGCTCCCTCTCTTTCTCGCTCCCTCTCTTTCTCGCTCCCTCTCTTTCTCGCTCCCTCTCTTTCTCGCTCCCTCTCTTTCTCGCTCCCTCTCTTTCTCGCTCCCTCTCTTTCTCGCTCCCTCTCTTTCTCGCTCCCTCTCTTTCTCGCTCCCTCTCTTTCTCGCTCCCTCTCTTTCTCGCTCCCTCTCTTTCTCGCTCCCTCTCTTTCTCGCTCCCTCTCTTTCTCGCTCCCTCTCTTTCTCGCTCCCTCTCTTTCTCGCTCCCTCTCTTTCTCGCTCCCTCTCTTTCTCGCTCCCTCTCTTTCTCGCTCCCTCTCTTTCTCGCTCCCTCTCTTTCTCGCTCCCTCTCTTTCTCGCTCCCTCTCTTTCTCGCTCCCTCTCTTTCTCGCTCCCTCTCTTTCTCGCTCCCTCTCTTTCTCGCTCCCTCTCTTTCTCGCTCCCTCTCTTTCTCGCTCCCTCTCTTTCTCGCTCCCTCTCTTTCTCGCTCCCTCTCTTTCTCGCTCCCTCTCTTTCTCGCTCCCTCTCTTTCTCGCTCCCTCTCTTTCTCGCTCCCTCTCTTTCTCGCTCCCTCTCTTTCTCGCTCCCTCTCTTTCTCGCTCCCTCTCTTTCTCGCTCCCTCTCTTTCTCGCTCCCTCTCTTTCTCGCTCCCTCTCTTTCTCGCTCCCTCTCTTTCTCGCTCCCTCTCTTTCTCGCTCCCTCTCTTTCTCGCTCCCTCTCTTTCTCGCTCCCTCTCTTTCTCGCTCCCTCTCTTTCTCGCTCCCTCTCTTTCTCGCTCCCTCTCTTTCTCGCTCCCTCTCTTTCTCGCTCCCTCTCTTTCTCGCTCCCTCTCTTTCTCGCTCCCTCTCTTTCTCGCTCCCTCTCTTTCTCGCTCCCTCTCTTTCTCGCTCCCTCTCTTTCTCGCTCCCTCTCTTTCTCGCTCCCTCTCTTTCTCGCTCCCTCTCTTTCTCGCTCCCTCTCTTTCTCGCTCCCTCTCTTTCTCGCTCCCTCTCTTTCTCGCTCCCTCTCTTTCTCGCTCCCTCTCTTTCTCGCTCCCTCTCTTTCTCGCTCCCTCTCTTTCTCGCTCCCTCTCTTTCTCGCTCCCTCTCTTTCTCGCTCCCTCTCTTTCTCGCTCCCTCTCTCTCGCTCTCGCGCCCTCTCTCTCGCGATCTCGCGCTCTCTCTATCTCGCGCTCTCTATCTCGCGCTCTCTATCTCGCGATCTCGCGCTCTCTATCTCGCGCTCTCTATCTCGCGCTCTCTATCTCGCGCTCTCTATCTCGCGCTCTCTATCTCGCGCTCTCTCTCTCGCGCCCTCTCTCTCGCGATCTCGCGCTCTCGCGATCTCGCGCTCTCGCGATCTCGCGCTCTCTATCTCGCGCTCTCTATCTCGCGCTCTCGCGATCTCGCGCTCTCTATCTCGCGCTCTCTATCTCGCGCTCTCTATCTCGCGCTCTCTATCTCGCGCTCTCTATCTCGCGCTCTCTATCTCGCGCTCTCTATCTCGCGCTCTCTATCTCGCGCTCTCTATCTCGCGCTCTCTATCTCGCGCTCTCTATCTCGCGCTCTCTATCTCGCGCTCTCTATCTCGCGCTCTCTATCTCGCGCTCTCTATCTCGCGCTCTCTATCTCGCGCTCTCTATCTCGCGCTCTTTCTTTCTCTCGCGCGCTCTTTCTTTCTCTCGCGCGCTCTTTCTCTCGCGCGCTCTTTCTTTCTCTCGCGCTCTCTTTCTTTCTCTCGCGCTCTCTTTCTTTCTCTCGCGCTCTCTTTCTTTCTCTCGCGCTCTCTTTCTTTCTCTCGCGCTCTCTTTCTTTCTCTCGCGCTCTTTCTTTCTCTCGCGCTCTTTCTTTCTCGCGCGCTCTTTCTTTCTCTCGCGCTCTCTTTCTTTCTCTCGCGCTCTCTTTCTTTCTCTCGCGCTCTCTTTCTTTCTCTCGCGCGCTCTCTTTCTTTCTCTCGCGCTCTCTTTTTCTTTCTCTCGCGCGCTCTCTTTCTTTCTCTCGCGCGCTCTCTTTCTTTCTCTCGCGCTCTCTTTCTTTCTCTCGCGCGCTCTCTTTCTTTCTCTCGCGCCCTCTTTCTCGCTCTCGCGCCCTCTTTCTCGCTCTCGCGCTCTCTATCTCGCGCTCTCTATCTCGCGCTCTCTATCTCGCGCTCTCTATCTCGCGCTCTCTATCTCGCGCTCTCTATCTCGCGCTCTCTATCTCGCGCTCTCTATCTCGCGCTCTCTATCTCGCGCTCTCTATCTCGCGCTCTCTATCTCGCGCTCTCTATCTCGCGCTCTCTATCTCGCGCTCTCTATCTCGCGCTCTCTATCTCGCGCTCTCTATCTCGCGCTCTCTATCTCGCGCTCTCTATCTCGCGCTCTCTATCTCGCGCTCTCTATCTCGCGCTCTCTATCTCGCGCTCTCTATCTCGCGCTCTCTATCTCGCGCTCTCTATCTCGCGCTCTCTATCTCGCGCTCTCTATCTCGCGCTCTCTTTCTCGCGCTCTTTCTTTCTCTCGCGCGCTCTTTCTTTCTCTCGCGCGCTCTTTCTTTCTCTCGCGCGCTCTTTCTTTCTCTCGCGCTCTCTTTCTTTCTCTCGCGCTCTCTTTCTTTCTCTCGCGCTCTCTTTCTTTCTCTCGCGCTCTCTTTCTTTCTCTCGCGCTCTCTTTCTTTCTCTCGCGCGCTCTTTCTTTCTCTCGCGCTCTTTCTTTCTCTCGCGCTCTTTCTTTCTCTCGCGCTCTTTCTTTCTCTCGCGCTCTTTCTTTCTCTCGCGCTCTTTCTTTCTCTCGCGCTCTCTTTCTTTCTCTCGCGCTCTCTTTCTTTCTCTCGCGCTCTCTTTCTTTCTCTCGCGCGCTCTCTTTCTTTCTCTCGCGCTCTCTTTTTCTTTCTCTCGCGCGCTCTTTTTCTTTCTCTCGCGCGCTCTCTTTCTTTCTCTCGCGCGCTCTCTTTCTTTCTCTCGCGCGCTCTCTTTCTTTCTCTCGCGCTCTCTTTCTTTCTCTCGCGCGCTCTCTTTCTTTCTCTCGCGCGCTCTCTTTCTTTCTCTCGCGCGCTCTTTTTCTTTCTCTCGCGCGCTCTCTTTCTTTCTCTCGCGCGCTCTCTTTCTTTCTCTCGCGCTCTCTTTCTTTCTCTCGCGCTCTCTTTTTCTTTCTCTCGCGCTCTCTTTTTCTTTCTCTCGCGCTCTCTTTTTCTTTCTCTCGCGCTCTTTTTCTTTCTCTCGCGCTCTCTTTTTCTTTCTCTCGCGCTCTCTTTTTCTTTCTCTCGCGCTCTCTTTTTCTTTCTCTCGCGCTCTCTTTTTCTTTCTCTCGCGCTCTCTTTTTCTTTCTCTCGCGCTCTCTTTTTCTTTCTCTCGCGCTCTCTTTTTCTTTCTCTCGCGCTCTCTTTTTCTTTCTCTCGCGCTCTCTTTTTCTTTCTCTCGCACTCTCTTTTTCTTTCTCTCGCGCTCTTTCTCTCGCGCTCTCTTTTTCTTTCTCTCGCGCTCTTTCTCTCGCGCTCTCTTTTTCTTTCTCTCGCGCTCTCTTTTTCTTTCTCTCGCGCTCTCTTTTTCTTTCTCTCGCGCTCTCTTTTTCTTTCTCTCGCGCTCTCTTTCTTTCTCTCGCGCTCTCTTTCTTTCTCTCGCGCGCTCTCTTTTTCTTTCTCTCGCGCGCTCTCTTTTTCTTTCTCGCGCGCGCTCTCTTTCTTTCTCGCGCGCTCTCTTTTTCTTTCTCTCGCGCTCTCTTTCCTTCTCTCTCTCCATACATTGTTATGGATTTTCGGGGGACGTCCGTGTTGGGCGTTTAGCACTTGGTAGTGACTGTCCAGTATGAGATCTGATCTCGCAGGTTCGGGTTCGCCCATCTCTTCCTGCAGGTATACAGTCCTCGCCCGCGGATCCTTCTGCCGGCTGTCTCAGGTGATGTGACAGTGGGTAGAGCATCTCGTTAATGTCAGGATCGAGGTGTCAGACCCGCTTCTCCTTTTCAGACTTTTCATAACTCCATTCTACTTGTTGTCCTTGAGCGACTTTCATGAATTGTTGATTTGATGCATTAATTAATTTTATTTGTATGACAGGTTATTGTCTTGTGGATCGGCACCAACAATCATGAAAACACGGCTGAAGAGGTCGCGGGTGGAATAGAAGCTATCATAAAACTCATCAACACGCTGCAACCACAAGCGAAAACCATTGTCATGGTACGTGAAGGTTGCCACACGTTCCGGCTGGGCATCGTTCATATGCCGCGGTGCCCGTCTGGTTACATACCACAGGTCTGTCCATAATCAGGGGCATCATCCATCTCTGGCTGTCTGCTGCCAGGGCTAAAAACGGCATCTTGGAAGGCATAAAGCAAAAACAGAGCTCACAAATCCGATATTTATGGTGCAGGGACCCCATCTCTCTGTAGATCGGGGTCCCCACCCTTGTCCTTTGTGGCAGCGGAGAGGTGGAGAGTATGTGCTTTCTTTCTCCTTTCACTTCTATTGAAGTCTGAAAAGCAGAGGAGCTCTCGTGTCCATGTGTAGGACACAAGACAAGGACCTGCGACCCGTATCAGACATGGCACAAGTTTATATCTCTGCCAGCAACTTAATCATCCAAAAACTACTTACAGGAAATTTTGAGGAGGACGATCGGAGGCCCTGCCGATGACTTGTCCAGAATGTATGTAGATAGGTCACTCGTTACCAAAAATGAGCGAACCCCAACTTAAAAGTTTGGGGTTCGTACTGGACAGTTAGTGTTCGGTGCTGAACACGGACTTCTGGGAGTCCATTGTAATGTTCAGGCGAGAGAATATTTTTCAGCTCAAAAGTTTGGGTCCCCATTGTTTTTAGTCTGGTTTGGGTTCTGGTACACGAACTTAGGAATAAAGGTCGGGTACCAGAAACCCAACATCCATGGGTCCGCTCATCCCTACGCATTACGGAAATACTGTGCACACATCGATCAGCCGTGTCCACTGAAGAGGGAGGCGAGTACATAGATTATCCTGGTACAATGGCGCCCGTCAGGGGTGCGATATATTAGGCAGCAAATAGTTTGCACAAGTTTTTGTGTTGGGAGAAGGAAAAATGGGCAATAATTAAAATGTAAAGGGCTAAATTGTGATGGCTAGATGACTGGGTCCACAATGTTGGTTCCTGCAGGGTGTCCCTACTATATCTGTCCCAAGGTTGGACAAGAGGGTTGTGGCTGCCATAGTCTCATGGATGTGTCGGGAAAGCAGAGGAGGTATCATGTCTGGTCTGATCACACAGGAGCCGCCACCAAATTGCTGGAATGGTTAATATCAGTAATGATAGAAAGGTGTCAGATCCTGCAGCTCGCTGTATGGCCACAAACCTGTCAGGACGCCCGTGCGGACCCCAATCCAACACAAGGAGTCTACAACGGGCACATGAGCATCAGAACCGGACCACACAAAACTCCAGCTCCTAGCATGCCCTTATTGCCTGCAGCTGGCAGACCATGCTGGGTGTTGTAGTCTCACAGCAGATACCTCTACCCACAGTAGGGGATATTTCCCCGTTTCTGACGTGTCCATTTTCTCCTGCAGGGATTACTACCCCGTGGAGAGAAGCCTAACCCTCTGCGGGAGAAGAACGCCCGGGTGAACCAGCTGCTGCGCTCCTGGCTTCCTCGTCTTCCCGGAGTTCAGCTTCTAGATGTAGATTTCGGATTCGTCCACTCAGACGGCGCCGTCTCCCGACACGACATGTTTGATTTCCTCCATCTCACGGCCGCCGGTTACACCAAGGTCTGCCGGCCGCTTCACGAACTGATTATGCAACTCCTGGAGGAGACCCCAGAGGAAAAACAAGTCACTCTGGCCTGAGCCCCCCTGGTTCCTCTTCACCCTATCGTCAGTGTTACATCATTGGCTGCCCCCCCTCGTTCCCCTCCGCTCACTACTATCAGCTGTATATCTACATGCTCAGTGTATATACACAGGACTCGTATCCATCGGCCGACTCCTCGCTTTTCCTGCCATTCCTTGTTATCGTCCCCCACCCCCTCCCCCGTGTTATTGGACCCGGTCGAGTCTGAGGTGCGCAATGATAGATGGATCCTAAAATCTGGGAGCAGCGAGAAGGCTATAACCTCCTAGTGGACATTAAATCCCAATGTGACGCCCTCAGTGGGGTGGGATGATGTGGCGTGTAGTCTATATGTAGGAGCCTGCCACTCCGGAAGTGACGGCTGACTGGACCATTGTGTATTTTTTTGTTTGTTTTTTTTTTGCATAGCATTGAATCTGACCGGTCTCTTAGGTAATTGGTGAGGCTACGTGATGACTAGCGGGTTCCCCCTGACATCGGACGGTTAACCCGTACAAGCAAGGTTATAAAGCCTGGCGGGTATTGGCAAGTTAACTCCTGACCTACCGGAGCGGCCTACGCCATATTGTAGTTACTCTCTTTTTATGACTTGCTTTTTTTTTTTGACTGTACGGTATATGCACAGCCTCGGAAATGTGAGAATATATATATCTATATGTAATGCTTGTACGCTCGATAGCTTGGGTATAGGGACCAAAAGCTGGATTATGACCTACGAAGACTTGGGCATTAGGGGTAACGGCATGCGGCTTAGAGAAGGAGCACAGAGCGGGACGTCACCAGACAGTATAGGGTCGGCGCAGAATTAGGGCCAAGGTGGCGGCGGAGGAGGGGTGGCACTTTTGTGTTTGAGATGTGTCTGTACAGCTTTAAATCTCATTCGGTAGACCTCACCTCCCTAGAGCTTCTGCTTCTATGTACGGCGTAACGAGTCCATCGTCCCGTCTTGTTGTTGTTGTGCCTATGGAGCCGAATTATAAAAAAAAAAAAAAAAAAAAAAAAAGACAGTGGAAATGCGGTTCTCCGTCTTTATATCCGACACTTAATAGTGGCCGCTCCAAAAATGAAAAAATGCAAGACATCCTCCGTTCTGGAGAGGCGGCAGGGACACGTCCTATTGTACCGGGAACACGGCATCCATGCATCTCCTAATAAAGATGGGGAAGACTAAAGGAGACGGACGCACCCTGGTTATTTAGTGGGGTCCATCGTGGCCTAGAATGGACATCATCACCCCTCCGAAGGTTAAAGGGTAAAATAATCTGTTCTCAAAAATGAAAGGATAGTGTTAGGGCATGTTTACACCTGCTGCGTCTTTTTTTTTTACTCATGCATACAGTTATGCAGCATTTTACAGTACCATTATAATCAATGAGATGTCTGAAATCTCATGCATTTTTTTCTCCATGCATAGACGCGTTTTTTGCATCGGTAAGTAAGAACGCACGCATTGCAAATAGCATTTTTCTTACCACCACTGGTGCAGAAAAACGCCACGTGTGAACATACCCTTACAGCTTGTTGCCTATGTTGACGGTCACTTCTGCAGCCTATCAGTGGTGGCCGGTCTCCTAGGCAAAGAGTGCAGCGCTTGCAAGCTCTTTGCTAGTGTTTTCCAAGGTTGGTTTAATCACTGGAGCTCCTCTGATGCTGCAGAGCACTGGTAAGGCGAGCGACACAACCATGCCGCCTATCTGAACTGTCAGTCATCATGAGCGCACTATTTCCCGGGAAGCAGGGGGAGTGCTGCGCTCCTGAACATCATGAAAATAACCCTCCCGTAGACTTCTCATGATACATCAGATCATGTTGGCAACACCTTTGTCAGCCTGCAGTGCACCTCACAACCACCGGGTGGCCACAAGTAGCCACATATAGCATAAGCATCTCCCGACAATATTGTGAAGAAATGTGGATTTTTTTTTAAAGCCAATCACCTGATTCAACAATCTGTGTTTTATCCATTTTTCTCACGTGAAAAAAATAATTATTCTACTCATTAAACAGTAAAATGTGGACAGGACACGGATGACATTATTGTTCTATCCATTTTATTTTTTTTATTAACTTGCTGCATTGAGTCCGGTCTGCAAGACGGATCAAAGTGGGACGCGTCTCTGTTTTTTTTTTGGGTGGACAAATAGTAAAGGTCACGCAAAAAGGCTCATTCATAGAAACGGACCAAAAAAAACGATGTGTGATGGAGCCTTAATGATCAATACGGAGCAAATTTCACCACTTTTTTTCAGCCTCATCAGTACAATGTCCAATAAGAGCAGGAGACCAAGGTGTGAAATGTCGCACGTTCATGTGGAATTTTGAGCAAAGTGCGACTTTTTATACAAATGTATTTGTTCTGCTCCATTTTTTTTTTTTTTTTTTTTTTTAGGACAGCTGTGCCCGGTGTCGTCCTAAACGCTCCCCTGCTTCTTGTCATTTTTAAGTTTTGGAGTAGGTATTTAAAAATTGGGACTGGATGGAGGACGAGAGCCATGCAAGTAGTCCTCCTGCAGGAAATCCACAGCGAAATCTGCAACAACTAGGAAAGAACTGCAGATTCTCACTTCTCTATAGAAGTCAATGGGGAAAATCAGCTACAAATTGAGTTTTCTGCAGCAGAAATTGAATTGAAATTTATGTCATATGGACTTGATGAAAACTCATCGTCGCGCCTGCTACCGGCCGCAAATGTGGCCGGAATATCTGCAGCGGCTTCATCCTGTGTGGTTATGGCTATAATAAGTACGGTAAATAATAATAAATACTATATATATATATATATATAGTAAAATATAAACATACATTAATAATATAGGTTTTTTTTAATTAATTTATTATAAGACATAAATTTAACAAAATAATGTAATAAAAAACGCATAACAATACATAAACACAATATATACATAAATATATAAATAAATATACTTGCATATATAAATATAATTAAGTATAATTACATATATATATATATATATAACATAGTAAATAATAAATAACATAATATAGTAACACATAAATATATATATATATATATAATTGAATACATAAACAATATGCATAATAAATATATTTAATATAGGGGCGTGTAGTCTGCACCACTTCTGCCCCCAAACACTGATAACAAAATATATGTAAAAAATGTTAAATATAATAAATATAAAAAAATAATAATGCATATATAAATCATAATAAAATAAATATAAATTAATAAAAAATAAATATAATAAATATAACAAAATATCTAAATAAATACATGAAATAAATATAAAAAATACTTAAATGTAATAAATACTAAAATATAACTACATAGATATATTTAAATATAATAAATCAATAGTAAATATATAAATAAAAAATATATTTCTTATTTTTATTAGATAATTATAACTAAAAATATCTAAATATATATTATGTATTTAGTATATTTAATAAATAATATAAATAATTAAAAATACATAAATATAACAAATACAATAAATCTAATTACATAAATACATATATAATAATACATAATGAATCACAATATAATACATAAATATGATCTAATAAATGAAAACATAAACAATATAATAAAAGCATAATATAGTTAGAGAGAAGGGGTGCGTAGTCAGCTCTTCAGCCCCCAAATACTAGTTAATATATAAAGAATAAAATCGACCTAATCCATAAATGGTTGTATACAGAGGGAAGGGGAGCTGCTCCTCGGGTATACAGGTATACATAACAGGCACATTATGGAGTTGCTAGTCGAGCAGTCCCATCCTCGGGTCACGTGTCCCCTCCGCTTATGTGCGCACACGTGACTCCAGTCTGCAGCTCGTCACGTGATGTCTCCCCTTCGAGGCGGGTGACGTCATCCTGGCCCCGCCCCCTGTGTTGTTGTGCTCTTCCGGCTGCTGGATGCGCGGCTCAGTTGTGGGAGAGGACGGAGAGCGCGGACACCGGGGAGAGTAGGCGGAGCGGGGCCGGAGTGCTGGATGGGGAGGACGGATGTGAGTGCTCGGTGCCGCCACCGCCGGTCCCCGCTTTGTGTTGTCTTGTGCCTCTTGCTTGTTTACCGGTTGTGTTACTGATAATGTCCTCTCCGGCTCCCCGTGGTGACACATCAGTCTGCTTGTAACGAATCACATTTTTTTTAATGATTTTCGTGAAAAATTCATGTGTGCTATTATTAATGTTTTTAATTTGTGTGAATTTTGTCAAAACTGAGGGTGACTGGTAATAAAGGATGTAGAGCCGGCGAGGAGCGGTGCGTGGGGGTCCGGCGAGGAGCGGTGCGAGGGGGCCAGTCACTAATCTGTGGTCACCAGACAGGATCCATGAGAGCCGTCACCAACCTCCCAGCATCCCGCGCTCTTCTGATTAGCTGGCCTGACGAAACGTCACATCGGTGTCATGCCGCACCGATGACATCACACTGCATCACGCCTGGCTATGCTGCACTGATGACCTCACTGCATGACCGCATCACGCCAGGCTGTGCCGCACTGATGACATCACACTGCATCACGCCAGGCTGTGCCGCACTGATGACATCACACTGCATCACGCCAGGCTGTGCCGCACTGATGACATCACACTGCATCACGCCATACTGTGCCGCACTGATGACATCACACTGCATCACGCCAGGCTGTGCCGCACTGATGACATCACACCGACCACATCACGCCAGGCTATGCTGCACTGATGACATCACACTGCATCACGCCAGGCTATGCTGCACTGATGACCTCACACCGACCACATCACGCCAGGCTGTGCCGCACCGATGACATCACACCGACCACATCACGCCAGGCTATGCCGCACCGATGACACTGCACCGACCACATCACCCCAGGCTGTACTGCACCGATGACATCACACTGCATCACACCAGACTGTGCCGCACCGATGACATCACACCGATGACATTACACCGACCGCATCACGCCACGCTGTGCCGCACCGATGACATCACACTGCATCACACCAGACTGTGCCGCACCGATGACATCACACCGACTGCATCACACCAGACTACCGCACCGATGACATTACTCCGACCACATCACGCCACGCTGTGCCGCACCGATGACATCACACTGCATCACACCAGACTGTGCCGCACCGATGACATCACACCGACCACATCACGCCAGGCTATGCTGTTGACCTCACATTGCACTGACAGCATGACACCAGGCTGTGCCACACCAATGACATCATGATGCATCGATTACATCACGCGACACTGTTGACATCACACTGCACCAGAGATGCCGGGAGGTTGGAGGCATGACCTCTCCCTTTGTCGCTCCTTTCTTTGCGTTTCTGTGTCTCTGCCGCTCTTCTCTAGTCCTCGAATTGTGACACCCGTCATTGGCATCAATGATGTGACTGTGATTGGGTCAGAGACCTGCGGTCGGTCCGTACATCGTGGGCCAGGCTCGGATCATAAAACAGAAGTGTAAATCCGACCTAGGAGTCTTTTTTTATTACTTAACCATTTCTCGGCTGTTTCGATTCCCAACAAATTTATTTGATACAAATTTAAATCCAAGTGCGGTGAAATGGTGAATATAAAAATGTAATTCCGCCTTTGTTTTTATCTACGGTGTCTATTGTGCAGTAAAAAATGACCCGGAAACCTGATTCTCCACGTCAGTACGATGATAAAGATATCGAACCTCAAACATTCTTCTTTTTATGGCTGTAACTATTCTGGGAAATCTGGTTCTGCAGATCACACTCTTGTTTCTGTGTATACATTGTAACGAAGCCTGCAGCTGCGGTGCAGAGTTTCACAAGTCAGGCCTCTGTGGCTTCTAATAGGAGGGGGAATATTGGGGTTTTGGTTCTGACCATTTAATTTGGGGCGACTTAAGCAGCAGAAGGGTCATATTGGCAAAAATTGCTTTTTGCTGCTGCTACGTTGTAATGCGAGTGGATGGGGTCACATTGCAACCGGCGAAGTAATGCGACAAGCAAGTTGCGAAAAACTGTAAGAAGAACCAATTGGATTTTTTGCAATTTGCTTGTTGTAGTCACAGAATCATGTGTGATTGCAACAACTCCATTCACCTGCATCGCGCCGCAGCTGTTTCTGCATTTAGTTCAAGATCGGACAATCTACAGGTTCTAATTTCCCAAGGGAACAAAAAAGTAAAGTTAAAAGAGTGATCAAAACCTTGTTTGTACCCCAGAATTGGATCAATAAAAACATCTGCTAGTCACGTAAAAATACAGGTCCCCATGGAGCTCTATCCATAGAACAATAAGTGACCTGTCTCAAGAAAAAAATTAAATTTTAGTATCGCTGCAATGGTTCTGACCCAGAAAATCGTGTTGCCACATTTGTCATTTTCATTGCTCAATGAAAAAATTAAACTTAAAGGGCTATTCCCATCTCCAAGATCCTATCCCAATATCTAGTAGGTGTGGCAATAATAATATTAGCAAATACCTCCAGTTAGAAATGTAGTATAGTTTTCCTGATTCGCTGTGTTGTTTATCCCATGTACAGTAGCTTAGGTATCCATGGTTACGACCAGTAACAGTTAACTTACTAGCTAACTGTCATTATATGAGTGGTCGTAACCATGATCCTAAGCTACTGCATTGCCCTGCACAACATGGGGTATGTGACATAGCGAATCAGAAGAACTATACTACATTTCTAATTGGAGGTATTTTGTTGTTATTATTACACCTACTACATATTGGGATAGGAGCTTGGAGATGGAAAGTTATCACTCTTGGAAGAAGGGGAGGAAAAAAAAGAAAATGGGACAAAAATGGCTGTGGCTGGAAAGGGGTTAATGTCTGATCCTTGACTCTCATTACCTAGGACAGGTATTGTGCGCCCCCTTCCCCCCCCCCCAGTTCTCCTCTAGACAGGACCACCATGCAGAGTAGTTTGGGTGGAGCAGTGGTCGAGCATTCACCCTCCATCTTATGGGACTTGGGGCCACCTGCGGTGGATGGTGGGGGCCTCAGTGATCAGACGATAGTTCGGGGGTCTCCTCTTGTAGCGTGTGATCTGCAGTGTATGGTTTCCGTGTCTCTGATCTTCCCGTATACTGTGCAGGACGTCGGCCGGTGACTCAGACATGCAGTCCTGTGATTGCGTAAGGTGTGGTGTGAAGTTCTGCTGATGTTGGAAGGTGCACAGGACGGCCGGAACTCCGCACTCCTCCACCTGCTGCTGCTGCTGGAAAATGCTGCCCGCCGTCTGCATCCTGCTCCTGGTATGGACGGTGGAGGGGCTCCGGGACTCTCCAACCAAAGACATCGTTCAGAAGGACGCCGAATTCAACCAGGATTATAATGACACGGTCAACAGTGACCTGCAGAACATCTATGCCTTCAATCACACCATGCTGAGGAACAAGGTAAGGACGAACATTGGAAACCAGGGTGCACTGCGGCTGCTGTTGTCAGGACCTGCTGCAGTCGGGCCATCGTAAGGGCCATGTTTCTTCCCTTCAAAATAGAGCAGGAGTCCACGTCATTGTCTGTGGGACTGAAGGAGGAAGCCGGCGCTGAACTCTCAGTCCTATAGGGGATGAAAGGAATAACAGCTGAGCATGCGGACTGCTGATCCATTCAGACATAATGCCCCTTCTGCCGACCAGCGGTCAGACCCCCCATCTAGAAATTTTCACAGACTTTGGGGATAGGTGATAACTTCTTGTAACCCCTCTAAATGCAGTTTGCTTAGCTGATTTTGGCAGGTCTGGCGCCGCTCCGATGTCAGTGCTGTCACGTGACTGTTGTGTGACCGCTGCAGCTGATCATGGATGCTGATCAGCTGCAGCTGATCATTATGTTATCACAGTGAATGTCCGTATAGTAAAGGCTGCAGCCGATGTTTGTGACTGATACATGGAAACGACATACTAGCAGTCTGCACCGCTGCTAGCTAACAATACGGTATTATATATGGTGCATGATAGGACAGGCACTGGTATAATTATACAGGGGGCCCCGGGGTTTCAGGTCCACTTGATGGAGAAAAAAAATCTGTTTTATTTTTTTATGAAGAGGAAATGCCCCCTAAATATTGTCCATTTGGGCTGATTTTTGGGAAATGCAGCTGTACTGGGATTGTGCATACAGCAGATTGCTCCCGGAGATTATAGCTCGGGATTACTATTCCGGATAATGACTTCCATTCAGCGCTGAATAAACCCGTCCTTCTGTCTGTCCTGCTGCCAGATGTCTTCTCTGCTTTAAGAGCATTTACATCTTTGGGTGCCATAGAGATTTGCTGGGAAATGTCTGAATTTATATTTCACAATATGGGGGGAATAATCGGATGACCATATTTAAAAAAAAATAAATAAAATGCTGAAACACTTCAAAGCTTAAAGCAAATTTTCTTCCCCTGAATTTTATTTTTTATAGCAGTCAGAGCTCTGCTTTTTCTAATACAGAGCTTCAAATCCCCTGCATGGACGTCCACCTGCAGGCACCAGTAGAAGGATCGAACAACCACGGCCTCGTCAATTTGTTTTTATTTTATACGGGGCAACGATCTATACTCTCCCCCCCCCACAGCGGCGGTGTTCCAGCAATGTCTGCGTTGCTGTCCCCCGTCGGTGATGTGACATTGATATTGCTGACCGGCTGCAGCCATTGGAACGAATGTCCGCTCTGACAGAATATTAATGATCTGATTGTTTGCAGCTGTCACGTGATGCATCAATGTCACGTCACTCACCAGGTATGTTCAGATATCAGTGTTGGTGAGCGCCACTTCTGTCTGTGCATCAGCCGTGACGGAGGAGGGGGCTGGCTTGGCTATTAATGAGCCGTCGTCCTTCACAAACATCAGGTTCTGATAAACAGCGGACGGTACGGATGTTGCATCTCGAATATGAATATGGGGCGCAAAGAAGCCTCCGCATCATGGTCTTCTGTAAGCCGCCGTGGTGTAGCCGGTAGATACAGGCAGGGCCAGTGTTGGACAAAGTGGGGCCCGGGGTAAAAGTGGGGTCCTAAATACTCCCATACTGCAGCATCACGCAGAAACATTCAGACTGTTACATGAGAGCGATCGACAGTATTGAAGTCGTTCGGCGCTTGTTTTCCGGCTTCTTTACACCGACTGAGGAAGAACGATGGGGACAGAACAATCACGAATAGATCAATCTGTCCCCATCCGGGATCATGTTATCGGCAGCACATCTGCAATCGGGCGATGTGCTCCCGAGAGCAAGGATTTATGTTCCACCATATACAATCCCGATGAATGAGCAGCATTTGTTCCTTCGTTGGGTGCTTGCGGACATGTTTACTCCTATGAACTTTTTTATTTTTCTATCCTCATAGCCGTATGAAGGCTTGTTTTTTGCTGGACGAGTTGGACGTTTGAATGACACCATTGACTTTACCACATAGTGCACTGGAAAACAAACAAAATTCCAAGTGTGTTGAAATTGCAAAAACAAAAAAATGCAGTTCCAAAATGTTTTTTTAATTTACCATGTTCACTATATGGTAAAACTGACCAGCTATTATGATTCTCCAGGTCAGGACGAGTACGCAGATACCAAACGTGTAGGTTCTTTTTTTGTTTAAGTGGTGAAAAAAAATTCAGAATTTTTATTTTTTGTTGCCATTTTTCGGGATCTGAGGCCGGGTGAGGGCTTATTTTTTGCGCACCGAGCTGACGTTTTTTATTAGTAACGTTTTGGGGTAGATACAATGTTTTGATCACCTGTTATTGCATTTTATTGCAATGTTGCAAATGCAAGAAAACATAATTCTGGAGATTTTTTTTTTTTTATTTCATTACACCGTTTACGGAACCGATTAATTTACTTTATATTTTAATAGATCAGACTTTGATGAACGCAGCGATATCAAATGTGTGTATTTCTTATTTATTGTTTTTAAATTGTTTTAATGCTATTATCAGTTTGGCCCCTGCAGTAGAAGCTGAGGGCCCCCAAGGGAGTAAGGGCCCTGGGCAATTGCCCATTGCCCTTCCCCTAACACCGGCCCTGGATCCAGGACGACCTGTGTATGACGTGGGCATTTCCAGCTACACTGCCTGCATTGTTCTCTCTCCAGGAAGTACACATACTGTCTTCCTTGGAGTTTCTTGCATCTTTATTAACCTTTTATTGATATTGACTTGGCAGCTGCTGCAGAAGATCTTTATTTAGGTTTGCAAGTAAATAAATGATAAATGTGAAGTAAGCAGACATTATATCGCTTTGAAGTCTTTGTTCTTTTGGTGACCTACGACTTCTCTAAATAGTAGAGAAGCATTTCAGCAATAATCACATTTCCTTCTAGACAATGTTAAGTCGCCTATAGCCGTGTTCATCCTGAACCTCTTGGTACATTCACAGCGTCTCTGCTAAAGATTGGAATCTATCTTATCTTGTAGTATTGATTTATTATCAAAGTTCCTTATATTATCAAAGAAATATACTTTCTCCACTTATGAGCCTTTTCTCCTCTTGAAATTCATCTTGGTCAAAGCATGATGGACTGCCAAATCACTGAGGAATCAGATTACAGCTTTTTATTGGTATACATGGAGAGAGGGGAAGAGAGACTGATACACAATGAGAGTGCTGCTGCTTTCTAGTATATGTTTTATCTCACTCCAGAGCTGGATTCACATCTACACTGCTCAGTACTGTTGTATAATCTCCTTTATGCTGCTCCTTCTTTTCTGAACAGAAAGGTGAGCAGGAATCCCTCCTGTCTGTGTGCGCTGTGTATAGGAGACGACATGGCAGCAGGTTTACACCCGCTAGGTTGAATTAGAGGGGAAATCTGGTGACAACAGCAGGGTATAGCATGCATGCATGACAGCTTAGTCTGAACAGTTGCCTTAAATGACAGATAAGCTATGCGCTATAAGAGGGGGACTCCTCCGTGACCCAGAAAACAACGTTTCCTGTGTTTTTTTTTTCTTAAGACTGAAGGAGTCCGAGTGTCCGTTAAGGTGCTGTCTGACCAGAAAGGACCACCGCTGCTCTTCGTTGTCCGGCAGATGGAGGCTGTCGTGTCTTTCCAAGTACCGCTGACCCTCAGGGGATTGTAAGTGGCCGCACATTATACCACGGCCCCATCTCTGTCCACTTTTTCTCTTATTTATGCTCCTAATTTCTCTGTTCACAGGTACCAGCGTAATTATCAATATCAGGATGTCGGCCGCACGCTGTGCCAACCGCCCACTCGGGCAGAGTCTAAGACAGAGTCCTTCTTCGTGGATGTCTCTACCTTGTCTGAGAAGAACGCGACCTACTTCCTGCGCGTCACTAACGTTGTCAGCTTCGTGTTGGGGTGAGGCTCTGCGTCCCGCGTGGCGCTTTAGGTCGTGTCTGTTGGGGTGCACTTCATCAGAAATTTTTTTATATATTTATAGGACTGAAGATCGGTTCAGTTTTAATGCAACGCCTGCTCAGCCTCAGGTATAAGTTGACGGGGGGGGGGGGGGGGGTTAGCACGGTTTCATGTGTGTGTGCTTGGTGTACTTACCTTGATAATTCATGTCAGAATAGCTGTATAGTTGTTTTTGAAACTTTAACCAAAATCTCCACCCATCCATCCTAATTAACAGCTCCTCAGTGTCCCTCCTCCCTGCTGTGCCTGATTGACAGCTCAATCTCTGCCCAATTGTCTTTATTGAAAGCTCCTCAGTGTCCCTCCTCTGCCTGATTGACAGCTCAATCTCTGCCCAATTGGCTTTATTGACAGCTCCTCAGTGTCCCTTCTCTGCCTGATTGACAGCTCCTCAGTGTCCCTCCTCCCTGCTGCTGATGAGATTTCTCACTGCTGAATACAAGCAGCAGTCAGTCTGTGTGGATGGAGACTGATTACACTCATGAGCTTTTTAACTTTTATAGCTGGACTCCTTTTAATATCAGGATTACACAGCAAACCTGACGTGGATTTCGCAATAAGTACACCAGCCTCCTCAGGTCTAAGAGATCTGTTTAATAATGTGTGCAGATTTTATTGTGAAATTCGGTGACAGATACTTTAACTTGTGTTTTGGGCACTGCGATCAGTCACTACAGTCAGAAAAAAAATGTTTTTTGGGGGAAGTGGACAACTACTTTAGCAAACCCTCTTTGCTGTTTGGTGGGAGCTGCACCCCTTGGTAAGCGCAGCCGCATCTTTTTTTTTTTTAAAGGTGTTTTTGACACAAACAAAATTTATCAACAGGGTAAGTGACGGATATATGAACTGTAATGTGCATGCGTGACCACCGCTCCATAAAGTGGCAGTGCGCATGCGTGACCACTGCTGGCAAAGACACTGAATTGGTGCAGTGGTCATGTGCACTACCGCTCCATTTACACAGGATTGTAGGGGCCAAATTCTGAACACCAGACACGTAGCACTGTACAAAAACCTTCCAGAAGAACATGATGCCTGACTGTGACCCGCTTGTTGGGTTTTTATTGACCTCTTTGGTTTTGCACAGTTTTACTTGATTGATTCATACAGTATCTCGATCTCTGAATATAATGTATAATACATCTTCCAAATGGTGATGACCTCCCCTGCAGCCTCCACTTTTGCTATATCCCAGGTCTCTTGTCCTTTTTGCAGTACTTTAAGTATGTTTTCCCATCGGAGGTCGACTCTGTGATTGTGAAAGTCACGTCCCCGTCTGCATTTCCTTGCTCTGTCATCTCCATACAAGATATTCAGGTACGTACCCTGGAAATATATCGCACCGATGTTCAGAAGGTCCTCAAATATAGATTTGTATTTTGCTATTTTTTTTATTTTTAATGAAGTTATGCCTTACTTTTGGTGTCCTTTTGAAATTGCATTGTTGGCCACTACATAATATAATATATCATATATAATTGGAAACGCTCTCCTTATCTTGAGACCAAAGGTCCCAATAAATAGAGTAATTTCATCTGGACCTGCTGATTTTGGAAGGATCTGTCCAGCGTCTAGTGTGGATTAGGTTCTGTCAAGGGAGATAAGCATCGAGGATAAACTGCGATGTGCCCCGAAGGGATTGATGGGCGGCGGGGGGGGATGGTATGCCCCTGAAGTTCACACAAATTTAGGTGTGCAAGATCGGAGTGTACAAATTGTGTCTTCAGAGAGGAAAATGACTAGAACTATAGCGCCACCTATTGTAAGCAGCGATCCTAAAAGTTAATATCGACCCTTTAACGAGCCTGGTCACATGACTTGGAATAAAAGCCAAACCAGAATCTCAATTTTCAGACACGTTGTTTCGGGGTGTTTGCCCCTCAGCGAAAAGTATGAGATTTGATTTGGCTAGGTGAAAGGCTCTGGACTGCGGTCGAAAGGGCAATATTTCTCCTTGTGGAGAGTGCCAAGCCTGGCATGTCAGAGTCAGGAGTCTTATAAGCTGTCCTCTCACTCTCCACAAGAAGAAACGTTACCCTTTAGACCCCAGTTCAGAGCCTCTCACCTAGCCAGATCAGATTTCATGCTTTGTACTGAGCAATACCCCGAAACACTGTCTGCAAATTGAGATTCTGGTTTGAGACTTTTATCCCAAGTCATATTGCAACATTAAAGGGCCGATATTGACTTTTCAGATCGCTTGTGGCATTAGAGTTCTAGTCCTCTTCTCTGAAGAGACAAGTTGCATATTTAATTTCCCAGAGGAGCATGCATGGCTTATAAGGCTCCTCACTCTGACATGCCAGGCTTGGCCTATCACTCTCCACAAGGAGAAACCTTACCCCTTAGACTCCGATCTCAGAGTGAAAATTCTGAGCGCCCCGACTTTCACCCAGGGTTAGAAAAGTTCTGCAGAGTTTTCGATTTTGATAATATTGTTTGCAGAGTTGGTCAGTAAGTTTCATTGTGATCGCCAAGAATTGAACAGTCTCCTTTTTTTTTCTTTTCCTTCAGTGTCCAGTATACGACCTTGATAATAACGTGGCTTTTATTGGGATGTATCAGACAATGACCAAGCAGGCGGCCATCACAGTCCAGGTAAATCTCCTTCCCTGCGAACACATTACAGCCCGCCTCCGGTCCTCTCACACCTCTATAGAGGAGGTCCAGAACGCTGCTTCTGGTGCACACCCCGGTCTAATATCTGCGGGATCGGTCCCGGTTCTCATTACCTCTAATGGATCGCATATAAGTTGGTCTTCAATCACATTTGCTGACCTCTATCATATAGTGACAGGTTGCCTAAACTAATTTATTAATTCCAGAGAAAAGATTTCAACAAAGGCGGCTTCTATGTTGTGGTTGTTGTGAAGACGGAGGATGAGGCGTGTGGTGGGGGTCTGCCCTATTATCCATTAGATCCAGGTACACCTCGGGCGCTCACCGTCAGCTTCTGCCTTGGATGTTTTTCTTTTCCTCTAATACTTGACTATTATGTTTCAGATACCCCCGTGGAGCACGGAGATCGTCAGAAGACCCTGGACGTCTTGGTCAGCCCCGCCATCAGCAGTATGTAGACTGAATTCATGATCAGTTACACCAGGGGTATATATACGGCCCCCATTATCTGATGTCCCCTACCTTCGAATTTTGGTCTCCTTTATCATCTCAGAAAGGAGACTTGTGCTTTGTCCATTGTAGTATATGAGGGGTGTGACGGTTTACGTTACTACCCTATACTACAATAATGATGGCCGCCCTTCTGCACAGCTGTTTCGCCTTTTTTTTCTTTCCTCTGGGGTGCCAAATGTGGTAGGAACAACCCTTCCCTGGATAAGTGGAAATTTAGACCTTACTAAACCTTGAGGACTGGATGTGATCGGGGTATTAGGAGCTTGGCAAGTTCTCACCTTCCCCCTGGCGGGTCATCATAGACTTCATGCACCACCCAGCTCTGCAGTCCTGCGGCCAGGGGGACTAGAGGGGATTCAAGTCGCCCATTCTGGTGATTGTCTGTTTTCCCAGATCCAGTGGATAGATGATGGCTTGCTCAGCCAATAGAAATGGGATCAGGAGGTCAGGAAAACTTTTTATCCCTGTCTGAATGGCGCGACCGATCACATACCCTATCGCTGCTCCATTCGTTCTGTATGGGTGCTGAGCTCTGCTGTTTATGGCAGCCCCATAGAGAATGAATTCAACGGTGGTCAGGCGTCCTCTGACCCCGTTTTGCCAATTTTTCAGACCCCCCACCTTTCCTGTGGATACTTAATAACTTATTTTCACCCCTTTAAGTCCCATAGTGCTGAACCCGATGAGCTTTAATCCTAGAGAACCCCTTTTTAAAGGGATTACTAACTTTTCATCCAGATTGTAACTATATTCTCTGTGTACGACCAGGGAGAAATGCCGGCCTCTGTCACCCATGTGCTTCTTCCCTCAGAGACCACTTACGTCGGGGGGATGCTGTTCTGTCTGGGGGTCTTCCTGTCCTTCTACCTCTTTGCACTTGTTGTATACTGCTGGGAGCAGTGGAGGTAAGAAAGGAACGATAGTGATAGTGTATATATACGCGTCCGTCTATGCTGAGCGTGATATGGGGGGCTGCCATCGGTCAGTACTAGGGTAAATTGGAGGCAATGCCTAAAGCAACAGGATTCCTGCTCCAATTTTGCAGAGGTTTTTCGGCATTGTCCCCATAACTTTCCCTATATATGTTTATACATTGCTCGTGTTCCTATAACATACTTTCTCATATTTTGTCGTCTTCAAGTAGAAAAAACAAGAAAGAAGCCGGCCTGCTTCACTCTGTAGGATCCTTGAATGATGAAACAGGTAAGCTATGATCCTCCATGTATCTCTGGCACGGCCATGTTGGATACGTCCTGTCCTTCTGCCAATATCTCATTTTAGTTAATAATTATTCTCCCCATGACGTAATCATCTCAAAGCACTTTTTTAATTTTGTATTAAAACGTCACAATGTACAGTCATGGCCAAAAGTTTTGAGAATGACACCAAAATTATATTTTCACATGATCTGCTGGCCTCTGGTTTTTATTAGTGTTTGTCTGATGTTTATATCACATACAGAAATATAATTGCAATCATATTATGAGTACCAATAGGTTATATTGACAGTTAGAATGAGTTAATGCAGCAAGTCAATATGTGCAGTGTTGCCCCTTCTTCTTCAAGACCTCTGTAATTCTCCCTGGCATGCTCTCAATCAACTTTTGGACCAAATCCTGACTGATAGCAGTCCATTCTTGCATAATCAATGCTTGCATTTTGCCAGAATTTGTTGGTTTTTGTTTGTCCACCCGTCTCTTGATGATTGACCACAAGTTCTCAATGGGATTAAGATCTGGGGAGTTTCCAGGCCATGGACCCAAAATCTCTGTTTTGTTCCATGAGCCATTTAGTTATCACCTTTGCTTTATGACAAGGTGCTCCATCATGCTGGAAAAGGCATTGTTGGGCGCCAAACTGCTCTTGGACGGTTGGGAGAAGTTTCTCTTGGAGGACATTCTGGTACCATTCTTTATTCATGGCTGTGTTTTTAGGCAAGACTGTGAGTGAGCCGATTCCCTTGGCTGAGAAGCAACCCCACACATGAATGGTTTCAGGATGCTTTACAGTTGGCATGAGACAAGACTGGTGGTAGCGCTCACCTCTTCTTCTCCGAATAAGCTGTTTTCCAGATGTCCCAAACAATCGAAAAGGGGATTCATCAGAGAAAATGACTTTGCCTCAGTCCTCAGCAGTCCACTCGCTGTACCTTTTGCAGAATATCAGTCGGTCCCTGATGAGAAGTGGCTTCTTTGCTGCCCTCCTTGAAACCAGCCCTTGCTCAAAGAGTCTCCGCCTCACAGTGCGTGCAGAAGCACTCACACCAGCCTGCTGCCATTCCTGAGCAAGCTCGGCACTGCTGGTAGTCCGATCCCGCAGCTGAAACAGTTTTAAGATACGGTCCTGGCGCTTGCTGGTCTTTCTTGGGCGCCCTGGAGCCTTTTTGACAACAATGGAAGCTCTCTCCTTGAAGTTCTTGATGATGCGATAGATTGTTGACTGAGGTGCAATCTTTGTAGCTGCGATACTCTTCCCTGTTAGGCCATTTTTGTGCAGTGCAATGATGGCTGCATGTGTTTCTTTAGAGATAACCAAGGTTAACTGAAGAGAAACAATGATACCAAGAACCAGCCTCCTTTTAAAGTGTCCAGTGATGTCATTCTTACTTAATCATGACTGATTGATCGCCAGCCCTGTCCTCATCAACACCCACACCTGTGTTAATGGATCAGTCACTAAAACGATGTTAGCTGCTCCTTTTAAGGCAGGACTGCAATGATGTTGAAATGTGTTTTGGGGGTTAAAGTTCATTTTCTGGGCAAATATTGACTTTGCAAGTACAGTAATTGCTGTTAAGCTGATCACTCTTTGACATTCAGGAGTATATGCAAATTGCCATTACAAAAAATGAAGCAGTAAACTTTGGAAAAATTAATATTTGCCTCATTCTCAATACTTTTGGCCATGACTGTAGAGTAAAAAAAAAAATGCATGAGAATTGATTTTCATGTGGAATAAAAAATAGACAGGGGTCTTATAGTATGTGATCTGCAACCTGCGGCACGCCAAGTATTCTGCAACTACATCTCCCAGCATGTGGCTGTGAAGATATGCTGGGAGATGTAGTTTTATTACAGCCGGAGTGATTGCTGACCTTCTGTATTGGATATCCTCCTATATGTTAATAACTGTATTTTTTTTGTTGCTTTTACCGCTTACCATTTCCAGCCTCTCTGCTCGGTAAGAGATTTGGGGGTCGGCAGCAGTGTGTGGGTAACCCTGCATGCAGCGTCTATTATCCGGCACACTCCCGTACTCCAGTGTGACTAATATACAACGTACCCATCTATTGATCCCTGTGGAACGGAAATTGGGCTAACATTTACTAACATTGCAATACCTGGTTTACTCCCTAAAATTAATTTTAACCCTGGTCCAAGCTTGTCACTACTGGTGACGGGGACGGCCTTTGTATCTGTAGGAATCGCTTGCTGTAAACTTCCAAAAGTTTCCGAAGTTTGTTTTTTGCAGCTGGATTTTTATCTATGATCTTAGAAATGCTACATGGATAAATATGCAAACAAGTCTGCATTTAGCATATGCTAATACGCCGCAGATCCCCTGGCGAAATCCACAATCGGAGATCTTCAGAATAAAACTTGTAGGTGTGAACGCACTCCACAGAAATGTGGAGCATTTCTTAGGTGGATACAAATCCAGAAATCCCGCGGTGGTTTGTTTGCTTTCTGCCGCCAACTTATTCTCTGTGTGAACATAGGCAGCAGCGTTTGTATCCTATACGCCATTTTTCTGCTCATCCTTCCCAGTGTGTAAATGTTGTTGTACTTGATGTTCTGCTTTCACTGATCTGTCTCTTCTTTCAGGGAAGTCGTCTATAGATCAGCGATATGATGGTTGTAGTTATGGCTCCATAGGTAAGATCTCGTTACTGAAGGGGGACGGAATTGAAAATGTATGCGGTGCAGCATAGTATTTTATTTTAAAATCAGCACTCTCTCGAATACTAAAACTTGCTTGTGATCCACAGTGTTTTTGTCTGGCTGCAAATGAGTTTGTAAAACAAACTTGATACGTCCTGGGGGAGAGGGAGAGCTGTGTGGGTGGGGAGGGGGAGAACTGTGCAGGGGGAAGACTGTCCATGCACCATGAAAACTATAGACGTGACTCCTGCCAATTTCAAGGTAGCAGTGCTTAACGGGGGAGGAGGAGGAGATCTGTGGGGGGTGGGGGAGGAGGAGGAGATCTGTGGGGGGGGGGAGGAGATCTGTGGGGGGTGGGGGAGGAGGAGGAGATCTCCTCCCCCCCCCCCCCACAGATCTCCTCCTCCACCCCCACACATCTCCTCCCCCTCCCCCCACACATCTCCTCCTCCCCCACCCCCCACACATCTCCTCCTCCCCCACCCCCCACACATCTCCTCCTCCTCCCCCACCCCCCACACATCTCCTCCTCCTCCCCCACCCCCCACACATCTCCTCCTCCTCCCCCACCCCCCACACATCTCCTCCTCCTCCCCCACCCCCCACACATCTCCTCCTCCTCCCCCACCCCCCACACATCTCCTCCTCCTCCCCCACCCCCCACACATCTCCTCCTCCCCCACAGATCTCCTCCCCCCCCCCCCCACAGATGTGTGGGGGGTGGGGGAGGAGGAGGAGATGTGTGGGGGGTGGGGGAGGAGGAGGAGATGTGTGGGGGAGGAGGAGGAGATGTGTGGGGGGTGGGGGAGGAGATGTGTGGGGGGTGGGGGAGGAGATGGGTGGGGGGTGGGGGAGGAGATGGGTGGGGGGTGGGGGAGGAGATGGGTGGGGGGTGGGGGGAGGGAGGAGGAGATGGGTGGTGTGTGGGGGGAGGGAGGAGGAGATTGGTGGTGTGTGGGAGGAGGGAGGAGGAGATGGGTGGTGTGTGGGGGGAGGGAGCAGGAGATGGGTGGTGTGTGGGGGGAGGGAGCAGGAGATGGGTGGTGTGTGGGGGGAGGGAGCAGGAGATGGGTGGTGTGTGGGGGGAGGGAGGAGGAGATGGGTGGTGTGTGGGGGTAGGAGATGGGTGGTGTGTGGGGGGAGGAGATGGGTGGTGTGTGGGGGGAGGAGATGGGTGGTGTGTGGGGGGAGGGAGGAGGAGATGGGTGGGGGGAGGGAGGAGGTGGGGGGAGGGAGGAGGAGATGGGTGGTGGGTGGGGGGAGGGAGGAGGAGATGGGTGGTGGGTGGGGGGAGGAGATGGGTGGTGGGTGGGGGGAGGAGATGGGTGGTGGGTGGGGGGAGGAGATGGGTGGTGGGTGGGGGGAGGAGATGGGTGGTGGGTGGGGGGAGGGGGAGGAGATGGGTGGTGGGTGGGGGGAGGGGGAGGAGATGGGGGGTGGGTGGGGGGAGGGGGGAGGAAATGGGGAGGGGATGTGTGGGGGGAGGGGGGAGGAGATGGGGAGGGGATGTGTGGGGGGAGGGGGGAAGAGATGTGTGAGGGGAGGGGGGAAGGGGAGGAGATGTGTGGGGGGAGGGGGGAAGAGATGTGTGGGGGGAGGGGGGAAGGGGAGGAGATGTGTGGGGGGAGAGGGGAGGAGATGTGTGGGGGGAGGGGGAAAGGGGAAGAGATGTGTGGGGGGAGGGGGGAAGAGGAGGAGATCTGTGGGGGTGGGGGGAGGAGATCTCTGGGGGGAGTAGGAGGAGGAGGAGATCTGTGGGGGTGGGGGGAGGAGATCTGTGGGGGGTGGTGGGAGGAGGCGATCTGTGGGGGGAGGAGGAGAACTGTGCAGGCGGCTCCAATTACACTGTGTGCAGAATTATTAGGCAAGTTGTATTTTAGAGGATTATTTTTTATTATTGATGAACAACTATGTTCTCAATCAACCCAAAAGACTCCTAAATATCCAAGCTTAATATTTTTGGAAGTTGGAGTGTTTTTTTTTTAGATTTGGCTATCTTAGGAGGATATCTGTTTGTGCAGGTAACTATTACTGTGCCGAATTATTAGGCAACTTAATAAAAACCAAATATAATCCCATTTCACTTGTTTATTTTCACCAGGTAAACCAATATCAGTGCACAAAATTTAGAAATAAACATTTCTGACATGCAGAAACAAAAACCCAAAAAAATAGTGATCTGTATAGCCACCTTTCTTTATGATGACACTCAACAGCCTTCCATCCATAGATTCTGTCAGTTGCTTGATCTGTTTTCGATCAACATTGCGTGCAGCAGCCACTACAGCCTCCCAGACACTGTTCCGAGAGGTGTACTGTTTTCCCTCCCTGTAGATCTCACATTTTATGATGGACCACAGGTTCTCTATGGGGTTCAGATCAGGTGAACAAGGGGGGCATGTCATTATTTTTTATTCTTTTAGACCTTTACTGGCCAGCCACGCTGTGGAGTAGTTGGATGCATGTGATGGAGCATTGTCCTGCATGAAAATCATGTTTTTCTTGAAGGATACTGACTTCTTCCTGTACCGCTGCTTGAAGAAGTTGTCTTCCAGAAACTGGCAGTAGGTCTGGGAGTTGAGCTTCACTCCATCCTCAACCTGAAAAGGTCCCACAAGTTCATCTTTGATGATACCAGCCCATACCAGTACCCCACCTCCACCTTGCTGGCGTCTGAGTCGGAGTAGAACTCTCTGCCCTTTACTGATCCAGCCTCTGGCCCATCCATCTGGCCCATCAAGAGTCACTCTCATTTCATCAGTCCATAAAACCTTTGAAAAATCAGTCTTAAGATATTTCTTGGCCCATTCTTGACGTTTTATCTTATGTTTCTTGTTCATAGGTGGTTGTTTTTCAGCCTTCCTTACGTTGGCCATGTCCCTGAGTATCGCACACCTTGTGCTTTTTGATACTCCAGTAACGTTGCAGCTCTGATATATGGCAAAACTGGTGGCGAATGGCATCTTGGCAGCTTCATGCTTGATTTTCCTCAATTCATGAGCAGTTATTTTGCGCCTTTTTTGGCCAATACGCTTCTTGCGACCCTGTTGGCTATTTGCCATGAAACGCTTGATTGTTCGGTGATCACGCTTCAAAAGTTTGGAGATTTCAAGACTGCTGCATCCCTCTGCAAGACATCTCACAATTTTGGACTTTTCAGAGCTCGTCAAATCTCTCTTCTGACCCATTTTGTCAAAGGAAAGGAAGTTGCCTAATAATTAAGCACACCTTATATAGGGTGTTGATGTCATTAGTCAACACCCCTCCTCATTACAGAGATGCACATTACCAGATTTACTTAATTGGTAGTTGGCTCTCAAGCCTATGCAGCTTGGAGTAGGACAACATGTATAAAAAGTATCATGTCATCAAAATACTCATTTGCCTAATAATTCTGCACACAGTGTACTGCCAATTACAAGGTAGCAGTGCTTAACAGGCAGCTGCCCCATAGGGAATGAATGGTGCGGCGATCTATGCAGTAGCCTAGGTATCCATGGTTACGACTACTCATATAGTGACAGTTGTTAGTGATCGTAACCATGGATACCTAAGCTACTACAATGCCCTGCACATGGGGTAAGTGACATAGAGAATCAGAAGAACTATACTACATTTCTAATTGGAAGTATTTTCTAATATTATTATTACATCTAGTACATATTGGGATAGGATCTTGGAGATAGGAATACCCCTTTAAGTGTTGTGAGCATCCTAATGAATTCTGCACCATGTACTCCAGTAAGAATGGTGTTGAGAAGTGGGCAGGAGGGCACCTCCATGTATTAGAAGTACCAGAAATTGGCATAAATGGATTTAAAGTTTTGGCGCACAGACAGCCACAGTGGCAAAAAAATTCTTCTTGAATACATTTGGTATATTTTACTCTGACATACTTTGGACCGGCTCATAATACACTATTTTAGCAGGTTCCCCCATAGTTTTTCCTTGAATCTTGTCAGGTTTGCTCACTGCTCTTCTTTCTTCCTTTTTTTGAGCAGCGGAGAACAGTTCAGTTGCGAGTCCGGATGGTACAGAAAGTCTGATGTCTTCAGCCGAGGCCACGTACAGTTATACAGGTAACGTACAAGGAGCGGTTCATACGGAGACAATGTACAAACTATAAATGTTCTTGTATGGGGACAATAGGGATCAATGTGTCATTTGCATTACTTGTGTTGCAACAATGGAGTAGGTTTCCCTACAGTCTCATATGCATATTGCCTCTTCAGAGAGCAAGAGGACTAGAACTCTAGCGCCACCTATTGAAAGTAGCAAGCCTAAAAGTCAATTTCAACCAATTTACATATTCAATTTGCCAGAACAACATTGCATGGCCTACAAGTCTCCTTACACAGGCATGTCGCTCTCCACAAGGAGAAACATTACTCCTCAAGACTCTGCAGTCCCATGTAACACATTTGGAAATCAGGATGGGCAGTGCCAAATGACAAACTTGCCACACCCATTGGGCATTACAGCCCTGCTCTCATTCAAGTGAATAACGACATGCTCGACGGCGCTTCCCAGGTCGTGTGCATGGCCATCAGGTATTGTGCAGCTCTCCCAGAATGGTGCGCGTGTACGATAGCTGCTGGCTCCGCACGTATCATGAAAGGCAACTGTGGATGCAACATCATCAGCAAATCTATCCTCCCGATGCAGAAGTGAGAGGCCCTTTTGCATAGGATGATAATCGGCCTCTCAAACATGGCCGTGATCAGCCGATGAATGAGTAAATGCTCGTTTGTCGGTTGATCACATCTTTTAGTCGGCCTAAATAAAGTTTATACAGGCATTACATTTCTCAGGGTCTAAGGGGATCATTCTCAATTTTTATTAAAAGTATTATGGGAAGATTTTGTATCAATATCTAACACATCATTTCTCATTTCTAAGGCCAGGAGCAGTTCAAGCGCCGCTCCCTGAGTGTTATCCAGCGGCCTCTGAACTCATTATGTGGTACTACAGAAAGCTTCCAAACCCAATAGAAACTTCTATTACCTCAATCTCTAAAAACAATCAGAGGCAGTCCGACTCCGAAGGTGCCGCTTACTCTTAGTTTGAAGCCTTTATTCTTTTTCTACAAAGTGCCAAGAAAACATTGGGCTACCTGTTATTGGAAAGCCTCAAGGGCTGGAAGGGGAACCCTCATTACTCCTGATATGTCTGTTTTTAGTAAATACATATATTTCCCATGATATACCAGTTCTGGAGAATCTTTTCTTGCAATTCTACGTTATGCCATTCTTCTTTTATCCCTCCTTGAAATTTAGGAATAAATTAACAACTGGACTTTATCATTCTCCTTGTTAGTGCCAGTTGGTGTAGGAACAGCCCCTCTAATGTTCACCCTGTGAGAATGTGCAGGAATGTGCCCGCAGTGACTCCCACGTGACCATTTATTCATACATTTCCAGGAGGGATAATGGAGGAACAGCACATCATAAAATTCTAAGAAATGATCCACTAGAATTGGTATTTCATAGAAAATGCAGGTAATTATAAAAGATCTGTCAGGAGAGGGACAGATTCCCTGTAAGTGAACAGATTTTGAAAAATACAAGATAATGAAGAAAATAAAGAAATAGGATCATTATTATGGCTGAGAAGGGACTGCCTCTGCTTCTCATTAGAGAGTGTTCAATCCTGCTCTTGTGTGCAGCAATCACTTTAATCCATAATGGGGTTATTTGTAAAATTTGATTGACTTCTTCCTCCCTGACTTCTCCCTCATCCTTCTCTCTTCTCCCACGTCCTTCTCCCTCACCCACCCCACTTCCGTCTTCTCTCCCTCACCCACCCCACGTCCTTCTTCTCTCCCTCACCCACCCCACGTCCTTCTTCTCTTCCTCACCCACCCCTTTCCCTTTCCGCTCTACCACATCCCATGTTGATGGTAATGGTCCAGAGATGGTGTACGTGGCTGTCAGCGGCAGTTCAGCCTTCCATATGGACAAGTATATTGTGTCACTGACTTTTTCCGGTGCCGCACGTTTCAAGACGTCAAAATTAGACACTCAATTCATTCTGTAATTAATGCTAATTAGATGATCTGCATTATAATTTTATGTTGTATAGCAAAGTACGATGAATATGGAAATATAGATACTAAGTCTTTATAACCATGTAGAATACAGTACAGTCTGGTGATCACGTGGCGGGTGTGAACAGTGCCAGGTGACTACAGAGTGGTGGGTGGGAGGAGGTGTAGCACCAGGTGGCCATTGTCTGGTGGGGGGAGGATGAGGCGCCAGGCAATCATGGAGAAAATTGGGGGAAAGAGTGAGGCGCCATGCAGCATGGGGAGTGGTAGGGGGTCTCAGCTGGCACCGGGTATGGTGGGGGTGGTGGCGTCATGTAGATGAAAGTTCCCTGAGATGCAGTCACTGTTGGATACATGGTAGGACCCTGTTCACATCTCGTGATTGGCCTCCACTCAGAGTATACGTGAGGCTGTTTTTTCCATAGGGTTCCATTAACCCTACAGCAGCCTACGTCCGGCCGTCTCGCATTCCCTACAGTTGTTTTGCGCGGGCCGGGACGGGCACATATGACTTCCTTTTAATTGTCCCCATACTGTCTTCAGCTGTAACGTCCGTTTTCTTCCCCGCAGATAAATCTCTGGAGAATCTGGTGCCTCGTCCTCGCTTGGAGTCTCTGAGCTCCATAGAAGAAGACGACTATGACACTCTGACCGACATAGAGTCCGATAAGAATGTTATTAGGACGAAGGTAACGCAGATTGTGAGGTGGGGGAGGGTTGTTATACGGTCTTGGGACCTTTTTAAAATACTTTCTAAAAACTTTGCCGGCAGTGTGTTAAAAACTACCCCCAAATAGTGTTGTTTATACCCGTATCTCCTTCCATTTTCCTCATCACCGCCACTTGCCCGTTTAGTCACATCATTCACTTCTGATTTGGGCAATTCTGCTCGGTCTAGCCCGACAAACTCCGTGTCTCGCACTGACCTCACCCTGCCGGTCCTGTGGTGCGGACTCTGTGCATGCGCCGGATCCTTTCCCAGGATCATGCAGTCCGCGCAGAGGAATCGGACCATCTCCCAGGAATTCGCCTCTGAATGGTCCTGATGTCACTTTTTTCGGAAAACCCTTTTAATGTGTGACGTCACCTACCCTAGTTGTCCAGCTTACTTCCTTCTTTCACAAAGAACACATGCATGCTCGGCCGAGCTGAGTGTGCTTGTCTGGGGTGTTCGGGAGCAATATCTGCCAGTTCAATGTTGATTTGGCCGAAAGCTTTCTAATGTGTATGGAAAGCCTTGGTGGCCAATTCTAATTGGCAATGGGGCTGGGGGGGAACGATGGGGGCTGGAAGTTGTACTCCGGAGGGAACGTCGGGGGCTGGAAGTTGTACTCCAGGTGGGGGGACGACGGGGGCCGGACGTTGTACTCCAGGTGGGGGGACGACGGGGGCCGGACGTTGTACTCCAGGTGGGGAGACGACGGGGGCCGGACGTTGTACTCCAGCTGGGGGGACGACGGGGGCCGGATGTTGTACTCTAGCTGGGGGGACGACGGGGGCCGGACGTTGTACTCCAGGTGGGGGGACGACGGGGGCCGGACGTTGTACTTCAGGTGGGGGGACGACGGGGGCCGGACGTTGTACTTCAGGTGGGGGGACGACGGGGGCCGGTGGGGGGACGACGGGGGCCGGACGGTGTACTCCAGGTCGGGGGACGATGGGGGCCGGACGGTGGCACACGGGGGTGATGGGACTGCAAGAAAATAACAGAATTCAGTGATTGAGCCGGGTCTGTGTGGGTGTGAGATTATAGCCTGTTTCGATTCTAACCATTTTGTCGTGTTCTCTACAGCTGAGAGAAGACATTTCCGCTGCTAATTGTCCTGTTTTTTTCAGCAATACCTGTGTGTTGCTGATCTGGCGAGAAAAGACAAGCGCGTGATGAGAAAAAAATACCAAATCTATTTCTGGTGAGGAGACGCGAGCGCTGCACGTATCACACCGTCACTTCATGTGCATTTATCCCCAATCAGATCTCTTTAACCCCTTCCTGCCGCAGCTGCTGTCGGCTTTCTAGTCAATGACGGCAAACTGAGAACTTGTACAAAAAGTATATTTCGCACTTCCTCAGGTCCCGGACGCTGCCCTTTGTTTTAGTCCTTCATATCCCGGCCCGGTGAATATTTGGTCTTGCTGTACGATCACTCCTAATTGCTTGTGTCCCCTCTACAGGAACATCTCCACCATCGCCGTATTCTACGCTTTGCCCGTCGTGCAGCTCGTTATAACTTATCAGACGGTGAGAGAATAGGAGAGGGAACATTACATGTGCACTCACACCCAGATATAACACATCTTTTCCCTTCTCTCTAGGTGGTGAATGTAACGGGGAACCAGGATATTTGCTACTATAACTTCCTATGCGCCCATCCCCTCGGGTCTCTGAGGTACATTATATATACTGTCCTGGAGATCTAGGAGAATATTGTATATCTGCTTATTTTTTCTTTTTTATGAACCTTTACACAAAGTAAATAGGTGGATAGATCCAAACCTACAGGGCTGTGTGGGAAAAAGTGATTGCCCCCCCACCTCCCCCGCTTTTCCCCTTCAAACATAAATTAACTGTGGTTTATCACATCTTTTGGGAAGCTGAGTTCAATTTCCCTAGCCACACACAGGCCTGATTACTGCCACACCTGCTCTCAATCAAGAAATCACTTAAATAGGACCTGCCTGACAAAGTGAAGTAGACCAAACGATCGCCAAAATTAGATGACATGCTGTGATTCAGAGAAATTCAGGAACAAATAAAGTAATTGAGATCTATCAGTCTGGAAAAGGTTATAAAGCCATTTCTAAAGCTTTGGGACTCCAGCGAACCACAGTGCGAGCAATTATCCACAAATTGCAAAAACATGGAACAGTGGTGAACCTTCCCAGGGGAGGCCGGACGACCAAAATTACCCCAAGAGATCAGCGACGACTCATCCTGGAGGTCACAAAAGACCCCACAACGACATCCAAAGAACTGCAGGCCTCCATTAAGGTCTTTGTTCATGACTCCACCATAAGAAACAAACAGGGCAAAAATGGCAGAGTTCCAAGATGAAAACCACTGCTGAGCAAAAAGAACATAACGGCTCGTCTCGGTTTTGCCAGAAAACCTTTGATGATCGCCAAGACTTTTGGGAGAATACTCTGCACTGATGAGACAAAATTTTAACTTTTTGGAAGGTGTATGTCCTATTACATCTGGCGGAAAAGGAACATCATACCAACAGTAAAATGTGGTGGTGGTAGTGTGATGGTCTGGGGCTGTTTTGCTGCTTCAGGACCTGGAAGACTTGCTGTGGTAAATGGAACCATGAATTCTGCGGTCTACCAAAAAATCCTGAAGGAGAATGTCCGGCCATCTGTTTGTGGCCTCAAGCTGAAGCGCGCTTGGGTTATGTAGCAGGACAATGATCCAAAATACACCAGCAAGTCCACCCCTTAATGGCTTAAGAAAAACAAAATTAAGACTTTGGAGTGGCCTAGTTAAAGTCCTGACCTTAATTACAATTGAAATGCTGCGGCGTGACCTTAAAAAGGTGGTTCATGCTCACAAACTCTCCAATGTGGCTGAATTACAACAATTGTGCAAAGATGAGTGGACCAAAATTCCTCCAGAGCTTTGTAAAAGACTCATTGCCAGTTATTGCAAACGCTTGATTGCAGTTGTTGGTTGCTACTAAGGTCGGCCCAACCAGTTATTAGGTTTATGGGGCAATGACTTTTTCACACAGGGCCCTGTAGGTTTGGATTTCTTTTTACCTTAATAATAAAGACCTTCATTTACAAACTCAATTTTGTGTTTACTTGTGTTATCTAATATTTAAATTTGTTTTGTGATCTGAAACATTTAAGTGTGACAAACATGCAAAAGAATAAGAAATCAGGAAGGGGGCAAACACTTTTTCTCACCACCGTCTGTCTAATTCATTAGCTATGGGACTTACAGAAATGGCAGCATGCAGCCCCATGGATGGACAATGAATAGAGCTCACCTCCACTCCATTCAGGATGGGGCTGCAGATCCCTGTTTGTGGGGCTCCAGTTAGTCCCCTCTCCCCAAACCAAATACATCAAGCAGGAAGTTGGGGGTGGTGGTGGTCTTCCAGTAGAGCATGTGCTTGACGGCTGACTATCATTCATGGCCAGCTTGAGACTTAACTTCTCAAAAAATAACAAAACTAATAACATTTTGGAAGTTTCCAGGACCCTCGTAGAACACTGTTTTTAGCACAATGGTAATAACGCATATGTCTGACATTAGTGTGGGGTTTTGTGTTTATATCCTTCTCTCTTTTCCTAGTGCTTTTAATAACATCCTCAGTAACCTGGGCTACATCCTGTTGGGGTTGCTTTTCCTCATCATTGTGCTACAGAGAGAACTCCGTCACAACCGCAGCCGCTTCTACACCAAAGGGCAGCTGGAGGTGAGGACAAGCCACGTGAGCGTTCATACATGAAGCCGGTCTGATCTACTGGGGGTATTCAGATCTCATGGGAAGACTGGTGACAACCCGGACTCTGACAACCATTATGAGTTCCTTACAGTCAGTTCTCCCAGCGACATTCACTGCAGAATGTTTTTACCCTTTCTGTCATATTGTTTTGCTATATATCTTTAAAGGGGTTGTCTACTATTTTGAGATCCCCTTAAATGCAAGTGAAATTAAAAAAATAAATATAACCCTGGTACTCGCTTTTTGCAAATTACTATGTGAGCACTGCAGGCAATCCATGGCCATTGATGGATTGCTGTGCTCGAATCTCCCCCTGGATGTCCTAGTCTCCTCCAAAGGAATTGTGGCCTGATAGTGGCCGCTGATTGACAGCAGTGCTGATAATTTCAGTCGATCACCGAGACACCCAGCCCCGACACTGCTCTAGCCGCACCGCTGCTGGGGTTGAGATATAAGGATTTTTTTTTGGTTTTTATTTTTTACACCATTTTTTAAGAAGGGCTTGTTAAAGTAGTGGACAATCCCATACACAGTGGATTAAAGTCGTCCCCTCCTGCAGTTTTCAGCGGGACCAACCATCTAATATACATGGTGACCCTTGGACTCCCCCCAACAGAGAGAAGGATTGAGGAGCTGCATTTTATCAACCTATCTTGTTTTTGTTGTAGATGAGCTATCCCCCCTCTGATGTGTCTGGCAGCAGACTACTGTCTCCCCAATAAAAACACATGAATGCGTAGCCACGCTGAACAGTTGTGTATATGTTAGGGCCGATTACTATCTTGCGTGTATGGACACCATATGGCCATGTGTGATCACTCCCTTTCTTTCCCTGATTCGGCTGAAAGAGAAAAATAATATTCGGCCAACATTAACTATGCGACAACAAAAGGATGCAAAATCAGACTGCCCGATCCTTCTTTCCTCTGACTTCTCGCATCACGGGGGGCACCCAGACACATTAAATGGTCGCCCGTTCCTGCCTAAAGCGTCAGGTTTGGACAACATTAATCTGGTGTTTAGGTTTGATTAGAAGCCATCGTCTAGTGTATACTTTCGTCAATCCTCTTCCTTCTGTTCAGGAGTGTGGAATCCCAAAACACTTTGGCCTGTTTTATGCCATGGGCACTGCCCTGATGATGGAGGGTCTGCTCAGCGCCTGTTACCATGTGTGTCCCAATTACACCAACTTCCAGTTTGGTTAGTATTCAACCTTCCCTTCCCACTTTTACCAGCTGTTTGAATCCCCCTCTCCCCCTACTATTCACATCCCAACATTTTTTGCCTTTCTTCTAGATACCTCCTTCATGTATATGATTGCCGGACTGTGCATGCTGAAGTTGTATCAGAAGAGACACCCGGATATTAACGCCAGCGCTTACAGTGCCTACGCCTGCTTGGCCATTGTCATCTTTTTCTCCGTCCTTGGTGTGGTAAGTGTATAGTTATAGTTGCCCCTGTGCGCGGTCATACAGGTTAATCTTTCCATTATGGACTCCAGGAGGGCGCAGTTATATTGTTCATTTACACAAAAAAGAGAAAGGAGGCCATTCCCAATCATGTCGAAATGTATGTGCAACCAAAAAAGAGTAGCGACATGTTCATCGCCCTAAATGGAACCTGTCAAGGGGATTTGGACCCCCAATCTGATATCTAGGACAGTACCAGGCTGCTTTACTATATTCTGATTGATGCATATGACATTGAAAACAGAGCGCTATATCCTAAAGTACTTTTTCAAAGACCTGTATGGAGTCATTTGGGTGGAGCCACAGTCTGAGGGGTCACACGGGCTGGTACTTCTAGCTTGATGGAGTGAGGCTTACCGGCCTCTGCTTGCACCGGACACCACTGGCGGAGGCTTTTGATGAATTAATCAGCCTGTGGGACTTCAATCAAGCCGGGAGGAGGATCGGCCAACCTTACCCTTCAGAGGAGCAGCTCCACCCCTATGACTCCTTATGTCATTAGAATATGCTGGCGTAAAAGTACGATTTCTATATTCGGGTTGATACAGTATATCATTGGTTAACCATTCAAGTAACAGGTTGGTGACGCTTTGGGGGCCTAAAATCACCTGACATGGTTACCAACTCAGACATCCTTGGGGTATGCCATGAATCTTTGATAACTGGTGGCACTATGGCCATCTTGAACAGGAACAGAGAGGTGTCCACAGATGCCTGATTGCAATGGTTTGGTGGCCTAAAACCACCTGAAATTTTCTTTTAAGGTATATTCTCATCTTGAACATTAAAGGGGTATTGCCATCTCGAAGATCGTATCCCGATACATAGTAGGTGTAATAATAATATTAGCAAATACCTTTAAATTATAAATTTAGTATAGTTCTTCTGATTCTCTGTCGCTAACCCTGTGTGCAGGGCATTGCAGTAGCTTCGATATCCATGGTTATGACCACCCATATAGTGACAGTTAGTTGCTAGTGGTTGTAATCATCGATTCCTAAGCTACTGCAATGCCCTGCACATGGGGTAAGTGACACAGCGAATCAGAAGAACTATCCTACATTTCTAATTGGAGATGTTTGTTAATATTACTATCATTATTACACCTACTATATATCGGGATAGGATTCTGGAGATGGGAATACCCCTTTAATGCACATCTGCAGAATATTACATACATTTGGGATGGTTGTGGGCTCCGTAGACGGACCTGCCTGTATACCGGAGGGGGGGGGCTCCATCTGCACGGTCGGGAAGAGAGAGCTGTTGGCTCATGCTAGCCAAACAGGAGCAATAAATTGGAGCACCTCTTAAATACTTCTACAGTGCCAACAACCGCTCTGCCTCAGCCAAACCCTTCCCCAACAAAAACTTTTTTAATGCTGTAGTTGTGTGCATCCGTATACATCTTTATTACTATTGATTTTCTCTTACTCAGGTGTTCGGGAAAGGAAATACCATTTTTTGGATCGTGTTCTCGGTGATTCATATCGTGTTTACTCTGGTGCTGAGCACTCAGCTTTATTATATGGGCCGCTGGAGATTAGGTAATGCCATGCGGATCGGTGGCAGTCGCCAGTGCTTCCCTGATCTCATTCCTGATCTCCGTATCGCTCTTTACCCCCAGACTCCGGGATCGTGCGCCGGATCCTGCAGGTTCTGTACACGGACTGTGTGAGGCAGTGCAGCCCCCCGATGTACGTGGTGAGTAACCCCCTGTGCCACGTCTATATGCCCTGGGGTCTACGTGTAGGCGTGTGTCTCATCATATCCCTTTTCTCTCTACATGTGTATAATATATGTATTGTATAGACTGGGATATGACGGTAAGTGTCCGGGACGTCTCACACGTGCATGTCTTGTGAGCAGGTGTTTCTTCTCACCTGCTCCTTTCTACAATACTTTGCCTTCTCTCGGCCAAAATGCCAGGGCAGAAGACAATCTAGCGAGATAAAGAGAGAAAACACGTACTAGTGACACTAAGTCAAGTAAAAAAAAAATTTCTATAGCATTGTGTAACACCTCTGCAATCGGAGGCAAAGTGCATTGGCAATTTGATTTCACCATTTTTATTTTTCTTCAATGCTTTTCTCTATAACTTAAAGGGGTTGTCCAATTGCACATACCTGTCTGTACACCTGTCCAAGTGTGCACATGTACCGGCAGGTATGTGTAGACGTCTTCAGTGCTGCCCACCTCCTGTCGACGAAGTGAGCGACATCTGAAAACCCCTTTTTAAGGTGCCCAGACACAAGAGAGCTGTCGGCCAAAAGCAATCTTGGCCATGTATTTTCTATGGGGAAAGGGGAGTAGTTCGTTGCCAGATGGCTCTGACCGCAGCTTATCTTTCCTGAGAAAGGGATCAGGTGCTGGGGGAGAATCGGGAAGCCCCCTATAGATAAGATGGTCAGCTGGTGCCCCCAACTTTAATCTTATGTGTACGGGGGCTTTAACCTTCTGGTAACTCTTACTTGTATCTTCGCACTTCTCGCCCTCTCTCCTTCTCATTTTCTTCCCCTTGCGTCTTCTCCATGAATCACTAACCCTCATCCACTTTTCCAGGACCGCATGGTGCTGCTCGTCATGGGGAACATCATAAACTGGTCTTTGTGAGTATCTAGAGCTTTTCTGTAATTTTTGCCGCAAAAGGGTATTCAGGGCTAGGATAAAAGCTCACTCGAAGTCAAAGCCTTGAGGGCGTGATTCATCAAAGGTTTTACTCCAATATTCTGGTGTAAAAAAAAGTTTTGAAAAGTTTAAAAACTTTGGCGAAATTCAAGGCTGCTCTAAAAATTTTTCCATTTTTGACAATTACACCCTTTTTGCCCAGCTCTGACGAAGCAGGGGCACAAATCTTACTTTTAAGTCTTCAGTTAAAACACTGTAGACCCAGTCTTACATTTATTCCTTCTCTGCAGGGCGGCCTATGGCCTAATCGTGCGGCCGAATGATTTTGCCTCTTATCTTCTTGCCATTGGAATCTGTAACTTGCTGCTTTACTTTGCTTTCTACATCATCATGAAGGTGAGGCGTGAGCGGCTTATCGCTGACCTTATTTCATTTCCTCGTATCATCCATAATTATGGTGTCTTCCCATCTGTACGATTAGCTCCGTAGTGGAGAAAAGATCCTTCCTCTCCCGTTACTTTGTATCGCCTGCACGTCGGTGGTCTGGGGATTCGCTCTGTTCTTCTTCTTCCAAGGACTCAGTACCTGGCAGGTAAGGAATGATGGAGAAGATGGAGTAGGAGTGAGCGGCTTTACGGGCTGATTAACCTGTGTGTGTCGTGTAAGAAGCCTTTGTAAAACGAGATTATGGATTAAACATATGTTTACACCCGCTAAGCCTTCAGATATCAGAGTAATCCTTCCACCAAAATCCCTAGATATGGAGATCTCTACTGTGCCAGATTCCTGCGCTATCCTGCTGAGGGGCAAACGTACCTTTGTTGGGTAGACACTATGGTAGTATTATGTAGGTTTTCCGAGGTGGTAAAACTTACACACCATATGGCAGTAGGTCTGGTGATTGTGGGTGGAATAGGAACAGGCACACAATTTTGTCTTGATGGCTCAACAGATGTAAATCGGATGACACCCACATCATAGAATAGCTGATTTAAAAGGGTTTCTGTCACCAGGTTTTTGCTACTCCATTTTAGATGCTCTAACGATAATCTCCTGCTGATAAAACTATGATTTTATAAAAATTACAACAAGCAGCCCAGTAAGTATTACATCCTTTGAATCAGGGTCTCTGCCCCTACATCATGCTGCTCCCAGGTAGCAAAACCTGGTTTCCAGCTAATGAAGTGATAGCATGTTGCTAAGGTATGCGATCACTTTGGTGGGCTCCCAATGGATCAGAAATCAATCTTGAAAATGAAAGGGGCCACAAGTCTTTCACTGCACAGTGGTTCCCGGACCACCCACTGTGCAGGGGGAACTGCAGCTCAGCTCTATAGAAGTAAATGGGACCCCTTCAGTTCCTTGCACCCTCTTCATGGATCTTAGGACTAAGATAGATAATAGATTTTAATGGACATTTTCTGTTTTATCTTTAGAAAACTCCCGCAGAGTCTCGAGAGCACAACAGGGATTGTATCTTACTCGGCTTCTTCGATGACCATGATATTTGGCATTTCCTCTCCTCCATCGCCATGTTTGGTTCATTTCTTGTAAGTTCTATGACCCAGAATCCTGATAATCGGATGGTGCAGGGGTCTGACTATGGAGGACTCTTCACAGATGTTTTTTTTTCTCTTTCCAAGGTGCTGCTGTGTCTGGACGATGATCTGGATGAAGTACAGAGAGACAAGATTTATGTGTTCTGAAACGTGTCGTAATGGCTGTAACTAGCAAAAACTAAAGGATATCAGGAGAGAGCTGCCACAGCTGATGGTGAAACCAACCTGGAGAAAGCTTTATCCGTCCAGTTTTCCACACTTGAAAATAACTCCTTAGGAAACCTGCAGCTCCGATAACAGGATGTGTGATCAATTTGTGCCAGGACATAAAGGCTGCCTTTTTTTTTTTTTTTTTGGTCGAACATTGTACTTTTCACATTAGCCACAGAGTGGCAGCCTTGTTTCTCGTTGCCAAAACGGACCTCTTCGTGGCTCAGCCTCTCGGCCATTATATGGCTTTATGCTGCAATGTCGAAATCGAGTAGATGAATTTGTATGGATGGCGTCTGACTGCTTATCTGTGACAAGTGGGAGACATTACCTTGCGGAGGCAGTGACATATGGATTAAAGAAATAGAAAGCGGTTCTTCTCATTGCCAACTTTTACTTGAGGGTTTTTTTTTTTTGTCCTGGTTGGTACATATGAAGGATTTACACAGAGTACTCCTAATGAGACCAATCTCACTATGGCACTGATTTATTTATATTTTTTTTTTTTCTTGATCCCTTGCTGGGGAGCGTTCTGTGGATTGGCCATAGATATAGGATCAGTGGTTGTCACTGCTTCCTTGCTGGGGAGCGTTCTGTGGACTGGCCATAGATATAGGATCAGTGGCTGTCACTGCTTCCTTGCTGGGGAGCGTTCTGTGGACTGGCCATAGATATAGGATCAGTTACTGTCACTGCTTCCTTGCTGGGGAGCGTTCTGTGGACTGGCCATAGATATAGGATCAGTGGCTGTCACTGCTTCCTTGCTGGGGAGCGTTCTGTGGATTGGCCATAGATATAGGATCAGTGGCTGTCGCTGCTTCCTTGCTGGGGAGCGTTCTGTGGACTGGCCATAGGTATAGGATCAGTGGCTGTCGCTGCTTCCTTGCTGGGGAGCGTTCTGTGGATTGGCCATAGATATAGGATCAGTGGCTGTCACTGCTTCCTTGCTGGGGAGCGTTCTGTGGACTGGCCATAGATATAGGATCAGTGACTGTCGCTGCTTCCTTGCTGGTGAGCGGTCTGTGGACTGGCCATAGATATAGGATCAGCGACGATCGCTGATTACTTGCTGGGGAGTGTTCTGTTTTCTGGCCATGGATATAGGATCAGTGACTGTCACTGCGCCAAAAGTGCACATACGTTACAATGTAGAGGAGAACCCCCTCTAGCCAGAAGTATAGGTTAATAATGCTCCAGATACTGTACTGTGGATGTGGTTTATGACATGGCTGACGTTGGCATTGTGCACATAGATTTAGAGTCTTAAATCTTACATGTAACAGAGATCCTCGGGCATGGAAGAGCAAGACGATGATCAGATAATCATGCAAACCTTGTCTTTTTTTCCGCCTATGTGTAAATGGTACTGTGCCTGTTGTGTTGGTATTGGCATCCTGCTACATTTTTGTGCAGTGAATGATTATGTCCAAGTAACTGAAAAAGGGCCCAGCAACAGCGCCACCTTTTTCCTGGGCGGTGTCTGGTATTGCCGCTCATTCCTATTCACGTGATTGGGAAAATTTGTATTACCAGGTACTGCTCATGACCAGGGTCGGGTGCTGGGTTTGGGGAGAATTAAAATGCAAATACCTAAACTCTTATAATAAAAAAAATTACAAATAATCAAATTTTGAGCCGTCCTCTGTTGTCGTGGAAATCTGAATCATTAAAATCGACTTTCAGACTTTACTAGCTGAGATATCTTGGAGACTATATTACTGTATATACCCTGCTTGATCATGGACAGACGGGACTTTCCGTTCAGTAATGTCCATTTTATACAATAACTTTATTAAAATGAGCACAAAGGGTTAAGGGGGTCTGTCGAGTGCACATTTCTCTCTTGGTGGGGGAGAGAGTGGTCTTGCAAATCCATTTAATTAGTGCGCTACCTCCCTCTGAGACAGAGGCCGTTTTACATGTGCTTGATCCTGGCATGGGGCTGACAAATCTCCTGTGGAACCTGGTCAGCTTCATGGGCTGTGGACCATGCCATAGCCTCCCAGAGTATGATCACCCCGCAAAGTAAGAGGCCTCTAATGTGCCAGCCAGTGTGAGCCCCCATAGTAAATCCTTCTCCACAGCACTCCACACATTTTGTTGCCCCCATGTGCAAAAACCTCCCCTCCCCACAATATAACGCCCTTGGTATTCCCTAATCACAAAAAATTGTTCCTAAGAACCAGTGTAGGGTCGTAGGGTATTGATTCTTTATTTACAAATTGCCATAAGGCAAATGAGCCCTAACTAAAGGTTCTGTGATTATTAAAAAGGTCATCTTTATTATCTATTTATCACCTTATCAGTTTGTGCAGTTTAAAAAACACAAGTTTGTGTTGGTCCTTACCTTGAAACAATTTTCAGATACTGGGTTAAAGCTTTTAGTTAATACTTCTATTAGCCGATCAATTGGGGAAACTCACGGCCAGAGAAGGAGCTAGATGATATTATTGGTAGGAAATAACTCCTAATGGACAAATGTCTCACAGGAATTCAGCACTGAGCTCTTTCTAGTAATAAATCTCCTTCAGCATCGATCTCATTCATACTGACTTTTGATCTTATATAACCAGTATGTAAGGTTAGTAATATTAGTAATCTGATCAGATAACAACCGGCTTCCCCTATTTTATAGTTCACTCTGATTATAGTATCACAAAGCACTCAGTAATTGGTGTGGCCACGGACCAACACCTCATTGATGAGAATGGACCAACTCACAAACATTACTAATAGAAATGATCAGCTGCCTCCCCAACTAGTTTCACCATCACTGGTTTCATCAGGGGATTGAGGCTACAATGAAAAGTGAGCAGGATACCCACATGGGTTAGTGATGTCCTACAAGGAATTCCTCCTTTAACACTGGGGTCTAGAGACACGTCAATCACAAAAACAGAACTCAATTACTGAGTGCTTTGTGATACTATAATCATAGTGAGCCACAAAATAGGGGAAGCCAGTTGTTATCTGATCAGATTACTAATATTACTAACCTTACGTACTGGTTATATAAGATCAAAAGTCAGTATGAATGATGCTGAAGGAGAGATTTACTAATAGAAAGTCCTCCGTGCTGAATTCCTGTGAGACATTTGTCCATTAGGAGTTATTTCATACCAATAATATCCATCTCCTTCTCTGGCCGTGAGTTTCCCCAATTGATCGGCTAATAGAAGTATTAACTAAAAGCTTTAACCCCTTTACCCCCCAAGGTGTTCATGACCAGGCCAATTTTTACAATTCTGACCACTGTCATTTTATGTTGGAAATAACTCTGGAACACTTCAACGTATTCCCCTGATCCTGAGATTGTTTTTTCGTGACATATTGTACTTCATGATTGTGGTAAAATTTCTTCGATATCACTTGCGTATATTTGTGAAAAAAAAACAGAAATTTGGCAAAAATTTTGAAAATTTCACAATTTTCAAACTTTTAATTTTTATGCCCTTAAATCAGAGAGATACAGTTATATGAATAAGTTTGGGCACCCCTATTAATCTTAAGCTTAATGTTTTATAAAAATTGGTGTTTTTGCAACAGCTATTTCAGTTTGATATATGTAATAACTGTTGGACACAGTAATGTTTCTGCCTTGAAATGAGGTTTATTGTACTAACAGAAAATGTGCAATCTGCATTCAAACAAAATTTGACAGGTGCATAAGTATGGGCACCCTTATCATTTTCTTGTTTTAAATACTCCTACCTACTTTTTACTGACTTACTAAAGCACATTTTTGGTTTTGTAACCTCATTGAGCTTTGAACTTCATAGCCAGGTGCATGCAATCATGAGAAAAGCTACTTAAAGTGGCCACTTGCAAGTTGTTCTCCTGTTTGAATCTCCTCTGAAGAGTGGCATCATGGGCTCCTCAAAACAACTGTCAAATGATCTGGAAACAAAGATTATTCAACATAGTTGTTCAGGGGAAGGATACAAAAAGCTGTCTCAGAGATTTAACCTGTCAGTTTCCACTGTGAGGAACATAGTAAGGAAATGGAAGAACACAGGGACAGTTCTTGTTAAGGCCAGAAAAGGCAGGCCAAGAAAAACATCAGAAAGGCAGAGAAGAAGAATGGTGAGATCAGTCAAGGACAATCCTCAGACCACCTCCAGAGAGCTGCAGCATCAACTTGCTGCAGATGGTCTCACTGTGCATCGGTCAACTATACAACTCACTTTGCACAAGGAGAACCTGTATGGGAATGTGATGCGAAAGAAGCCTTTTCTGCAAGCACGCCACAAACAGAGTCGGCTGAGGTATGCAAAAGCACATTTGGAGAAGCCAATTTTTTTGGAAGAAGGTCCTGTGGACTGATTAAACCAAGATTGAGTTGTTTGGTCATACAAAAAGGCGTTATGCATGGTGGCAAAAAAAACACAGCATTCCAAGAAAAACACTTGCTACCCACAGTAAAATTTGGTGGAGGTTCCATCATGCTTTGGGGCTGTGTGGCCAATGCAGGCACCGGGAATCTTGTTAAAGTTGAGGGACGCATGGATTCCACTCAGTATCAGCAGATTCTTGACAATAATGTTCAAGAATCAGTGATAAAGTTGAAGTTACGCAGGGGATGGATCTTTCAGCAAGACAATGATCCAAAACACCGCTCCAAATCTACTCAGGCATTCATGCAGAGGAACAATTACAATGTTCTGGAATGGCCATCCCAGTCCCCAGACCTGAATATCATTGAACATATGTGGGATCATTTGAAGAGGGCTGTCCATGCTCGGCGACCATCAAACTTAACTGAACTGGAATTGTTTTGTAAAGAGGAATGGTCAAAAATACCTTCATCCAGGATCCAGGAACTCATTAAAAGCTACAGGAAGCGACTAGAGGCTGTTATTTTTGCAAAAGGAGGATCTACTAAATATTTATGTCACTTTTCTGGTGAGGTGCCCATACTTATGCACCTGTCAAGTTTTGTTTGAATGCAGATTGCACATTTTCTGTTAGTACAATAAACCTCATTTCAAGGCAGAAACATTACTGTGTCCAACAGTTATTACATATATCAAACTGAAATAGCTGTTGCAAAAACACCAATTTTTATAAAACATTAAGCTTAAGATTAATAGGGGTGGCCAAACTTTTTCATATAACTACGTCACACAAAAATAGTTAATAAATAACATTTCCCACATGTCTACTTTACATCAGCACAATTTTGGAACCAAAATTTTTTTTTGTTAGGGAACTATAAGGGTTAAAAGTTGATCAGCGATTTCTCATTTTTACAACAAAATTTACAAAACCATTTTTTTTTTTTAGGGATCACATCACATTTGAAGTCACTTTGAGGGGTCTTTATGACAGAAAATACCCAAAAGTGACACCATTCTAAAAACTGCACCCCTCAAGGTGCTCAAAACCACATTCAAGAAGTTTATTAACGCTACACATGCTTCACACCAATTAATTGAACGTGAAAGGAAAAAATGAACATTTAACTTTTTTTCACTAAAATTTTATTTGAGACCCCAATTTTTTTATTTTCACAAGGGTACCAGGAGAAATTGGACCCCAAAAGTTGTTGTGCAATTTCTCTTGAGTACGCTGATACCCCATATGTGGGGGAAAGCCATTGTTTGGATGCACGGCAGGGTTCGGAAGGGAAGGAGCGCCATTTGACGTTTTCAATGCAAAACTCGCTGGAATTCACAGCGGACCCCATGTCGCATTTGGAGAGCCCCTGATATGCCTAAACAATGGAAACCCCCCACAAGTGACCCCATTTTGGAAACTAGATCCCTCAGGGAACTTATTTAGATGTGTGGTGATCACTTTGAACCCCCAAGTGTTTTGCAAAGGTTTATGACGTAGAGCAGTGAAAAAAAAATCTTTTAGCCGCAATATTTTTATTTTCACGAGGGTGCTAGGAGAAATTGGACCCCAAAAGTTGTTGTGCAATTTCTCCTGAGTACGCTGATACCCCATGTGTTGAAGAAAACTACTGTTTGGGTGCATGTCAGGGCCCGGAAGGGAAGGAGTGACGCTTTGGAATGCAGACTTTGGTGGAACGGTCTGCGGGCGTTATGTCACGTTCTCAGAGCCCCTGATGTGCCTAAACAGTGGAAATGCCCAACAAGTGCCCCCTTTTTGGAAGTGATAGCTGATTTTTGAATTTTATAATGTAGTGTCATACGTCAGTTGTGTAGGACAACCTGACGAACACTACACAACTGACGCAAGACAACCTGACGAACGCTACGTCAGCTGTGTAGTGTTCATCAGGTTGTCATACGTCAGAAATTAATTTAGTAGTCCATGGAAGTATGGTACATTTTGAAGCATTCTTTCATGCACAGGCCAGGTTTGTCGGGGCAGGTGTCACATTGATAAATGGTGACCTTGCGTATTCCCCTTTTATAACACACTCGGCACCTCTTTTGTGACTTACTTTTTTTTCCGCTGTGAGGGACCTCTCCCGGGAAATGCTGGCCTGGTATGATGCAAGGTCCTTCACTTCTGGAAGTACTGGGGCCGGCTCCGTCACCGCTGCCAAATATTAGGGCCTTGATAACGGTCTCCTGGAAGTGAAGATACGACGTTGAAGTCTGGCCTGCACATTGTGACAGAAGGAAAGCGTTGTGCATTGCCATCTGTACAAGGTGCACCGCCATCTTCTTGTACCACACCTTGGCCTTTCTCAAAGCACTGTACAGCTGGAGGACTTGATCAGAGAGATCAACTCTCCCCCCCATGTATTTGTTGTACCCCACTACACAGTCTGGTTTGGCGACCTGTGTAGTGGAACCTCGTACAGTGCTGAGGGTGCTGCCATCACCATGTATGGTGGTCAAGAGAAGGACATCCCTCTTGTCCTTGACGACCAGAAGGTGGTCGCTACATTGGGCTCTGCTCTCACCCCTTCTGAGCAGCTGCCCAATTAGCGTCTTTGGGAGGTCTCTCTGATTTTTGCGGACAGTACCGCAGGATGCGGTACGTCGCGCAGAGAGGGACTTGAAGAGGGACACTGGTATAAAAGTTATCCACGTGCAGGTGATAACCTTCATCCAGCAGTGGGTGCACCAAGTCCCACATAATTTTCCCACTCACTCCCAGAACAGGAGGGCATTCAGGGGGTTCAAGCCGGGAGTCCTTCCCTTTGTAAACTCAAAACTTGTGAGTGTACCCTGAGGTACTCTCACATAGTTTATACAGCTTGATCCCATACCTGTCCCTCTTACTGGGCAGGTACTGCTGGAATCCAAGCCGCCCCTTAAAATGAACTAGTGACTCATCCACGCAGATGTCCCTTTGGGGCACGTACACTTCAGCAAACTTGTTGAAGTGTTCGAGGACCGGCCGAACTTTGAAAAGACGATCAAAGTTCGGGTCATCGCGTGGAGGACACCTTGCATTATCGTTGTAATGCAAGAACTTGTGGATGGCCTCAAAATGTGTCTGGGTCATGACCATTCGGAACACTGGAGTGTTATACAAAACGTCAACATTCCAGTATTGCCGAAGTTCTGGCTTCTTCACGATCCCGATATGAAGGACCAGGCCCCAAAACGTCATAATTTCTTCTGCGTCTACAGGAGACCAGTTAGAAAATGATGAAGAGGGCTTTTGTTCCAAAAACTGATGAGCGTACAAATTAGTTTAGCCCACCATGAGGTTTACGAAATCCTCAGAGAAAAAGACTTTGAAAAAGTCAGGGGAGAGGGGGATTGGTGTGGATGAGGGGAGATCAGAGATGGACTTACCAAAGGATCAGCAGCAGGACCGGAACAGAAGACCCAGACAGGAGCAGGAGACCGCTATTGGAGCTGAAGACCAGAACCGAGAGAATTAACAGGGACACTGGGGTGAGGGGAGATCAGAGATGGACTTACCAAAGGATCAGCCGCAGGACCGGAGAAGGAGACCGGGAGCCCAGAGCAGGAGACAGATACTGGAGCTGGAGACCAGAACCGAGAGAATTAACAGGGACACTGGGGTAAGGGAGGTAAAAAGACGGGAGGGGGGGGAGGGAGAGGGAGATCAGAGATGGACTTACCAAAGTCTTCTCTGTTCTTCAGCAGGATCAGCAGCAGGCTCTGGAGCAGGAACCACAGCAGGTCAGGAGCAAGAGCCCCAGGACCCCGGAGCAGAACATCCAGGAGCATCAGCAGTGACTGGAGCAGGTGAGAAGATGGTTTTGTGGAGTCACAGAATATTCTGTGGCACTATAAGGCCCAGCGATAAACAGATCAGACGTGACCGCTCTGTAGAAATCCTCACCAAGTGTGAGGGTCTGCAGGGGGTCATAGGGTGGTGACAGGCTGGTCACCACCCAGTCACCTCCCGGTCAGGTAATCTGATTGGAGCGATCGATGATGACATCGATCGCTCCAATCAGAGTACCTGAATACAGGAGACGGGGCGGTCACAGGGAGGTGTCACCTCTCTGTGACCCCCTGTGGTGCATCCTCTGCCCCAGCCATGTCTGATTGGTGACATTGATTGCACCAATCAGACATGGCTGGGGCAGAGGATGCACCACAGGGGGTCACAGGGAGGTGACACCTCCCTGTGACTGCCCTGTCACCTGTATTCAGGTACTCTGATTGGAGCGATCGATGTCATCATTGATTGCTCAAATCAGAATAGACTGGGGGCTTTACATTCATTACAGGGGGGTCATGGGGTGGTGACAGGCAGGTCACGGGGCGGTGACAGGCAGGTCACAAGCCGGTGACCGCCCTGTCACCGCGCAGTCACGCTACGATAGGTGCGATCGATGACATCACCGCAGGTCCTGCCAGTACGCCGCGGGATGCCAAGGAGAGTAGACGCCGCAGGGAGCAGACTGGAGAGGTGAGTATACAGGTTTTTTTTATTTTTAACCTTTTAATTCTTTTTTTTTTTACTATAGATGCAGCATTTAAAGCATCTAAGTTGGTCATAGAATATAAATCCATGCCGGTTGCATGGATTTATATTGTGTGACCAACTTGTCAAGCATTTTTCCAAGTGATGCTCAAAATCGCTTGGAAAAGTGCTTGAAAAAAGCGCATGTGAAAACGCTGAAAAAATGCTGAAAAAACGCTTCTCTCTGGCAGAAAAAAACACATGTAAATCTGCATGATGGGCACTTATCCTCAGTTAGGGCTTATTTGCCTTATTGGCAATTTGTAATCTGGTGTCCCCCTACACACACAGTATGATGGCCCACAGTACGACACTCGCACAATGCCATTCCTCCACCCACAGCATGACACACGCATACTTATTCCCCCCCATGAGTACGATTCTCCCATTATACATTCCCACACAGCCACCCAAAGTTCAACATACAATGACGCCTCGCTATCCCCCCCACACAGTATGCCTCATCCAAAGTATTCCCTTCCTCCCAGCATGTTTTTACCCCAGAGATGCTCCTAGTGTCTCACATAATGCCTCCCCCAGTACATTCTCTACAGCCCCCATACAGTAGGATGACTCCACAACCTCCCCATACAATTTATGATGCACTCACCGCCTCCCTCCACCATAATATATTGCCCAAAAAGCCTCCACATGCAATATTATGTACTGTGGGGGCCTGCAGGAGCATTTCCGCACAATGATGTCCCGTAACCCCATAGGCACCATCCACACAATATGATGCCTTTCACAGCTCTTCACAAACACAGTAGGATGGCTCCTTGCACGTTCTTCAGTCTCTACCCAAACTGAACCGTGGCTCTGACTGCTCCTTGTTTCACCATCGTATTCTAGTGTATCTGCATCCTACAGTCAGGACTTGCCCCCTGACCTCCTGGGACCATTGAAAAATCAGGAAGGTTGTACAGGATGGCAGTATCAGACTATGCAAATGGTATAGTCATCGCCTGCAATCATGGAGCTGCAGTTGCATCAACCTGGTGCACAGTCATCTGCATACATGGGGACTAATTGCTTCATTTTAGATGCCAGAGAGCAAAGTATTAAAAAAATATATATTGTATATCTGCAGGATCACACTTACCCCATAATGGATGTGTTTCTATAACCATTAGCAATGATTGAATAGATTCAATGTGATTCGAACGTGTCAAATTTTTAGGAGCTTTCAGAAACACCAAATTTGAACCAATTTGATTTGTGCAATTCGTCTAAAATGCCTACTGCATTTGCAAAAGATTTTAATCTTCTAGAGAAAAAAAGTTCGCATTACTCCAGGCACAACTGGGTGGACTTCTCCATAATGCCTTGCAGCTATCACATCACCGTCTAACCCAAACAATCAAGATGCACTAACATAGCTCGTAAAGAAAAAAAAATGCAGGGAATGCAACAGCCAGTTTGGGGTGAATCTGGATAGTGAGAGCACGTCACAGCTTTGCTGGGGAGTTGTTCTGGGGGTTTTTGTCCGAAGGTCACAGATACAGTTGAATATAACAGTGGAGCAGGGAGCCAATAGATCCCTCTACTCTTCAGTTTATGTAGACTGAGGATCTTTTGGGTCACATAACAGATCTCAGGTCATGGGACTGGCAGCAAAGAAGACAGAAGAGGAACAGGACACAAAGTTGAATTTCAAAAGATTAGCTCATCTCTACGAAACACCTAACACTGTTGGTGCAAGTGTGCGATGTAGTGATACCGCCCTATTGTGCCCTGAAACATTTCATCAAAAGAAAAACTCCTCAAAAGAGCATTTTATGAAGTAATTTATGAACACCTCAAAAAACTTTTCTGTCAATTATAGGATCAAATTATGCAAAATGCAGTTTTGCCTGATACCTGACTTTGTTGTCTTGGTGTGGGGAAAAAGGGAAATAATGTGAAGGCACAGTATGGGGAGACCTGTAGTTATTTTCCTGACTTGCATAGCACCATTAGATTTGACAGCACCTTACAGACATCATCACTGTCCCAATTGGGGCTCACAATCTTCCCTATCCATATGTCTTTGGGTGGATTTCCTCAAATTTTGTCCCACATTCCTAACACGGGGAGAACATACAAACTCGCAGATGTTGTCCTTGAGGAGATTTGAACCCGGGACCCCACAGCTGTAAGTGTTAACTACTGAGTCACCGCTGCCCAGTATACAGAAAGAGGGATAGTATTGGGGGCAGTTTACAGGAGGGCTAGTGTGAAGGCACAGTATGAGGGGCACTATACAAAGTGCGGGTATAGTATAGGAGGCTATATATAGGAGAGATGTGAGGGCTCAGTTTGCAGGGTAACACAGAGGGCACAATGGGGGCAGTATACAGGAGTGATAGTGTGAGGGTACATTATGGGTCAGGCAGTTTGCAGAGTGAGAGATAATGTGAGGGTACATTATGGGACAGGCGGTATGCAGAGTGAGGGATAATGTGAGGATACATTATGGGACAGGCGGTATGCAGAGTGAGGGATAATGTGAGGGTACATTATGGGACAGGCGGTATGCAGAGTGAGGGATAATGTGAGGGTACATTATGGGACAGGCGGTATGCAGAGTGAGGGATAATGTGAGGGTACATTATGGGACAGGCGGTATGCAGAGTGAGGGATAATGTGAGGATACATTATGGGACAGGCGGTATGCAGAGTGAGGGATAATGTGAGGGTACAATATGGGACAGGCAGTTTGCAGAGTGAGGGATAATGTGAGAGTACATTATGGGACAGGCAGTTTGCAGAGTGAGGGATAATGTGAGGGTACATTATGGGACAGGGGATAATGTGAGGGTACATTATGGGACAGGCGGTATGCAGAGTGAGGGATAATGTGAGGGTACATTATGGGACAGGCAGTTTGCAGAGTGAGGGATAATGTGAGGGTACATTATGGGACAGGTGGTATGCAGAGTGAGGGATAATGTGAGGGTACATTATGGGACAGGCAGTATGCAGAGTGAGGGATAATGTGAGGGTACATTATGGGACAGGCAGTATGCAGAGTGAGGGATAATGTGAGGGTACATTATGGGACAGGCAGTTTGCAGAGTGAGGGATAATGTGAGGGTACATTATGGGACAGGCAGTTTGCAGAGTGAGGGATAATGTGAGGGTACATTATGGGACAGGGGATAATGTGAGGGTACATTATGGGACAGGCAGTTTGCAGAGTGAGGGATAATGTGAGAGTACATTATGAGACAGGCAGTTTGCAGAGTGAGGGATAATGTGAGGGTACATTATGGGACAGGTGGTATGCAGAGTGAGGGATAATGTGAGGGTACATTATGGGACAGGCAGTATGCAGAGTGAGGGATAATGTGAGGTTACATTATGGGACAGGTGGTATGCAGAGTGAGGGATAATGTGAGGGTACATTATGGGACAGGCAGTATGCAGAGTGAGGGATAATGTGAGGTTACATTATGGGACAGGCAGTTTGCAGAGTGAGGGATAATGTGAGGGTACATTATGGGACAGGCAGTTTGCAGAGTGAGGGATAATGTGAGGGTACATTATGGGACGGGATAATGTGAGGGTACATTATGGGACAGGCAGTTTGCAGAGTGAGGGATAATGTGAGGGTACATTATGGGACAGGCAGTTTGCAGAGTGAGGGATAATGTGAGGGTACATTATGGGACGGGATAATGTGAGGGTACATTATGGGACAGGCGGTATGCAGAGTGAGGGATAATGTGAGGGTACATTATAGGACAGGCAGTTTGCAGAGTGAGGGATAATGTGAGGGTACATTATGGGACAGGCGGTATGCAGAGTGAGGGATAATGTGAGGGTACATTATGGGACAGGCAGTTTGCAGAGTGAGGGATAATGTGAGGGTACATTATGGGACAGGGGATAATGTGAGGGTACATTATGGGACAGGCAGTATGCAGAGTGAGGGATAATGTGAGGGTACATTATGGGACAGGCAGTTTGCAGAGTGAGGGATAATGTGAGGGTACATTATGGGACAGGCGGTATGCAGAGTGAGGGATAATGTGAGGGTACATTATGGGACAGGCGGTATGCAGAGAGGGATAATGTGAGGGTACATTATGGGACAGGCGGTATGCAGAGTGAGGCATAGTGTGTGTGCGTGAACACTATGGGACAGGCAGTATGAAGTGAGTGATATGAGAACAGTATAGGACAGGCGGTATGAAGTAAGGGAACAGTATGGGACAGGCGAAATGAGGCATAGCGTCAGGGTACAGCATGGGACAGGCAGTATGGAGATTGACTGATAGTATGTGAACACTGTGACAGGCAGTATGAATTGAGGGAACAGTATAGGACAGGCAGTATTGAGTGATAATGTGAGAGAACAGTATGGACAGGTGGTATGAAGTGAGGCATAGTGTGAGGAAACAGTGTGGGACAGGCAGTATTCAGAGTGAGGTATAGCGTCAGGATACAGCATGGGACAGCAGGCAGTGTGAGGGAACAGTATGGGACAGGCAGTATGCAGAGTGAGGGATGAGAGCACAGTAGGGGACAGGCAGTATGCAGAGTGAGGGATGAGAGCACAGTAGGGGACAGGCAGTATGCAGAGTGAGGGATGAGAGCACAGTAGGGGACAGGCAGTATGCAGAGTGAGGTATAGTGTGTGTGAACACTATGGGACTAGGAGGATGAAGTGAGTGATAGTGTGAGGGAAGAGTATGGGACGGGCAGGTATGCAGAGTGAGAGATAGCGTGAGGGTAAAGTATAAAGTGGTGGCAGCACCAGGATGGGACAACGTGGCATCAACCAACAGTGTAAGGGTATGTTGCTGTGCTTATGCATGACCATCTTTTTCATCTCATCTGCTCCTTACAGAAGGGTCTGGAGCCCCACCTTCTGCCAATATATGAAGGTCTTATTCATAAATTCATTTAATAGATTTATTAATTACTTATTAGCAAATCTGGAAACATTCCCTGTCTAGATTGTAATAAAAAAACCATGCATGTTACAAAGTAAAACAATTTTCTCCCTACAAAAATAGTTAATTTTCACTAAAAAGTTTGACATTTGCATCTGTAAAGAATCAGCAGTTAACCACATTCAGCACAGCATCATCCCAAGTGTTACTGCCCCCCACTCCTATAAAGTGTAAAGGGGAAACCAATGCCCCCGAATTGAGTCTATAAAAGGATTTGCTGGAGGGAGATCTCCCCCCTCCTATTGAGTGACAAACTTTTCCCCTTTCCCGCATCCTTTAGGTATCTGGAGAATGTGTGCAGACCCCCAAACCCAGCAGTTCGGTCAGACCTTCCCCTAATATGGAGTTGGGAACATGATGGTCTGGAGGGGGGAGAAGGTGGGCTGATACTCCCCTACGTTAAAGGCAGAACAGGACTTTTATCTCCCCATCCTACTTCTCTCTCAGTCAGTACTTTGCATCCTGGAGGAAGAGACCATCATCCCGTAGCAATCTGTGAGTTTTGGGGAGGGATGGGCTGGGGTCCTGAGTCGGTGGGTTTAGGATTTCTATGCTTAGAGTAAGGGCAAGGGGATCTATGCATGCATGTTATATCAGAGGGATCATACCTTACATAGAGGGATGCAGCTGAGGCTTTTGCCATTATAGAACTGTAAGTCCCAGCAAGCTCTGGTAGACAATATCCTGGTATGGTCTAGCATACACATTCATAAGATTATCTAGATTACAGAAGCAGAGAACGTCCATTAGTGGTGAATGTAATGTATGATCCCAGGAAGTGAACTATTCTAAATAAGGGAAGAAATTAAGTGCGAGCGATTTCTGGTGTTGATGTTCTCGGGGAATTTATGGCAGAAACTTGCCAGATCTGTTTCTCGTTCTTTTATGGAATGAGATCAATGTAAACCTAGCGATCAGCCAGTAACGCAGTCTACAGACAGATATTGTGAAACAGCTTGGGCCATCCAGTCTCCATAATTGGAAATGACGCGTGAACGAGAGATCAGACAAAACTTTTTGCTACCGTTAGTGTAAAGAAAGTAGGAACTCACGATTCTTAACCCCTTATGAACAAATTTTTTCACTTTTCCTTCTCACCATTTCGGCAGCAATAACTTTAATTTCTTTTTTTTTTATTGGCATGGTGTTATGCTGGAGAAATTGTATTATTTTTCTGCATTGTTTCAGGAGTCCGCATACGAATTATGTAGGGGATTTTCATAATAAAATGAAGGAAAAAGAAAGCTCCTTTTCATGATGCTCATGCTCCATATTTAAGTTATTACAGTCGTGTGAACACATTGTATGTAGGTTTTCACTTTTTATGTAATTAATATAAGATAGTAAGTTTGTTTTTTCATTTATTTTTTTTGAGGGGAGGCTGTTTTTTTAGACTTTTTTTTTTATTATTTAATTTTTAATTCCATTATTTAACATAGTCGTATTTGTTATATAAAATGTTCCAGAGTACATCATAAAAGATCTCTGGTGGACATTATTTTTTTTCTTTATTGTGTAGCTTTGCTGAGGTTTTATTTTGTACTGTACCTGGGGCATTGATAGAAGCCCCTCGTTGCAAGAAATACAATCCCTCGTCTTGGAGAAGTCACTGACAGAACTTATAGATTTGCTATGATGGGCAGACAGCTGGAATCAATAGATGCATCTATTCACTAGCACTTATTAGGGTACGTACCCACAATGAGTTTTTGGTGAAAATCAGCAACATCAAAAACGTCCCAGAAGCTTATTGTGAGAACGTAGCCTTAAACCCTATAAAACCTGGGAACAAGAAAGGAAGTGGTGGCAAGAACTCGTATCTTCTCCTCGGGGTCTTCAGCTGTCTCTGATAGCCGATTATTGGAACCGCACCTTCTAGAATGCAAGAACGAAAAGGCGGAGACTTAAAAGACTGCTCAAGATTGAGACCCTCACTGCCAAAAGTCATAGGGGATCGTGAAGGGGTTAAAGAACACCTATATCTAACATATTCTATGTATACAAATCTTTGAGGTTTTTTGGTTGGTAAATATTCTGCCACTTGGTTTCTCGTGTAACAACCGACATGGGCAATATTGCAGCTTTTACAAGTTATCTGGATTTACCACTTTTTATTGATCCAGACATATTAGCCAATGTCATAAAGCATGGAATAATGGGGGTCCAATCACTGGGACCTTCTCTGTGATAATGAAGACTCTCAAGTCCTTTATCTAGGCAGAGTCGAATGTGCATATTCAATCCAAGACAGCTGGGTGACAACTATGGAAGCAGCAGTGCCACCACAACAAGAGAAGTAACAGATGGCAACGTAAAACTTTAAAAACTTTTTTTATCCACTTTTCAATTGCTATTGTGTACACATTACATTAAGAGTCTTACTGTTTACTCTCCTGTTATTAGCATCATTCTGGTCATTTTCTGCACTTGTCAAGCAATATAACTAGTCTGATTTTTTATTTTTTTTTATTTTGGTGGACCAGAAATCAATTTCTCAATGTAAGCCGATGAGACTAACATTAAGGCTCTTACGGGATTACACTGAGAAAGTGATTTCTAGTCCACGCAGAAGACGCCGTGTTGATGGCAATGACAGTCCCTCGATGCAGAAGAGGACCAGAATATCACCAATAATGGGGGGGAGGCGACAATGTTAAAAGGAATTATATTCACCGATTAAATTTTGTTTTTTAATGTATGTGCAACAGTGGTAGTTCCACTGTTGCACATTTTTGCAAAATGCTTTTTCTAAACTGATCATGATCTGTAGACTTGTCCTTTCTTACTTTTTCTCGTGACCCAACATATCCCGGGATGAGTGATACGAGACGAGCCGCTTTGAAGAAAATTTAAAAAAAAAAGTATTTCTCTCTACTCTCGTGGGAGAAGTTTATGTTATATGTATCTATATCTGGCCATTAAACGGCTGTGATGTGAGTGGCAGCTTTGCTAGCATGTAGCGATAATGTCATTTGTTTTGTGAGGGTTTAGAGTGCTCTTTACCACATTTAAGAAAAAAAATTAAGGGTGGATATATCTGTAGCCATCAATAATGCTAAAAGGAACTTGACATTTTCAATGTGTGCGGCACATATTATTACACATGGTGCGGCACAATAGACATTATACTTATAAAAGCACATGACATTGTATTATCATACATAGTGCATCATTTTGCATTATATTATTAAACAAAATGTAACACATGACATATTATCACACATATTTTAAGCAAGTTATTTTCAGTTTATAAAATTGGGGGACATAGCCTATTTTTTTTGCTGGAAATCTAACCCCTTCAAGCACCCTGACATAGCTATACATCACAGTCAGGTTGCACGTGCATGGAGTGGGCTCAAGAGCTGAGCCCGCGCCATAAAGGACAAAGGTCAGCTATGTAATACAGCATTTGGATGTAACAGCAGCGACCAGAGCGAGCTGATTTACAGCAGCATTCACTGACCGTGTAACTGCTGGTGCACTTGTGACTCCTATCAGCCCCCCCCCAATGCTTTTGCAATGTTATCACGAGGTGCCAATGGATTACTATGGGAGCCAGGGGCCTACTGAAGGTCCCAACCGCTGCCATGTTGGTCCTTAAGATGTCAATTCAACTGCACACTGCAAAAACAGCAAGTTCAAGTCCCCTAAGAGGAATACAAAAGGAGGCAAAATATGTATATATATATATATATTATATGTATATATATATATATATATATATATATATATATATATATATGTACATATATATATATGTACATATGTTTAAATTACCTCCTTTTTCCCAGTTTAAAAGGTAAAAAGAAATAAAAGATTTAATCCAATTAAAAGATAAAATCATTTAAATTGTACATTAAACGCCACAAGGAATAAAATAATCAAATGCCAGAATTGTGGTACTTCTGTCGGCGCGCTTCCTTAAAAAAATGCAATTAAAAACTATCAAAACTTTCTATGTATCCTAAAATGGTATCAATAAAAACTACATGTCGGTACACAGAAAAAAAACAAACAGGCCCTCACATAGCTCCATCAAAGGAAAAAAAGTTACAGGTCTCAGAAAATAACGACAACCAATTTTTTTTTTTTTAAAACCATGTTCTGACTCAACTCACAAAAAAAAAGTGGTGAATAATCGGCCGGCTACGAAGGGGTTAATGTAATATTATCTTGTCAGATATTGTGATATACTCATTTCGTAACTGATTTTTTATTTTTATTTTAATTATCCTGTTATCTTGCATTTAGGTCCTAGCAACCATGGCCAATAAAGGTCCATCCTACGGCATGAGCCGTGATGTCCAGTCTCGCATAGAGAAGAAGTATGATGAAGAGCTGGAGGCGCGCCTCGTTCAGTGGATTAAGATGCAGGGGGGATCAGAGGTGGGAGAACCACCTGAACCGGGAAGATATGGATTCCAGCAGTGGTTAAAGAATGGAGTGGTGAGGACTGACCGGCCATAATGTGAACCTCCTACTGAAAACCATTTCTAACCAAATCCATTTCACTGATATTTTGGGCCTATTTCAGCTGTCCATATAATGTGTATAGGGCCCAATTCACCCATAACAACTTACTATGTTGTCTCCTATTGCAAACACATGCGCCTTCATTCAGACTGAGCATGCATATGCATGGAGGAGTCTGGAGAGATAATGTGTAGGGCAAGCGAGTTTACAGTGGAGTTATCTAGGGTGTATCCTATAAACCAGCCCTGTTATAAAATATTAGATATCCACCTTCTAAATTATTTTGTATCTGGATTTTGTTTTTATCTATATGGGGCTATTCATATGTCTAGTTTATTTTTTTTCTTGTGGACCAAGTTTCTACCAAAAAAGAAAAAAAAAGTAATTTTTTTTTTCAAAATGGCAGATCAAACTTGCCCACTAAAATCAATGGTTCCATGGAAAAACTCGAACTGATACCATCTGGGCGCCAACTGAGTGTTAACCACGTTTTACTATTTGATGGGTAGGAGATGCTTCTTGGAAGGTTTTTTTTTTTGCATATCAGAAAAATAGTTGCAAAACGGATGGCAAAAAACGGATACCAACCAAAATAATGAATAAAAGTATCAGATTTACTGCATTTGTCTATGGCCCCACTATCAGTATTTCATCAGTATTTTTTCTCACTGTTCCAGGTAAGGAATAATCAGAGAAAAAGGTATAAGAGAAACAAGTGTACAAATTCTACATTTTTGACCCACTCCTAGTTTTCGCTTACGAATACCGAGTAAAAATACTGACTGAATACTGACAAAATACTGATCGTGGGGCGGCAGAGTTAAAGAAAGTTTTTTCCCCATAAGCTAAAAAAAAAAAAAAAAACAAGGTCTGAATGAGGCCTTGGTCTATATATGTTAAGTTCTAAATATAAATTAACTTTCTCCCTTTGTTTTAAAATACCAATAAAAACAATTGAACGTAAATATAAATTAACGAGATCCTGATCCATCTCCTCCATGCTTAGCATCGAGAGCAGGACCATTGATGAAATGGATGTGAACAAGACTCATTGGCAAAAATGACTATGCAAGGAGTGCCAACATGGCAGATCCAGTTTTCCACAGATATAAGCCTCTGCTTAGTATTTGTCCCAATTTTTGGTGTTGCCTGGACCGACTACAGATCTCCCAACCCAAACTTACAGGCTCATATGAGTCTCTGAGGGTGTAATTTTTGGGCAGGGAGACCATGGTTGGTCTGTATGTAGACTGTGAAATACATTCCTGTGAACATTTTGATAATTGAGGCCCATTGTGTTGGTCTCCGCTAAACTTCTAAAGATTAAAGTTTTTTATAACTTTTTTTTTAGGTTCTTTCCAAAGTGATTAACAGCCTATACCCCAAAGGATCGCAGCCCGTAAAGATCCCCGATCCTCCCCCCAGCATGGTCTTCAAGCAGATGGAGCAGGTGGCACAATTTCTGAAAGCAGCAGAGGAATATGGAGTGGTAAAAACCGATATCTTCCAAACCGTAGACCTGTATGAAGGTAAAATACACTTCTTGGAGCCAAGAACCGCAATACTAGGGTTCACGCGAAGGCACCAGAATCCATCAGCAACCCCTGTTCCCTCTAAGAAGCAAACTCTGGAGATGATAGAGTTAATATTTTGCTCTTCAGACAGCGGTTATTGGGATCATTGGTCCTTAATAGCTCTGTTTTAACGCCTTCCTTTCCAGAGAGCATAGCTTAGAGGGATCACTTACAGCAACAGGACTATCAGAATCCTGACTAATAATATCTCATAGCCCATTTTCATCCAGAGTTGCATTAGGGTACGTTCACACTGAGGGTTTTGTAAGAGTTTTTGGAGCAGAAACTTTCCATTCAGTTTGTGCTCCAAAAACTCAGCAAGACAACTTAATGTGTACAAAGCCTTAAAGTGGTTATTGTTTTGCTAATCTGCGACCATATCTTATCCTAAGGAGAGGCTATGTATGTAAAACCCTGGTAGCTTTTTAAATTAGTTTTTTTCTGGATGAAAAAAAACAGACAATGGAAATTCTGTGCTTTTTACTCATTTTTTTTTGTACTGCTCATTTTGATCTCAATGGTGAAAAAACCCCAGTAGAAACGTAAAGGCCGTGTTCACACGTTGCATAAATGCTTTTTTTTCTGTTGCTTTGCATCCGCATGTTTTCTTAAGGTGTCCGTACCAAAATAAAAAAAAGAAATGCCACAATGAAAGATTATTTCATTTTTTTCCCTTTATCTGATGCATTTTTTAAAGCGTTTTTCTTTAGTACAAAAAACAGATGTGATTCTGCACTTAAAAATGCAATTACATGCATTTTTTACATGTGGTTTTTTTCTTCACGGTTCCTATTGAAGTGTACAATGGAAAAAGAAACATAAAAAAACCCCACAGTTCAAGGCAGAAGTTTTCATGAAATCGCACTCACTTTACTTGGACCGTTAAACGCAGTCGATTTTCTGCATAAAAAAACGCAGCGGTAAAAAACAAAACAGTATTTAAAGACCACGTGGGAACGTGGCCTGAAAGAATTGATGAGTTGCATTTTAAAATTGACCCGAGGTGCAGATTTCAATAAACTTGATGGCAGGTCGTCGGGATCGTTTTTTTTCCATGAATCCAAGGCATGCTAATCTGACATGGTACACTATGGACACCGCGAAAATTTGATAACTGCATGGTAAAAAAATCTCTCACAGCCCCTGTACACATGAGAGTAACGTCGGCCCAATATCCGAGGACTCGGCAGACAGTAATGTGTACCAGTGTCACGGACAGATGATGTGGAGGGAGAAGAATCCGGAATGTGTTTTTGGACCGGAAGTCCTTATGTTCTCGGTGAGAGAAGCTGCCATCGGAGGAGTTTGTCAGCAGCTCTCGTAGAGAACATAAGAGTTCTCGGCAAAGCCGATCGCTCCTGAATATGGAGGAATCTGGAGAGACCCAGTAGCTGGCAGCCGAATCATTGCTCAGCCAACATCTATGGGGCCCCTTAGATCTCATGCACTTATTATTATGGTGCTTACAGTCTGCTGTAGGGTGATGCTAAACAATTATTTTTAAGCAAAACCAGGAATAGGTGCAAAGAAAAGAAAAATATATATTATAGCACAATAGAATCCGATGCATCCGAATCAAGTCCAGTAACAAAAACTCTGCACCATGCTTCATTCTGGTGTGGATTTATATAAGATTTTGGTACATATAATCTAGGGTAAATCACTGCAATAAATGTGAATTGGGCCATGTTTTTACGATGAGTATTTTTGCTGAGTTGCACATTTTCTGCACCTATTATGTACATTAGATTAATTGCATATTTTTTACATGCATTTGTATCACTTTTTGGTCTAATTTTGGTATTTTATGCGTTCAATTAAACTTTGTTTTTTTTTAATGCTTATTGGTATTTGGCTTTGACAAAACAGTAATGATACATTTATGTGCGGATTGCATGCAATTTTAGTACGTTTCCGCAGTGGAAAAACACTATATATGAATTTTTTAATTGCAGATTTCCTGCATCTAATGCAATTCTGCAGGGTAAATCTGCACATAAAACTCCCTGTACCTGCAAGAGAAGTTTACATGTCGCGGACACAGCTTAAAAAAAAAAAAAATTAACGTTTGCATCAGATTTCTATAAATCCCATCCACTTTGCTGGAACTGTAAGACGCTGCATTTTTGGATCAGCGAAAATACATAGCTTCAAAGATTCATTGTGGGAACTTAACCTTAAAGTTAGATTCACATGACCATATAGTGGCCGAAGTATATGGCATAACTTGCTGCAGAAATCCCGAGAATGGGCTCTTCCGTCCCATCCTAAATGGAGCATACGTGCGCATGCTCAGCCTCTGCTCCACTCATTGTTTATGGTACTGCTGCAAATAGCCAAGTTCGGTACTTGTTAGTCCCATGGACCATGCATGAAGCAGAGGTCGAGCATGTTCATCTCTGCTCCATTCTGAACAGGGCTGAACCAAGAGGTTCTAGAGCTCCAACTTCAGAATCGCTGGGGATCCCTGCAGTCGGACCACCATCGATCAGCAAGTTATCCTTCGGAGGATGCAGCACAATGGGGAAACAAACTTTACTTCCACCCCAATAACATCTGATTGCAAAAAGTCACATCAATCGGACCCACCAGACAGCTCATTATTATTGTGAATCAGGGAACTGTTTGATAATTTGGCATAATTATGTCACACCTAATTACCTAAAAATTTCTCACATTATCCCTATCTTCTTTACAGGAAAAGATCTGGCTGCTGTTCAGAGGACAATTATAGCTCTCGGAAGTATCGCGGTTACTAAAAATGATGGCCAATACCAAGGAGACCCATCCTGGTTCATGAAGTAAGTGGTAAAACTTGTAGAAAATATTACCATATCTCCTCCAACACTATGAACGCCATGTATCTGTACTGATCCCTTCCCATCTATTTATCCAGGAAAGCCCAGGAACACAAGCGGGACTTCTCCGACGATAAACTCAAACAAGGGAAGAATGTGATTGGTTTGCAGATGGGCAGCAACCAGGGGGCCACCCAGGCTGGCATGACCGGATACGGGCGTCCGAGACAAATCATTAGTTAAATTCAAGTCGAGAAGGGTTAACCTCTTCTAGAAGAGTCGTTGAGTATTAAGCAGCAATTAAAGGGTACAACAAAACACATTTTTCAGCTCTCAAATGCATCATATCCATGGTAGAAGTGTTCAGTGACAACCCATCCAACTACAGGTAGATGTAGTGAAAAGTGGATGAAAATTTTTATTCCATTTCAAAGTAGTCATCTTTTTCATATAATGGAGTCTGAGACATTTACTGAAAAAAAGGGGAAACTTATTGGTGATGTAAGGGTAGAAATGACTGATTCGGGTCTGTAAACACTTCTGAACTTCACAATGGGCTGAATTTACACTTCTCCAGTACTAAACAGGAGGAACCTCACCTCTAGTGTCATTATTACCTTCCTCTATCCCTGAGCTGCATGTCCAGGCACATAGTCAAGCACTAGAGATGTAGCTCAAGTACATCTGTAACTTATGCTCATTGCCTGCATCCTCTGCAGACATCCCTCCAAAAGCTAATTTTTTGTTTTTATATTTCGTGCAATGGTTCCTTCTACATAGTCTACTACTTTCCTTTTTGTGACCTAGCACCATACTAAACACTACTCAGCAGCAGTACTAGGGTTAATCTGCTTAAGTCTTAACAAAAAAAAATGTTCAATGAAATGAATCGGTGTTTATTAAGATGATTTTTTTTTTTTTACTTTTATTTTTGGTCAAAATAAAATAGTTTATCTCATAACACTTTTGTTTTACTACTATAATATATACACACACATGACGCTGGGAAGCTATGTGATAGTGCATTTTGCCCATTATGCTAATTGGCATTTTAGAATAGAAAAAATAAAGTACAAATAATTTAAAAATAAAAAAAATATTTCAACATTGAATTATATCAAAACTTTTTTTTAAAGCTACATTTATAGAGTATACACACCCTAGCACTATTCATTTGCTACCTAGTCAGTGTTTATTACACAAAGAAAAATTCTTACCATTTTGCTGCTGTTAAACCTGTGTAACTCCTTTACATAAGTGGCTCTCCTGTTGCTTCTGATAAATCCGGCAGCACACCGCTCTTGGCTTTATCGGCTCTCCTCCTCTTTTCTATCAATATTAGAGATCGCAGCAGGACAATTGAGATTTTGCACATTTCAGAATAAAGTGTGGATAGAAAGGAAAGCATGTAATTCTTCAGGGAGAGCAGATTACACTGGTAAAATTGTATCAGTGTATGGATAGGACACAATCATGGGAATGGGAACATTGCACACTCCTCAGAATTAGGATCTGTCAGCACAGGCAAAAAAAGATCTTTCTTGAACAATGGAAGGGGTATGCTGTACAGGAACGAAGCTATGGTTGTACATGAAAGCTAGAGCAGACAGCAACTTGGATACACAGGCCTTACATGTCGCAGGTATTACCGGATGGGAAACTACAAGCAGGTTGCAAACTGAACATCTTGGTCCTGAAAATGAACAGGATAATGATTTTGCCCAGATGATATAGGTGTGAGCATTGGTAAGTACAATGATGAGCATAGCCGCCTTCCAAGCCATTCATACAGTTAGTATAACAGTGAGCGTTGGTGATATAGTGGGGAGCATAGCTGCCATCTAGGTCGTTCATACAGGTGATGTACAGTTTCTATGGTGTTAATTCTTCATACAGTGGGTATGGAAAGTATTCAGACCCCTTTAAATTTTTCACTTTGTTTCATTGCAGCCATTTGATAAATTCTAAAAAGTTCAATTTTTTTCTCATTAAAGTACACTGTGTACCCCATCTTGACTGAAAAAAAACAGAAATGTAGAAATTTTTGCAAATTTATTAAAAAAGAAAACCTGAAATATCACATGGTCATAAGTATTCAAACCCTTTGCTCAGTATTGAGTAGAAGCACCCTTTGAGCTAGTACAGCCATGAGTTTTCTTGGGAATGATGCAACAAGTTTTTCACACCTGGATTTGGGGATCCTCTGCCATTCTTCCTTGCAGATCCTCTCCAGTTCCGTCAGGTTGGATGGTGAACGTTGGTGGACAGCCATTTTCAGGTCTCTCCAGAGATGCTCAATTGGGTTTAGGTCAGGGCTCTGGCTGGGCCAGTCAAGAATGGTCACAGAGTTGTTCTGAAGCCACTCCTTTGTTATTTTAGCTGTGTGCTTAGGGTCATTGTCTTGTTGGAAGGTGAACCTTCGGCCAAGTCTGAGGTCCAGAGCACTCTGGAAGAGGTTTTCATGCAGGATATCTCTGTACTTGGCTGCATTCATGTTTCCTTCAATTGCAACCAGTCGTCCTGTCCCTGCAGCTGAAACCCCCCCCCCCCATAGCATGATGCTGCACCACTATGTTTCACTGTTGGGATTGTATTGGGCAGATGATGAGCAGTGCCTGGTTTTCTCCACACATACCACTTAGAATTATCACCAAAAGTTCTTTGTCTCATCAGACCAGAGAATCTTATTTCTCATAGTCTGGGAGTCCTTCATGTGTTTTTGAGCAAACTCTATGCGGGCTTTCATATGTCTTGCACTGAGAGGAGAGGCTTCCATCGGGCCACTCTGCCATAAAAGCCCGACTGGTGGAGGGCGGCAGTGATAGTTGACTTTGTAAAACTTTCTCCCATCTCCCTATTGCATCTCTGGAGCTCAGCCACAGTGATCTTGGGGTTCTTCTTTACCTCTCTCACCAAGGCTATTCTCCCATGATTGCTCAGTTTGGCTGGATGGCCAGGTCTAGGAAGACTTCTGGTGGTCCCAAACTTCTTCCATTTAAGGATTATTGAGGCCACTGTGCTCTTAGGAACTTTGAGTAATGCAGAAATTCTTTTGTAACCTTGGCCAGATCTGCGCCTTGCCACAATTCTGTCTCTGAGCTCCTTGGGCAGTTCCTTTGAGCTCATGATTCTCATTTGGTCTGACATGCACTGTGAGCTGTGAGGTCTTATATAGACAGGTGTGTGTCTTTCCAAATCAAGTCCTATCAGTTTCATTTAACTCAGCTGGACTCCAATGAAGGAGTAGAACCATCTCAAGGAGGATCACAAGGAAATGGACAGCAGGTGACTTAAATATGAGTGTCTGAGCAAAGGGTCTGAATACTTACAACCATGTGATATTTCAGTTTTTCTTATTTAATACATTTGCAAAAATTTCTACATTTCTTTTTTTTTCAGTCAAGATGGGGTGCAGAGTGTACTTTAATGAGAAAAAAAATGAACTTTTTAGAATTTACCAAATGGCTGCAATGAAACAAAGAGTGAAAAATTTAAAGGGGTCTGAATACTTTCCGCACCCACTGTAGCAGTGAGCGTTGGTGATATAGTGGGGAGCATAGCTGCCATCCAGGTCATATATACAGGTTGTATAGCAGTGAGCGTTGGTGATATAGTGGGGAGCATAGCTGCCATCCAGGTCATATATACAGGTTGTATAGCAGTGAGCGTTGGTGATATAGTGGGGAGCATAGCTGCCATCCAGGTCATATATACAGGTTGTATAGCAGTGAGCGTTGGTGATATAGTGGGGAGCAAGCAGTTAAGATACGTTATAGTGGTGCGCATCAATAAAGCCACAAACCATGTAAAATCTTTTATTGCCCTTAAAATAAAATTTCCAGCAAAACTTTCACCATCATTCAATCCATAATAATGTCTCATAAAAACAATAAATTAAATAATAAAAAGATAAAATTATGTTTCATGGTTCCTATGTATAATTCTGTAAAACTTCAATTTATTTACACCAATAAAATATTTAAAAATTGCCAAATAATTTTGTTGGTTTCAACTACCTTAAAGTCCACTGACCAACACTTTATGACATAACTTAACATTTTTGGAATTTGCCATTTTCATTTAAAAAAATAAAATAAAAATAACTAAACCAGCTGAAAGTGTGAGCAGCAGATGGAGGTTTGAAAGACTAATGCAATATAAAAAGTCTGTAAAGTTCTTAGGCTCGTATAGTGTTACGCATCAAATAGAAAAGGAAAACTTCCTTATCAGCCATAATAACTGAACACTTGTTTGACTATAGGAAAATAAATTGAAAAACCTCACCAGGTACAAAGGTGCGATTTCCCGGGCTAGCCACATGCCATAAACAAGGCAAAGCAGCACGTTGCGACCTGAAGGAATGCCCTGGTTGTCCCAGTTCACTCTCGGCTACCTCCCTGGGTTCATGTACAAAGGGAGGTGACTATTAGAGATACTAGATAATGGTCATTCTTCTGGATTGTCTGCAGTTGCTAAACCCAGGAAGAAACTAAGTACAGGGCGATTCACTTGTTACTTTACCCAGAAAAATAGCTGTAACTTCTAAAAGACGGGCGACTTGTACTGAAACTTGGCCTGTACATACTTTGGTTCATGAGAAGTGAGAGTGCAATGAACCTCAGTGATAGCGACGAGAAACATCCTCACGCCGAGTGGTCTCGTTGGCTTGTCATCTCCATGAGATAGACTTGCTGCACGCCTTTTTGCCTGTCGGTAGTTTATGTGTGGTGTTTGTATTTCACTCCTGCCAAATTCCTTCTTCATTTGTTAACAATGTACAGATAATTTGGAGGAGCGTGTTTTCATTGTGAAAACTTATTGGAAAACTGAGTCCTTAAAGAGGAGCCAAAGTGAGTTTCTAAAGAAGTTTGAAGGTTGAAATCCACCGTCCAAACCGAGGATTGAAGCCTTCTTTGATGAAAGAGTAACTTCAAAGTGACTGTGGCAACCAAGATCACCTGATTTAACACCACCAGATTTTTTTTGCCTTTGGGGCCATTAGTAAAGTCAGGTGTACAGTAACAAGCCACAAACATTACAGGCACTCCAAGAGAACATACAGAGAGAAATTCAGGCTATGATCCCAGATGTCTTGCGGAATACATTCAACAATATGGAATGGCACGTGCAGGCGTGCTTGGATGCGAACGGTGGCCATTTTCAACGCCTGCTTTAAAACTGCAGTTTCTCATGAAGCGAAGTACAGTACAGACCAAAAGTTTGGACACACCTGATTTAAAGATTTTTCTGTATTTTCTTGACTATGAAAATTGTACATTCACACTGAAGGCATCAAAACTATGAATTAACACATGTGGAATTATATACTTAACAAAAAAGTGTGAAACAACTGAAAATATGTCTTATATTCTAGGTTCTTCAAAGTAGCCACCTTTTGCTTTGATGACTGCTTTGCACACTCTTGGCATTCTTTTGATGAGCTTCATTTATTTGCAATAAAGAAGAATTTTTTGTGAGGACCCAGTGCTGGATGTACCTTCCTTTTCTCTTCATTGTTCCTTGCTATACTACAAGACCATCTGTGCAGAGGAGATCCGCAGTCCATGGGTGAGCTGAATACCAGGTTACCGCAAGGTTTCCTATGACTTTCATGTCTCTTTTAGAAGTTACAGCAATTTTTCCGGGTAAAGTAGTGATTCAATCACCCTGTGCTACACAGCGACAAGCATGATGTCACATTGCAACCCTGCATCCTACCGCAGCCGCTAAAGGTTTCCAGTTGTGGTAGATTTTCTGTTTTTGGTCTGAAGTCACACGTGACTGTCTTGCCATAGTATGCAATGCGAGTCGCATGCTGCTGAGACTTGAATTACACCTTGGCATTTTTTTTTCAAAAGTAAAATTGCAACTCTAAAAAAAAAGTTGTGCCGCAGCAAGTCACACAAATGTTTTTTGGTTGCGCAACCTGTCTGAGAATTGCTGCGATGTGACACACGTGGCCGTGTGGCCTCAGCCTAAAAGGGGTGAACGGCTGATCTCTGTACAGAAGTATAGTTCACACATTTAATTGAAAAATTTGACAAAATAGAAATGAAGGACAAGTGGAGGTACATTCTACATATACTATTCCCTAAATTAAAACAGTAATTTCCCATTGATTTCCACCTGTCGCACAAAATGTGATCAAAACGCACTTTGGGGCTATCTTCAGAACAGCGAGTCCCTAGTTAGATGAAGCAGCGGCGTTCCCAGACAACCCACGGTGGTACAGAAATTTATTGGAAGACCACAATAATCCTATTGAAGTCATTAATTGGTCAACAACAAATTTAGCCTTTCGCATATTCCAGAAGAACGTTAAACCCAATAATAATAAATGTCACTAAAGGTGACAAAATGAAAAGCTAAAATCCCTAACTGTGTTAGTGTAACATTTATATTGGAAACATTTATGTGGATCTGTTAGTGTCTAACTTAGGAAAAACTTGTATTTCCTAGAAATTCCTGTTATTGTGAACAGATGAGCAAGTTGAAGATGAAATGATCTCTAAAGGGCCTAAAATTAAAGAGGACACATTTCCTTTGTATTTTAGGCAAAAAAAAATAGTAATTTTTTACATTTTAAAAATTACAAAAAAGAAAAATGTCCCGATGCTAAATTTTGGGCAGCCTTGGAGATTTGTGTGCTCACATAACTTTGACCAAGGTTTCAGACCTTAATTAGCCCGTTAGGGTTATAGCAAATTTCCCAGCTTTATAAAATCCCAGCCTCCTTTAACCTTGTGCCAAAAACAGCAGCCATGGGTTCTTCTAAGCAGCTGCCTAGCTCTTTGAACATGAAAATAGTGGACACCCAAAAACAGGAGAAGGCTGTAAGAAGATAGCAAAGCGTTTTCAATTCGCCTTTTTCTCAGATTGAAATGTAATTAAGAAATGTCAGTTACCAGGAACAGTGGAGGTCAAGATAAGGTATGGAAGACCAAGCAAAATTTCAGTGAGAGCTGCTCGTAGGATTGCTAGAGAGGCAAATCAGAACCCCTACTTGACTGCAAAAGATCTTCAGGAAGATTTAGCAGACTCTGGAGATGGGGTAATTGTTCAACTGTTTAGAGACCCCTGCCCAAATATGGCCTTTATGGAAGAGTCATCGGAAGCAAACCTCTCCTGCATCCTCACCATAAAATTCAGTGTCAGAAGTGCAAAAGAACATCTAAACAAGCCTGATGCATTTTGGAAATAAGTCCTGTGGACCGATGAGGGTAAAATAGAACTCTGACCACAATGATCAAAGGTATGTGTGGAAAAAAAAGGCAGAGAATTTCAGGAAAAGAACATCTCGCTGACCATTAAGCATGGGGGAGGATCAATGCTGCTTTGGGGTTGTATTGCAGGCAATGGCATGGGGAACATTTCACAGGTAGAGGGAAGAATGCATTCAATGAAATTTCAACAAATTCTTGATGCAAACATAACACCATCTGTAAAAAAGCTGAAGGTGAAAAGAGGATGATTCTACAAATGGATAATGATCCTAAACACACGTCACAATCCACAATAGACAACCTCAAAAGGCGCAAGATGAAGGTTTTACAATGGCCCTCACAGTCCCCTGATCTGAACATCATTGGAAATCTGTGGCTAGACCTCAAAATAGCAGTGCATGCAAGACGCCCCAGGAATCTCACAGAACTGGAGGAATATTCCAAGGAAGATGGATGAAGATCCCTCAAACAAGAATTAAAAGACTCTTGTCTGGCTACAAAAGCGTTTACAAGCTGTGATACTTTCAAAAGGGGGCGCTACCAGGTACTAACCATACAGGGTGCCCAAACTTTTGCATCAGCCTATTTTCCTTTTTGTAATTTTTAAAATGTAAAAGATGAAAATATGCATTTTTTTTTCCTATAATACAAAGGAAATGTGTCATCTTTAACTTTAGGCCTTTTAGAGATCATTTCATCTTCAACTTGCTTAACAACAACAGTAATGTTGACCAGGGGGGCACAAACTTTACATGCAACTGTAGCTATCAATATCAAAGTCATCAATAGTCTGCAGCGGCTGCACAGGGTAAGAACGCTGTAGGTCTATACACGCCGTAGGTCTATACACGCCGTAGGTCTATACACGCCGTAGGTCTATACACGCTGCAGCTCGGCTCCTATCGTAGATAGCGTAACCTGACCGGCACAATGTATGTAATTGAAATCCGTGGAATGTAAATTGAATCTGTGGATTTCAGCCTTTCCCGTGCAAAAAATAAAATGTGCCACTATCCCACACTATTCCCACATCAAAATCCACAGCAGCAAAAATGTACCGTGAGCCCGGCTCCTGTAAAGAGAGTCAACAGAACTCGCAAAAGCTTCAGAGGCAACTTTGGTTAGTAATAGTGTGACGATTGGAAGAAATTCTGTGTGTGAATTTGGATTGAAGATAATAGATAAATGATGTGTCCAAGATTCCCATTAAAAAAATTCACTACAAATGAAAAAAAAAAACCTCATAAAATGTTTTTTTTAAACTTTTGGGTCCTTTTAAAACGGCTTAAAAAAAAAAAATGACAATCACCCATATTAACATAAAGTAAAAATCAAAGACGGTATGAACTGTTCCAGCGCTACAACACCTGGAGAATCCGGAATATTCCCGCTCACAGGATATGCAATATAAATGCCTAAAAATTGCAGAACCCTCAGTGCAGATCTAGGACCCTCAGCTATCGATAGAAAAGGGGTCCCCACTGCTTAGCTAGCGGATTCACCTCTCCATTGACTTTAATGATAAGTAACCATTGATTGATGGGGATCACCCAATAGGTAAGGGGCCTAGAGGTGGGATCTGCACCCTTCAGGCATTTATGGTATATCCATGGGGCCAACCCTTAAAGACATGATGGTTGGGTCAACACGTCAAGCTTCTTGCATCCAGCAGTTGTTAGTCGACACGTCGTCCGTCATGAGAGTGAAACGTAGACAGCTGGTAAAGCAGTTCCATAACGTATCAGTCATCCGCACACGATAGTAAAGCAATGGATAAGGCAGATACCCTTAAATTAAATACTCTGAAGTGCATCCTTGCTTGTCCCATGGCGTCCTATCGGCAGACATCCAGCTCCCTCTTACCCATACTCATCTAGGTTTGCACCACTGTCACGAGTATCATGTCTTAATATGTCCCTGTGCACCTGAAATTCAGAGGTCACACCGTGCCGGGCATCGGTCAGGTTCACGCCCGTGACTCTGGTTTGTTTGGAGGAGGATTGATGCCTGTATAGTGCAATGTGCTCCACATCGTCTGGCTCGTCCTCATATTCTACAGTAGCGTCATTCACGCCGCACAGAGGCAACGATTCTGTCTCCAGACCCCCTTCTAACTGACGGGGGTTAGGACTTCCCTGTTTTCGGGATAAGATGCAAGAGGAACCTTCACAGCTTAGGTCCAGATCGCCGGTACTGGAAATTCTGGAAAGATAGAGCTCCACTGTATAATAAAGGGACCAAAACACAGCAAAACAGCCGAGCAGCATGAGGGTCTGGTAAAAAAACAAAAGCGAAGAGGAAACAAAATAAATACATAAAATATCAAGAAAAAACATTGAGGTACCCAAAAAAGATTTTCTTCCACCGTTATTCTCTAAATGCAAGTCCACACTCAGGAGGGGTTAGTCCTTTCCTTACTGCCTAAAACTCCATACAGTTAACAGAGAAATGTAAAAGATGAGACATAAAAGAGCAATCATTTATCTCTGTATCCTTGGAACGTATAAGAAGCAGCAAAATTGTGGCCGGTCACTGTACACACTGGACCATCAGTCCGTGCCAGAGATACACATCTATTTGTGAAGTTATTGGGTAAATTAAAGGTCTGAATGATACATATGAGATCAGAAAATTAGGGCACAGGCCCTTCTTCTACAATACCTTTACCACTGTACTTTCCCATAGAGAACCTTACCCGCAGGGTGTTATTGGTGATTGTATAGCTGTCCTGTTCAGAAATCTCCAGTCCTGGGGGACAAGGTAGTGAGAAATTCTCATTCAGAAATTGACCGCCCTGTGACAGTTCCACCAGCCTGACGAAAAAAAAAATATATATATATGTATATATACACAAGTTGTGGCAGTGCTGTGATAATTATCAATGCTTGAGATGGCATCGATCAATAAAATGTACAATATCAGCATCATGCAGAACTACATGGGATGTAGCCGCTGCAGATTTTGCAGCTTCATTGGTTGCACTGCATTGCGAATTGCATTGCATTTAGCAACCAATGAAGCTGCAAAATCTGCAGAGGCTACATCCCATGTAGTTCTGCACGATGCTGATATTAGCAGGATGAAATCCACTTGTCGAGTGCGGGCGTATGGCTGGGTTCGTGAGCGGAGCTTGCTCCATATGCGGCAGATGCTTCTTGACTTAAACAGCCGCCATTTGCATGCGATAAAAGCGACTGGAGCGCGCTCCGATCTCTTTAGATGCAGCTGTCAAACACTGACTGCAGCTTTTAAACGGCTCCCACGTGACATAATGACGGGGTCTTAGGCAGTTAAGGGACTAATGAAGGTCCCCGTCACCGACACCTTGGTCATCCCATAAAGTCCAGGCTGTGGCAAAGCATCATGAGAACGTAATTTTCACCACTATATTGAGAGATTGCCGCATATAATACAAACTTAGGTTTAAGTACTCCGTAGAGACTAAAGAAAAAGTGAAATAAAGAAAGATTTTTTCAATTTTTTTTAAAAAGTTTAAAAAAAAAAAAAAAACCCTCGTCAAAATTAAAAATCAACCTAACTTTTCCCAATGAAAGAAAAAATAATAACGAAAACAAACTTGGTATCTCCGCAGCTGCAAAAGTCCAATCAAAATCTAAAATTACTTAACCCCTTTGTATAGCAAAAAAAATTAATGTCGGAATATGCCTAAAAAAATGAATTAGAAGGCAGTGTAATAAAGGTTTAATTGTTCGGGTAAAGACATCTTCATTTCTATAAAAAACATTGTGAAATATGAGATTTTTTTTTTCTATCCTTTTACCTCCTCCTCTCGGCCACATCCTCAGTTTTCCACGAGGAACCATAAAGTGTTAGCTGCCATGTCTGAAAAACACCTCCTCTTTTAACAGGGTCATCTCCTATTTGAGAAAAATCACGGTTATTTGGGAAAGAGATATTATACTTCTCATGACTAATTTCCTATACAAGGAATAACAGTCAAAGCGTTATAAAATAAAGCCTGACCGGAGGCTTATCTGATCACAGATATTATCGAAGGAAGTTGAAACGAGGGAGGGAGAATTTACTATTACATACAGGCCAGACCAATATGTAGCCCGCCAAAGTCCGGCAAAGGCTGGGGCTACACCGCAACGTGCAATTCTCAGACAAGTAGTGTGACCAGAAATGTGTGTGACTTGTCTGCGACCTGCTGTTATGCAATTATTGTAGCCCTATTGAACCACGTGATTCTTATACCTTGACAAAGGCGCTGGTCCGGCAAAGAAACGCGTTGGTATTCATAAAAAATTTTTTGGAATCCCAAGGCTCTTCATTCCCACAGAGCAGTCCACCTAAACGTTCCAGCTTCCATTTTTGCCGTTATACCTCTGGAAGAACCTTTTTCTCCAGATAGCTTTCCATGCCTTTCTACAGTGACATGTAAAAGTTTGTGCCCCCCTGGTCAAAATTCCTGTTATTGTGAACAGTTAAGCAAGTAGAAGATGAAATGTTCTCTAAAAGGTCTAAAGTTACAGATGACACATTTCCTTTGTATTTTAGGCAAAATATATATATATATATATATATATATATATATATATATATATATATATATATATATATATATATATATATATATATATATATATATATATATATATATATATATATATATATATATATATATATATATATTTTCACCTTTTACATTTTAAAAATGACAAAAAGAAAAATGGGCCGATGCAAAAGTTTGGGCACCCAGTATGGTTAGTACCTGGTAGCGCCCCCTTTTGAAAGTATCACAGCTTGTAAAAGCTTTTTTGTAGCCAAACAAGAGTCTTTCAATTCTTGTTTGAGGGATTTTCATCCATTCTTCCTTGGAGAATTCTTCCCGTTCTGTGAGATTCCTGGGGCGTCTTGTATGTACTGATATTTTGAGATCTAGCCACAGATTTTCATTGATGTTCAGAAGAGGGGACTGTGAGGGCCATTGTAAAACCTTCAGCTTGCGCCTTTTGAGGTAGCTATTGTGGAATTTGTGTTTAGGATCATTATCCATTTTTAGAATCATCCTCTTTTCAACTTCAGCTTTTTTTACAGATGGTGTTATGTTTGCATCAAAAATTTGTTGAAATTTCATTGAATCTATTCTTCCCTTTACCAGTGAAAAGGTCCTCGTGCCATTGGCTGCAACACAACCCCAAAGCATCATTGATCCACCCACATGCTTAATGGTTGGTGAGATGTTCTTTTCCTGAAATTCTGTGCCCTTTTCTCTCCACACATACCTTTGATAGGTGTGGCCATAGAGCTCTATTTTACCCTCATCGGTCCACAGGACTTGTTTCCAAAATACATCAGGCTTGTTTAGATGTTCTTTTGCACTTCTGACACTGAATTTTATGGTGAGGATGCAGGAGAGGTTTTCTTCTGATGACTCTTCCATGAAGGCCATATTTGTGCAGGTGTCTCTGAACAGTAGAACAATGTACCACAACTCCAGAGTCTGCTGAATCTTCCTGAAGGTCTTTTGCAGTCAAGCGGGGGTTCTGATTTGCCTCTCTAGCAATAGGCGGGGCGGGGGGGAAAGGCGGGGCGGAGGGAAAGGCGGGGTGAGGGGGGAAAGGCAGGGCGGAGGGAAAGGCGGGGCGGGGGGGAAAGGCGGGGCGGGGGGGAAAGGCGGGGCGGAGGGGAAGGCGGGGCGTAGAGGAAAGGAAGTGGGTGCTGGGGTTACATATAAATAGTTCCTAGGCATAGTATATACAGTATATACACACAGAACAGGGTAGAAGTACCATAAACAGTAAAGAACACCTCCAGCTATACCCTCACTCCTAACGAACTCTCAGTCCTTCAGAAGGGTCTCTCCTTCGGTCCGACGCCTAACTGGGACTCGTTCCAGCTAAAGAATTACCACCAGCGGTTCTACAGGACGATCCGCTTAAAGACTCATTTTGGTGTATCTAACGAGACCTCCGTAAACAGGGCACCTCCATCCGGGGGTTCCCCTGTCCCGGAGCGCTCTATAATCACTCTTGGATTGCGCAACACTAGTCCTTTCTGTCCTCCCCACAGCAACCATGCAGCAGAAACAACGATAGCACTCATTGAAAGGGACATAAAAAATCTTATACACGAACAACGACTCGGCTTTTTCCCTACACACCAGAACGAATGAGGAAAAACATGCCCTTAAGTCACTACAAAACAATAAGTCTATAGTCATTAAACCTGCTGATAAGGGGGTGCCACAGTTGTTATGGACAAGTCATCCTACATCAGTGAAATTAATCGACAACTAGCAGACACCACTACCTATAGACCGATCAATACTGACCCCACACCTACTATTCATACTAAAATACAAGAGATACTGACTAGACACCTCCATCTCCATGCAATAGACTCTAAGACAGCTACATTCTTGACCAACCAACATCCGGTAATACCTGTATTCTACACCTTACCAAAAATTCACAAATCACAGATCAACCCACCCGGCCGACCCATTGTAGCCTCCACTGACTCCATTCTCTCCCCTCTGGCCATCTACCTTGAGAAAATCTTAACCCACCTGGTCAAGAAAACGAGATCCTTTGTACTAGATACCAGTCAGTTTTTAGGTATTATCAAAAGCTTGCCGGCCTTACCTAGAGGCAGTCTGTTGGCCACAATGGACGTATGCATTCTATATACCTCCATTACCCATGACAAAGGCCTGGAGGCCTCCTCCTACCTTCTCTCACAGTCTGATCTGTCACCTGCCTCTGTCCAATTTTGCCTTGAACGCCTGTCACTAGTTCTCCATGAGAACTTCTTGATGTTCAGAGACGAGGTCTTTATACAGGAACAGGGCACCGCACTGGGCTCGAATGTAGCGCCAGCCTATGCTAATGCCTACATGCATAAATTTGAAGTTGACTTTGTCTATCCCAACGAGCTCTTCCTAAGACACTGTACCTCGTATCACCGCTATATTGATGACATTTTTCTCATCTGGCAGGGGTCAGCGGAGACACTCTCTTCATTCCTAACCACCCTTAACTCTATCAGACCAGAATTACAATTCACACTAAATTATAATCCGCAACAAATCTTCTTTCTGGACACAATGGTAATCCGCGGGGATAATGGCACCCTTACAACTGTCCTTTTAACTAAACCAACCGACTGCCACTTGAGACGGCCTTCCTCGCTCCCAATTCCACAGGGTTAGGCGAATTGTCTCTAACCCTGACACCCTCCGCCTACGACTTGAGGAGATGTCACTTAAATTTCAGGAGATGAACTACCCAAGTCAACTCCTTTCAGATGAAAATCTAGAATACTGGAACCCAGACCTATCCTATTCCCCTCCTCCAAACCAGAGCGGGTACCCTTTGTGCATACCTATCATCCACTCATGTCCAAAGTCCACACTACAATAGGAAACATTGCCCCCTCCTCACGAAAGCATATCCCCACAGTCCAGCCTTTACTGCTCCGACCCTGATGTGAACAAGGAGAGCCCCAAACATCAAGGATAAGATCATTAGGGCTGACATAGGTAGCTCACGTACCACACCTTCACAACGGCTACTGAGTACCCGCATGTGCGGGACCTTTCCTTGTCGGAGCTGTGCAGCCTGCTCTAATGTAATCAAATCAGACACCATCACGCACCCCAGGACCGGCAAAAGTTACCCCATCAAGGGATTTCATACTTGTGATTCCAATTTCGTCATCTACATACAGTGCCCCTGTGGCCTTTTCTACGTGAGTGAGACAACACAACATGTGAAGGACCGCATAGCAAGTCACAAATCAACCATTAGATGCGGTAAAACCTGGTTACCTCTACCAGACCACTTTACAAAAGCCAAGCACACTGAAGCGCAACTCCGCTTTCAAGTCATCGAACATGTTCCAAGATCTAGGAGGGGTGGTCATCATGTGAAATTACTAAAACAACGGGAAGCATATTGGATTTATACCCTGAAAACCCTTGCGCCTAATGGTTTGAATAGAGAAATTGACTGGATTTATTGACTCACTGGTTTGTTCCCTCCACAGACACACTGAATCCATCCTGCCCCATGGGTGAGTGTCTCAATCCTTACGTATAATATTATTTGTTTATAATGCTTTAAGGTGCCCCATGAACCACCCATGCGACCATCCAATACCATTTAATACTCTATAATTGTGTCCCGGCTACACTAATACCATTCCTGCACGCCACTGCCCTTACTTCTACCATCCAACACTGACTCAATTTATCCACTATTATATGTCAAGTACTAGGACAATAATGACATGTGTATCATACTGTGCCCTAGAGATATATGTATATCATGCCTCTATGCAATACACCTAATAAGTCCAATGCATCTACTCAGTGCTATAGTTCATAGCCTGGTCCCCTGCGCATGCGCCACTGTACAGGCTCCCTGACAACCACCTTACACAACATGAGAAGTAGTGCCATGCCTGGCAACACAGGCAGTGCCCAGCCATTAAATCACGCAGTGTGGGGCCGGCGGAACGTCACTTCCAGTGACACGCCCCTTACCAGTGACGCACTTCTGGTCGGCGTTCCCCGCAAGTGTATAAAGCACAGCCACCCCACTATTCCAACTACCACGGCCCAAGCAAGGCGCAGGAGCACCGCTATACCCCTCCACACCACCAATGAATGGCACAATCTCTCCCGGGACCTGCACCCTGATGATACAGGGACTCCACATGACCACATGGTAAGCTACTGACCAGCCAGCATAGGATGGGCTACACATGTCACTATGAGTATACAACTATCTTTAACTCTCCACGCTATATTTTCTGTAGATCCACGTGGCCCTGCACCACTATTGGACCTGGTTGAGGTAACCACCCCAGACAATTTAATCATCTTACCGGCACATCATGGGTAACATATTTAAACTGTAACATCTTGATATTGCAGCCCTCCTCTTTCCTGGACTTTAGTCCTATTTTCAGACTCTAAACAGTTTCAAACCACCCATAAAAGTAAGAATTAATTCCTCTTTTATCTACTATATACTGTTTATGGTACTTCTACCCTGTTCTGTGTGTATATACTGTACATGCTATGCCTAGGAACTATTTATATGTAACCCCAGCACCCCCTCCTTAGTCTTTCCTTTCCACCCCTCCCCCCCACCCCGCCTTCCCCTCCCACCTTCCTCTCCACCCCTCTCCCCTCCCTCTCCACCCCGCCTTCCCCTCCACCCCTCTCCCCTCCCGCCTTCCTCTCCACCCCGCCTTCCCCTCCTTCTCCACCCTGCCTTCTCCTCCACCCCTCTCCCCTCCCTCTCCACCCCGCCTTCTCCTCCCTCTCCACCCCGCCTTCCACTCCGCCTTCTCCTCCCTCTCCACCCCGCCTTCCACTCCACCTAGTCTTCCCCTCCACCCCTCTCGCCTTCCTCTTCACTCCGCCTTCCCCTAGGTCTCCACCCCGTCTTTCCCTCCACCTCTCCCCCCTCCCGCCTTCCCCTCCCTCCCCCCCCCCCCCATCTTCCCCTCCACCCCTCTCGCCTTCCTCTTCCCCCTTCCTCTCCAACCCGCCTTCCCCTCCACCCGTACCTCTTCGTCATACTTCTCTGTAACATGATTGGAGTTTTGAATATGATGTTACAAATTTGGTGCTGACACCATGTATGTTCTTCTTTTTTTAGTAAGCGACTAAATGATTAAGGCCGAAATTGTGGCCGAAACGTCTTACCACTGTCGCCCTGCAACTTGGTTTGAATAAATTGTCTGTTTATTAATAAATGTATTTTGCATCCACGACATTTGAGTGTGCGATGAATTAATCCTCTAACTGTTCACAATAACAGTAATTTTGACCAGGGGTGCCCAAACTTTTACATGCAACTGTAGTTAGGCGAGTGCTACCATTGATTATACCCATCCCTTACAAGACAGTATTGCCCTATTTTGTGTGCGATTCTGTCCCTCTCCAGAGCTTCTCCCTAAAAGGGAGTAACGTTGCAATCCCTTAATAATACTGTAATACTGTACCTATGTCCGTGACCAGAAGTCTGTAGGTTCCTTCTGCATTCTCTCCCCAGCAGCGAACCGTGGAGAAGGTCCAGTCGGTGAAGCCACCTGGGTCACTTAAAGCACAGAGTATTTTAGTCCCATGAAGCATTGGCCGCTCAGTCATTACAACCCTTGTGCTCCCCATGATTACTCACGCGTCCATTTTCCTTGTGGCTCCAATGAGGGATGAAATTCCACTGGGACAGAACAGCTGTATCTGCAGGTTTCCCCGCCGTGGATGCGTGACCACTACACTCACCGCTACATGCTCCAATGTCCTCATCCCCGACAGGAGGAGATCGGCAGCGGTAACTGGGGACAAGAACAATCCAAAATGAGCCGACCCGTTTCACTGAAGCGCGATTAGGGCATTCAACTGATCACCGGCCGTTCTGTCGCAATCAGTCTCCCCCTAGGTGGTATATTAAAGAGGTTGTCCACTACTTTTTCATTGATGACCTATCCTATATCATTGATAGGTCATCAAAAGAAATAGTAGTAGACAACCTCTTTCAATATTACACCAGGTAATTTACCCAAGAGACATTCCAAGATTTAGGAAAGGAAAAAAGAGGAAGCTGACACGGTTCTGCGGGATCTTCATTCTCAGGATCCGACCTCCAGCGATCATTTAGTGATGACATATCCTTCGCGACATGCCATCACTTTCAGAGATGAAATATCTCTTGATCTGATACAAAGCCAAACTACTATGGGGAAGCCGCAACGTTTCGCTCTTTGCGTGTCAAAGGGTGAAACTTGCACTTACATCTGCAGCAGAAATCAACACGCCGCGGATAAATATATATTTTTTTGCAAATTTCTTTACATCTCATCCGCTATGCTAGCACTGTAAAAATTGAAATGTGTTCGCTCTCTGTGGAAACTTAGCCTAACGGTACAGAACAGGGGTAAAAAGTATCAAAAAAGTTATTTAAAAGTTTAGTTACCTTTAAAAAAAAAAATCCGATATGTAGCTCGGTAGTTGGTATAGGAGCATAAATGATAAAAAGCCATGAGCAAATAATCGTGTAACGTGCAAAAGAAAAGTGGGGCAAAGTGCTTTCAAAATTGCAAGGGTTAACCACCTAGAAAGCCTAGTAAAATGTAAGGAACAACGCAACGTCCGCGGTTCCTCCTATACGTCCTGATCACATTACTAGCCGTACTTCTCATCCCGTAGCTTCTCTTTTCTCTTTTACCCCATCCCCCGCCTCCCGCCATCACACTTCTTGCTCTTTTCTCTGGTCGCATTCTTTGTCGGACAAGTCAGAAGCAGTAAACATTGCCTAAAAAGGACAGAGAGAGAAAGCCGGAGTGCAGCTTGGCAGGTGCCCAGGAGGTGAATGTGCCCGTTGCACCACATATAAAATGAGCAGTGGGGAGCAGAAAGAGGCCGGTTATGGGGAGCCAGGGGTTAAGGTGCAGGCTCTTGTTTTTGGAAGAAGTTCTGTATGACATAAATCAGTTCCGGGCCTGATGACGAGAAGGAGAATGTGATGTAGAACCGCTCGGATTTATGTAACGTGTTAAATATACATTCCCCGCTCACCGTCCTAACAGAGGGATAAACTTGGCTGCGCCGGCCGCCTCTTATTATGGGCTGTTTTTATAACTTGGAAAGTTAAAGGTCCATGCAGCGGAGCGTCCCTGCCAGCGTCAGATACCTACCCTGGGTCAGACCCTGCCGAAATATTTTATAAAAATACCTTTCTAGTACAAATAACCTCTACCAGACTAGATACCATGCGATCGGGGCCAAGTATAACATTTCTCCGTGTAATGAATGTTATCCTCATCTGATTACCAAGGAAATGAATAAAGTCTATGGAGACACTGGCTGCAGCTTAAAGGAACACTCTTCTTACAGGAGCTTTTTCACAACAAAAGCCCTTACAAATCCCGTAAAAAAACAGTAGGATTGTATAGTAATGAAAAAGGAATAAAAAAAAAAAAAAAAAAAAAGTAAAAAGAGAAAAAAAACTAACTAAGATAAATCTATTTCACGTATAAAATGTGAAAAAGGAGCTCACCTGTCTGGGTGCACGGCAAAATACTCCAGTAATGGCAACAGTCCAAACAATAGCCGGCACTCACATCTTCTTAAAATAATTCCTTTATTGATCCAGTAGTATAAAAGGCACAAAAAGTGATTGAACACAACAGTACAAAAATTAAAAAGGCAGAAAAGAAAAATCCGCTGCGCTCCCAGGCAACATGTTTCAGACCTACATGGTCCTTTGTCAAGCCTGACTAAACACAGGACAAAGGACCATGTAGGTGTGAAACATGTTGCCTGGGAGCGCAGCAGATTTTTCTTTTCTGCCTTTTTAATTTTTGTACTGTTGTGTTCAATCAATTTTTGTGCCTTTTATGCTACTGGATCAATAAAGCAATTCTATTAAGAAGATGTGAGTGCCGGCTATTGTTTGGACGGTTTCTAATTCAAGCATAGCACAGATACCTTCACCTCTGCCGCCTGAGAGGAGTGCAGGCTGTGCTGTAAGCATTACACTCTTTGCCACCGCTCACAAGCTGCAGGGGTGGCCGGTAACCTAAGCAATGAGCCGTGATCTAAAGAATTAAAATCTTGAGAACCAAGATGATATTACATAAGAATTAAATTGCTCGTCTTTATAATTCATTTTTAGGGCAATTAATGTAATAGTTTTTTTGGGGAAAAATAAGACAGCTGTTGATGCTGTTTGAGGTACGAGAAGGGAAAAGATTTACACTGGTCAGGGGCTGATCCGGTCGTCCGCATGTCAGGAGTGGAGCCTGCTACATACAAGTGAGGTGTGAGCTGTGTTATACAGCTGGCAGATAACTCTGACCCTAGCAGTCTCCACCTTAGGAGTTTAACCACCTTTTCTCTACAATGTTAAACTTTCTTTACCCAAACTGATGATTTCTACTTTTCTTTACACTTAATGAAACAATGAAAAAGCGATAAAAAGGTCTTTATTATGGAAGGAAATTTTTTTGTAAGGATTTGAACCCTGATTACAGTAATTCGTGTTTCTAAAACTGCTCTTTTCCAGGCTGCTGTCAATAAAGCCCTAAAGGGAACAAAGGAGTTATCCCCTACTTTACATAGGCACAGGATGGTTTAAGAAAAAATAAATCTTTACTCCTCCTTCTGGACTGCCATTGCTTTTGCTTCCTCTTAGACTTCATGTTCTAGCCGAGCATAGGAAGCATGCTTAGATGGAACATGAAGGATGCAAGTGATCGTTGGGTGATTGACTGCAGTGGTTACATGACACCACCTCTTCCCCTCCGCATGACAAGGAAAGCAAAGGAGAGTGGTACCAGTCAAGAAGGTGGATAGAACTGGCTGCTTTCTTTTTCTTGAAGCCACCTTATGCTCACACAAAAGAAGTTTGGAAAGCAGCAGTGTACAACCCCTTTAAAAAAAAGTTTTCAAACATCAGCTATGAATAATTATTTACAGGTTATTTCTGCAAATCACCTTTATTCCCAATGCATAAAATCAGCAGCAGTTGAAACTTTGATGCCAGGTGTGATTAGGATACGTACAGCTAGAAGTCACGCACTGCTCTGCACTCTGCAATGTGTCTACTACAGGGTCTCCGATGCTTCCAAATCTAAGGGAAAAAAAAGCCCGAAGTCTCGCCAAATCCTACAGGATTAGATGCAAAGTCTAATAAACGCTGCTGAGGATTGTTCTGGAAAGTCTCATAAGCTCAGTATATTATATGAAAGCAACTTCTATCAACATGGTCAATTTAGGAAATTACTGCTATTTTATGAAGACGAGAAGGACAATAAATCTGAAGTCTCACTTCATGGGCAGTAACACAATGTTTTGTTCTCGTAGGCTCTGGTCACACTGTGGTGTATACAGTGCGCTGCATTGGCCCAATTTTGTTTTTTCTAAACTTTGATAGATTTGATTTGAGACACGAGAAGGTAATAAGTGATAGCTCAAAAATTAAAGTTGGTTTTTCTGGACTTTGAAAACTTTCCAGAGGGTAGGGAACGTAATAAAATTAAGAAAATGTTACTTCACCCTCTAAACCTTTACTAATCCAAAGTCTCTACGAAGATGATGAATGAGTAAGTTTATACAGCAGAAAGTAGGAAAAACATATTTCCCATCCTAATAAAAACTTTACTGGAGGAGTGAAAAAGTGGAGGGGTCAATGCTATCAAAATTAATGCACTAGGGAAGAATAGGGAGATGGTAGATCCATAACTGTTTTTTTTACTGTCTGCTACGTCGACGCGTGCCCCCAGGCCGGCTGCGTCGAGGCACAGGCACAGCTCGGCTGCGTCGAGGCACAGGCACAGCTCGGCTGCGTCCAGGCACAGGCACAGCTCGGCTGCGTCCAGGCACAGGCACAGCTCGGCTGCGTCCAGGCACAGGCACAGCTCGGCTGCGTCCAGGCACAGGCACAGCTCGGCTGCGTCCAGGCACAGGCACAGCTCGGCTGCGTCCAGGCACAGGCACAGCTCGGCTGCGTCCAGGCACAGGCACAGCTCGGCTGCGTCCAGGCACAGGCACAGCTCGGCTGCGTCCAGGCACAGGCACAGCTCGGCTGCGTCCAGGCACAGGCACAGCTCGGCTGCGTCCAGGCACAGGCACAGCTCGGCTGCGTCCAGGCACAGGCACAGCTCGGCTGCGTCCAGGCACAGGCACAGCTCGGCTGCGTCCAGGCACAGGCACAGCTCGGCTGCGTCCAGGCACAGGCACAGCTCGGCTGCGTCCAGGCACAGGCACAGCTCGGCTGCGTCCAGGCACAGGCACAGCTCGGCTGCGTCCAGGCACAGGCACAGCTCGGCTGCGTCGAGGCACAGGCACAGCTCGGCTGCGTCGAGGCACAGGCACAGCTCGGCTGCGTCGAGGCACAGGCACAGCTCGGCTGCGTCAAAGCACAGGCACAGCTCGGCTGCGTCAAAGCACAGGCACAGCTCGGCTACGTCAAAGCACAAGCACAGCTCGGCTACGTCAAAGCACAAGCACAGCTCGGCTACGTCAAAGCACAAGCACAGCAGTGCTGCACACTGTTTATACACTACCCCATTTTGAAGTCACATCCAGGAATGTGACTGATCACATGATCTGAAAGGTCCATCAGCTAGTCAGGACCTGCAACTTTGGTGACGTGCAGGTTCTGGTACCCTCTTCTCCTGCCCTGCACCGCTCACATTGATTAGTCTCAGGCTGCAGGAGAAAGAACTGTGCTGTTGCGTAGCTCTCTCAGTGATTGGGAAGGACGCGCCAACAGTGTTCTGCTCAATCATAGGAAGCAGCCTCCGGCCTATAAAACTTTACGATTTTTTTCCTTGCTAGAAAGTGCGTCTTACAGTCCAAAAAATACTGTAACGATTATTCTATAAGGAAACTTATAGAAAAAAAAAAAATGCACCAAAAAAGTGCCGACTTCAGCAGCAGCTCATGCTTTCATGACGTCCACTGTTCAACTATGTGCTTATTGGGGTATTTTTCCCCTAATAGGGAGCCTGAAAACAAAAATGCATGTAAAAAAAACACAAAAAAAAACCACATGCATTTTAAGTGCAGAATCCCAGCATTTTTGCACGAAAATACTGATAGTGGGGCCGTGGCCTTAATATCAGATCGGTGCACCCCCCGATCAGCTGCTCTTAGCTGCGCTGTCAGTGAACAGAGCCGGATCAGCGCAGCGCCATACACAGCGTAGTGGCCGCTGCCAAGAACTGCAACTTAGATCACATTCAATGACTGCAAGACCGGAAGAAAATGCCAAGTGCCAATACCATAATATAGATGACTACCACAGTGATGACAGATCATTGCATCAAGAATTACACTGACCGCAAAAGAAAAGGACAATACATATTAATAAATGGGAACAAAACCATTTTTGGCAATGGCTAAATACAATAAAAATACAAGACATCCAAAATAAATAATAGTTTTTCAAATAGTAATTTGGAGTTCTTCTTTTGATCCAAGTAGTTTGAGGGGAAAAATTTTGATTCAATAAATCATTATTTTCTTTTTAAAAGAACAAAAAAAAAAAAACAACAACCCACAATAACTGCAAGTCAATAGCGCCCTCTAGAGTGTAAATTTGTAAGTGCCGCAAATGTTATTCTACATGTACACTGTGATGAGTTTATTAACGGTGAGCATTAGCAAGTGCTGGGACTAAGCTCAGTCCTAATTAAAAATAAAAAGTGAAACAAATTAAAATGCAAAATAGTTTGCTAACAAAGTGTAAAAAGTAGAAAACTATCTATCTATTATATATATATATATATATATATATATATATATACACCGTATATTCTGGCGTATAAGACGACCCCCCTACTTTCCTGTTAAAATATAGAGTTTAGGATATATTCACCGTATAAGACTACCCCTTTTCCAACGCATACCAAACACCGGTAAAAATTAAAAAAAAACAGATTTGAATTTAACATGGTCCTTTTTTAATTTAAATTCTTATGACATGCAGGTATATAGCAGGAAAACTGTCACTCATAAACACATTAAAATAGGGGGGACCCCACGTCATTTTTTGGGGGGGTCCCCCATTCTAATAGCTAGTAAAGGCTATGTATTCAGCTGGGGGCTGATATTAGTAGCCTGGGAAGCTCCGTGGGTATTACCCTCTTCCCAGGCTTCAAACATCTGCCCCAGCCGTCTGCTTAACCTCCGCTAGAGACTATAATGATGGTGGATCCCACGCCAATTTTCTTTTTAAAAAATCCTTTATTTTAACACTAAATGACAATTGAGGGGTTAATAAAGATGCAGTCCCTAAATTATTAATTTTGTAATTAATTTTTCCCAAAAATGTTGACGTGGGGCTTCGCCATATTTTTGTGTCCAGCCAGGTACAGCAGGCAGGAACGGGCTGCCCCCAACCACCAGCTGCCTATTTGTACCTGGCCGGACACAACAATATAGGGAAGCCCTTTTTTTTTTAATTATTTCATGAAATAATTTAAAAAAAAAAATACGTGGGGCTTCGCCCTATTTTTGTGTCCAGCCAGGTACAACTAGGCAGCTGGGGGCTGGAATCCGCAGCGCAGGGAGGCCCAAGCTTTCTGGGCCACCCCCGCTGCAAATTGCAGTCCGCAGCCACCCCGGAAAATGGCGCGTTCATAGAAGCGCCATCTTCTGGCGCTGTACCCAACTCATCCAGGGCCCTGGTGCGGTGGCTCACTGGGTAATAAAGGGGTTAGGGCCAGCTTGGCATTATCAGCTGGCCCTAAGCCCGAAATTCATGGGGTCACGCCAATATTAGACATGACCACCATGAATTTCTAGTAAAGTAATTTAAAAAAACACAACACCCAGAATAAAGTCCTTTAATTGAAATAAAGACACAATTTTTTAATGTTCTAAATTAAACCATACTTACCATCACGCCCATTCCAGCTGAAGCCAACGATCTCCTGCAATAAAAGTAAAATAATAAAGCAACCTCATCCTTACCTTTCCATGGTTCCCAGGACCGGTCCAGCTCTGCTACATTCACATGACAGGCTGCACCGCAGCAGAACGCTGCCGTTCAGCTTGCCATGCGGCAGACACTGAGAAGCGCAGGCATGCTTGTGCTCCTCAGTGTCTGACTGTGACGGCATCCAGATGAGCCGAGATCATGTCCAATGAACTCGGCTCACCTCATGCACGTCACTGACAGCGTGGGAAAATTCTCCTGCTCCCCGCATGCGCAGTAGAAGTTTCCCACGCTGTCAGTGACGGACGTCCAGGAGGTGAGCTGAGTTCATTGTCGGCTCATCTGGATGCCGTCACAGAGAGACGCTGAGGAGCGGAAGCATGCCTGCGCTTCTCAGTGTCTGCGGGATGACAGGCTGGATGGCAGCGTTCTGCTGCGGTCCAGCCTGTCATCTCGATGTAGCAGAGCTGGACCCGTCCTGGGAACCATGGAAAGGTAAGGATGAGGTTGCTTTATTATTTTTCTTTTATTGCAGGAGATCGTTGGCTTCAGCTGGAATGGGCGTGATGGTAAGTATGGTTTAATTTAGAACAATAAAGATTTGTGTCTTTATTTCAATTAAAGGACTTTATTCTGGGTGTTTGTGTTTTTTTTAACTTTGACTATGGGGTTAGTAATGGGGGTGTCTTATAGACGCCTCTCCATTACTAACCTGGGCTTGATGTCAGCTGGCATTATAAGCTGACATCAACCCCAGCCCTATTACCCCACTGCCACCGCTACAGGGCAGCGTGGAAGAGCGAGGCTAAGTGCCAGAATTGGCGCATCCTGTGAATGCGCCATTTCTGGGGCGGCTGACGGCTGGTGTTTCTAGCCTGGGAGGGGGCCAATATTCATGGCTCCCTTCCTGGGCTATTAATATCAGCCTCCAGCTGTCTGCCTAGCCTTTGCTAGCTATTAAAATAGGGGGGACCCCACGTCATTTTTTTGGGATCCCCCATTTTAATAGCTAGTAAAGGCTAGGTATTCAGCTGGGGGCTGATATTAGTAGCCTGGGAAGCTCCGTGGGTATTACCCTCTTCCCAGGCTTCAAACATCTGCCCCAGCCGTCTGCTTAACCTCCGCTAGAGACTATAATGATGGTGGATCCCACGCCAATTTTCTTTTTAAAAAATCCTTTATTTTAACACTAAATGACAATTGAGGGGTTAATAAAGATGCAGTCCCTAAATTATTAATTTTGTAATTAATTTTTCCCAAAAATGTTGACGTGGGGCTTCGCCATATTTTTGTGTCCAGCCAGGTACAGCAGGCAGGAACGGGCTGCACCCAACCACCAGCTGCCTATTTGTACCTGGCCGGACACAACAATATAGGGAAGCCCTTTTTTTTTTAATTATTTCATGAAATAATTTAAAAAAAAAAATACGTGGGGCTTCGCCCTATTTTTGTGTCCAGCCAGGTACAACTAGGCAGCTGGGGGCTGGAATCCGCAGCGCAGGGAGGCCCAAGCTTTCTGGGCCACCCCCGCTGCAAATTGCAGTCCGCAGCCACCCCGGAAAATGGCGCGTTCATAGAAGCGCCATCTTCTGGCGCTGTACCCAACTCATCCAGGGCCCTGGTGCGGTGGCTCACTGGGTAATAAAGGGGTTAGGGCCAGCTTGGCATTATCAGCTGGCCCTAAGCCCGAAATTCATGGGGTCACGCCAATATTAGACATGACCACCATGAATTTCTAGTAAAGTAATTTAAAAAAACACAACACCCAGAAAAAAGTCCTTTAATTGAAATAAAGACACAATTTTTTAATGTTCTAAATTAAACCATACTTACCATCACGCCCATTCCAGCTGAAGCCAACGATCTCCTGCAATAAAAGTAAAATAATAAAGCAACCTCATCCTTACCTTTCCATGGTTCCCAGGACCGGTCCAGCTCTGCTACATTCACATGACAGGCTGCACCGCAGCAGAACGCTGCCGTTCAGCTTGCCATGCGGCAGACACTGAGAAGCGCAGGCATGCTTGTGCTCCTCAGTGTCTGACTGTGACGGCATCCAGATGAGCCGAGATCATGTCCAATGAACTCGGCTCACCTCATGCACGTCACTGACAGCGTGGGAAAATTCTCCTGCTCCCCGCATGCGCAGTAGAAGTTTCCCACGCTGTCAGTGACGGACGTCCAGGAGGTGAGCTGAGTTCATTGTCGGCTCATCTGGATGCCGTCACAGAGAGACGCTGAGGAGCGGAAGCATGCCTGCGCTTCTCAGTGTCTGCGGGATGACAGGCTGGATGGCAGCGTTCTGCTGCGGTCCAGCCTGTCATCTCGATGTAGCAGAGCTGGACCCGTCCTGGGAACCATGGAAAGGTAAGGATGAGGTTGCTTTATTATTTTTCTTTTATTGCAGGAGATCGTTGGCTTCAGCTGGAATGGGCGTGATGGTAAGTATGGTTTAATTTAGAACAATAAAGATTTGTGTCTTTATTTCAATTAAAGGACTTTATTCTGGGTGTTTGTGTTTTTTTTAACTTTGACTATGGGGTTAGTAATGGGGGTGTCTTATAGACGCCTCTCCATTACTAACCTGGGCTTGATGTCAGCTGGCATTATAAGCTGACATCAACCCCAGCCCTATTACCCCACTGCCACCGCTACAGGGCAGCGTGGAAGAGCGAGGCTAAGTGCCAGAATTGGCGCATCCTGTGAATGCGCCATTTCTGGGGCGGCTGACGGCTGGTGTTTCTAGCCTGGGAGGGGGCCAATATTCATGGCTCCCTTCCTGGGCTATTAATATCAGCCTCCAGCTGTCTGCCTAGCCTTTGCTAGCTATTAAAATAGGGGGGACCCCACGTCATTTTTTTGGGATCCCCCATTTTAATAGCTAGTAAAGGCTATGTATTCAGCTGGGGGCTGATATTAGTAGCCTGGGAAGCTCCGTGGGTATTACCCCCTTCCCAGGCTTCAAACATCTGCCCCAGCTGTCTGCTTAACCTCCGCTAGAGACTAAAATTAAGGGGAACCCCACGCCAATTTTTTTTTTAATAAATCCGTTATTTTAACACTAGATGACAAGTACAGTAACCAGCACTGTCCCTGTACTTCATATATATGTGACTGACATGTTTCTATCTAATCTATGTGTGAAGCTCTATTCTGTCTGTTATAAATTGTCGGGTACCGATGCTGAATTGCCGGCCGGCTTTTTTAAAGAGACGGTGCATGAAAACACTATTATTTGTTTTAATAAATCCTTTACACTAAATGACAAGTGCAGTAACCAACACTGTCACTGTACTTCATATATATGTGACTGACATGTTTCTATCTAATCTATGTGTGAAGCTCTATTCTTTCTATTCTAAATTGTCGGGTGCCGGCTTATGCGGCTGCTGAATTGCCGGCTTTTCATATATTGTCACAGAAGCGATGCGAACTTCCCTGCTCCGGACACAGCGCAGCGCTTCTGTGACAAGTGAAAGCTGTCGGCACAGAAGCCCTGCGCTGTGTCCGGAGCTGGGAATACGCAGCGATGTGTCAGTTTCAGCACAGAAGCGCTGACTGTCTGGACCTACCGCCACCGTATTTTAACTCCCTCCACCTTATATTAACTCCGACATGGCAGGGATACGGCCACGGCAGCTTATTAACACCCCCAGAGTATCCCCGCATGTCAATTTCTGAAAGTTCAAAAGCATTACCGGCGTATAAGACGACCCCAGACTAGACAGAAGATTTTTCAGTCTTCAAAAGTCGTCTTATACGCCGGAATATACGGTATATATATATATATATATATATATATATATATATATATATATATATATATATATATATATATATATATGAATAATAAAATACTAACATTATAAAACAAACTATATTAATTTTAGTATATTATTTTTAGTATTTAATTATTTTTTCAATAGAATCCCACACTAAACATAAAACCAAAATAAATGATAATAATGATGATGTTCCCGAACAAATCATTAGAGATGATACGGAAGGCGAGACCCTCACCGATTGCAAGAATGAAGCCCTGGCGAGCGCTCCTCCTTTTTGCTTGTACAGAGCGCTCCTCCTTTTTGCTTGTACAGAGCGCTCCTCCTTTTTGCTTGTACAGAGCGCTCCTCCTTTTTGCTTGTACAGAGCGCTCCTCCTTTTTGCTTGTACAGAGCGCTCCTCCTTTTTGCTTGTACAGAGCGCTCCTCCTTTTTGCTTGTACAGAGCGCTCCTCCTTTTTGCTTGTACAGAGCGCTCCTCCTTTTTGCTTGTACAGAGCGCTCCTCCTTTTTGCTTGTACAGAGCGCTCCTCCTTTTTGCTTGTACAGAGCGCTCCTCCTTTTTGCTTGAACACAAGTCCTGCATCACTGAAAACTTAAAGGGGTTGTCCACATTTGGGATATTTCCATCTTTGCCATCCATGTGCCATGCCATTTTTGTAATTCGCATTGACTGCTATGTAAATTCCCAGTGGAGCTCTGCCCAGTCTATGTAGACAGGTACTCCCATCTAGGACTTGAATGGCTGAGGTGGGAACACCACTTTAAGTGTGATAATAATATATATATAAATATCCAAGTTAAGCTAATTGTAAACTCACCGTTCCAGCTTAATTCCAGCACGTTGGGAAGCAAAGGAATATTTCGGTTTTCTTTTAGCGCTGGGCTGACATAGGAAGCTAAATACGGCACAGACTCCCACACCTACAGACGGGGAGAAAAAAGAAGATTTATTGATCTGATCGTTGGTTTCAAGACACGGGAAAATTCTGAAACATTTATCTGGTGTTTTTCCCCCCACTAAAATGATTCCGTCCCTCTGTAACTTCTCCTGGTAATATATAAATACGTTAAAATATAGGCATCACCATTTACCCTTAACATCGGGGTATGCCATTATACAGCTTGTCAATATCAGTAGTGATCCACACTGCTCTGCAGAAATGACCATTGTCTTTGGTACTGGTAAATTATAAATCTGGTCCACGTTGGCCAAAAAAAACAAAACAAAGTCAACTCAAAACTTTGGTAAAAAGCGGAGCCAGATCAGCTGGTGGATGACAAGCCTGCAAGACACGGCACAGACTATGGGCACTTCACCTTGGCAGCATTGGTAAGACGCCAGGCATTCAACAGGCCGAACCCGTGCTGATGGCTGTGGCTGAACCCTGCGCCGTTGGTTTCCCAGGCAGCTTGATGGTCTTCATACTGCAGAGATAGATCGGAAGCAAAGAGAATCAGTACGAGCAGAAAACTGCAAAACTATCGTGCATTGCTACAGTACAATATTAAAGGGGTTGTCCCAGTTGTCAATGTCAGGCAGGATATATCTGGAGAACATCCCTTTAAACTGTTCTTTGAGGAAGACAATAAGAAACAAGTTGCGTTGTACTTTTGTAGCTGTGAAGACGATGATGTGTTGAACGTCCCTCCACGTCAGACATGGCCGGACCTGCAGCATCAGCGCGATCATCCCTGCAGCGATGGGAGCGGCAGCTGACGTCCCTGTGTGGCCTTCTGTGCAGCCGGTTCCCTTCTGCAGATCCCAGTCTGATGTCACCTGAGGAAAAGGGGAGAAGTCAGAACTCGCACCAAAAACATTGCTGGGAGAACTAATCTGTGCGCTGTTCCTCCACATTACTTCCTTTACACGCACTGTGTACGGGGGCGGCAGAGCGCCGAGGGGAGGACGGGACGACACGGGGCGGCAGAGCGCCGAGGGGAGGACGGGACGACACGGGGCGGCAGAGCGCAGAGGGGGGACGGAAGGACAAGCAGCGGCAGAGGGGGGACGGAAGGACAAGCAGCGGCAGAGGGGGGACGGAAGGACAAGCAGCGGCAGAGGGGGGACGGAAGGACAAGCAGCGGCAGAGGGGGGACGGAAGGACAAGCAGCGGCAGAGGGGGGACGGAAGGACAAGCAGCGGCAGAGGGGGGACGGAAGGACAAGCAGCGGCAGAGGGGGGACGGAAGGACAAGCAGCGGCAGAGGGGGGACGGAAGGACAAGCAGCGGCAGAGCGCGGACGGAAGGACAAGCAGCGGCAGAGCGCGGACGGAAGGACAAGCAGCGGCAGAGCGCGGACGGAAGGACAAGCAGCGGCAGAGCGCGGACGGAAGGACAAGCAGCGGCAGAGCGCGGACGGAAGGACAAGCAGCGGCAGAGCGCGGACGGAAGGACAAGCAGCGGCAGAGCGCGGACGGAAGGACAAGCAGCGGCAGAGCGCGGACGGAAGGACAAGCAGCGGCAGAGCGCGGACGGAAGGACAAGCAGCGGCAGAGCGCGGACGGAAGGACAAGCAGCGGCAGAGCGCGGACGGAAGGACAAGCAGCGGCAGAGCGCGGACGGAAGGACAAGCAGCGGCAGAGCGCGGACGGAAGGACAAGCAGCGGCAGAGCGCGGACGGAAGGACAAGCAGCGGCAGAGCGCGGACGGAAGGACAAGCAGCGGCAGAGCGCGGACGGAAGGACAAGCAGCGGCAGAGCGCGGACGGAAGGACAAGCAGCGGCAGAGCGCGGACGGAAGGACAAGCAGCGGCAGAGCGCGGACGGAAGGACAAGCAGCGGCAGAGCGCGGACGGAAGGACAAGCAGCGGCAGAGCGCGGACGGAAGGACAAGCAGCGGCAGAAAGCGGACGGAAGGACAAGCAGCGGCAGAGAGCGGACGGAAGGACAAGCAGCGGCAGAGAGCGGAGGGGGGGGACGGAACGACAAGAGGCAGGAGAGCGCCGAGGGGAGGGGGGACGGGACGACACGGGGCGGCAGAGCGCGGAGGGGGGGGGGGGGGGACAGGACGACACGGGGCGGCAGAGCGCCAAAGGGAGGACGGGACAGGACGACACGGGGTGGCAGAGCATGGAGGGGGGACAGAAGGACACGGGGCTGCAGAGCGCGGAGGGGGGACGGAAGGACACGGGGCTGCAGAGCGCGGACGGAAGGACAAGCAGCGGCAGAGAGCGGACGGAAGGACACGGGGCAGCAGAGCGCAGAGGGGGGGGGGGGAGGGACGACACGGGGCGGCAGAGAGCGAAGGGGACGGAGGTGACGACACAGGGCAGAGTGTGTACACCGATGTCCATCTTTTTTAATTTCTTAAACAAAGTTAATGGGCCCAGTGTGGTGTAACGCAGAGTAGTGCAAATCCGTTTAAAGGATTATTCCCATTTACTTCTATGGGTGTTGCCGATACAGTGTAGGTAATATTTCCATTTTAACCATGAACGGCTGAGATGGAAACAGCCTTTTAATAATATTTGCTCAGTCTATTTATTCTTCCACATCAGTCATCACAAAATATACTAAGTAAATGTTTTTTTAATCAGAATATGGTCCCAATGACTGAATAACATAAAACCTTTGCAAAAAAAATAAAAAAGGGGTAATTCTACTACATTTTTTAAGGTTTACAGATGGAGGTGACCCTTACAAAAGAAGCAACACTTGAGCCTCTCCGACAGGACTGGAACAGAGGACATCCCGGCCACCAGACCCTGAGGGGCAATCAGTGGGCTCCCGGTCCAAAGAAGAGCGTTGAAGAAGCAGAGTTGACACAGGGGAGGCAGATCGCAGTGGTAAGTATTGCTTCTTAAGGTGAAAATGGATTTGCTGGACTTCATTGGCCACGTCAGTGATCTGTGGCTGCTAGACGGGAACCCTGAGAGCTGCCACCTACCTGACGGCACCATTTGATTAGCCGGCCTGGTGGGGCATCATAGTTGCAGCATGACATTGTGCCAGGGCGGCTAATCAAATAGGCGCAGCGGATGCCGTCAGGTAGGATTGGCTGTCAGGGCTTCAAGAAGACGCCATAGATGACTGACATGGCAAATGGACCGGGTGCTACAAATCAATTTGCACCAACCCTAATCCCCATATTGAGAGAGCACTACACGACTTACACATCGGTAACCATGCCAGAATGGTAGAACCAAAACAAATAATTTTCTAAGCTGATCTGTAATGTGTAAAATACATGCGGAGCCCATTAATCTGCACTGCAGTTGGAAGAAGAGATCCCGCGACTCACGATGCTCCTCATCTGCTTGTCTCCGCTGCTGAAGGTGACGGCCAGCATGGAAGCACATTCCTCGGCATAGAAAGGCATTTTACCAGCTTCGTTAACAGCACCTTTCAGAAGAATAAATCCACAATATATTCATATCTGATCAACGTCCCAGACATTCGACCATAAATGTAATATTTTACATTACCAGCGGGATTTTAACCCTGAAAGCGACACAAAACACCCAGTGAGAGCGCAGGGCTAAGAGTGCACTTACCTATGGTGACCGTGTAGATGGAGTTGGCGTACCCGTCGTAGTTACAGTTGTCGTTGTACTGGCCTCCATTACCGCTGGCAACCACGAAAATACTCCCAAAACCTTTCCGACCAGCAATCACTCCGTGCTGAAGAGCTGCCTAAGGGTAAGAGCAAAGTCAGTAAGTGCGTTTTCGCATCCGTTCCTTAGTTCTGCCGGGGCTTAAGTCCAAATCCCCCCACAAAATGGGATTGGGCGTATGCGCCGACAGAGCTGTTAGACTATAATGGTGGCGACAGAGTGAACGTGCACACTGTCGCGCATCATTTTCGGGAGTGTATAATAGACACCCCGACGCAGTCTACACCTGATTGGTGGGAGTGATGGAAGTCTGTCCTCCACCAATCTGATAGTGATGACTTATCCTAAGGGGGGCAGACAGACGGACATATTTTTCATGGGAGGATCGAATGGCAGTGCATGGACTGGCCCGACACCTATCCTGACCAAAGCGTGACAGCGGGATGCATTTCTATTGAAAAAGAGAACAAATTGGATTTTTAAGGCTAAAAACTTCCTTTATTGATACAAAAAATATATAAAAATAGCCACATAGATCATGAAAAAGACAGACAAATGACAAAATGAAAAAGAGGAAGGGATGTACCACATCTCCTTGAGAAAGCTATGGAGTAAAGAAGCAAAAAGCTTGGGGACGTACAGTTATCCTTTTAGGGGCTGTCCAGTGGAATGGGTGAGGTGTGGCAACATTTATTTGGCCTCATTTAAATACTTTGACATTATGGTATGTGGAGGAGCTACAAATATTGTGAGATATATATATAGATATATATATATATATATATATAGATATATATACACTGCTCAAAAAAATAAAGGGAACACTCAAATAACACATCCTAGATCTGAATGAATGAAATATTCTCATTGAATACTTTGTTCTGTACAAAGTTGAATGTGCTGACAACAAAATCACACAAAAATCAATGGAAATCAAGTTTATTAACCAATGGAGGCCTGGATTTGGAGTCACCCCCAATATTAAAGTGGAAAAACACACTACAGGCTGATCCAACTTTGATGTAATGTCCTTAAAACAAGTCAAAATGAGGCTCAGTATTGTGTGTGGCCTCCATGTGCCTGTATGACCTCCCTACAACGCCTGGGCATGCTCCTGATGAGGTTGCGGATGGTCTCCTGTGGGATCTCCTCCCAGACCTGGACTAAAGCATCCGCCAACTCCTGGACAGTCTGTGGTGCAACGTGACGTTGGTGGATGGAGCGAGACATGATGTCCCAGATGTGCTCAATCGGATTCAGGTCTGGGGAACGGAGGGGCCAGTCCATAGCTTCAATGCCTTCATCTTGCAGGAACTGCTGACACACTCCAGCCACATGAGGTCTGGCATTGCCCTGCATTAGGAGGAACCCAGGGCCAACCGCACCAGCATATGGTCTCACAAGGGGTCTGAGGATCTCATCTCGGTACCTAATGGCAGTCAGGCTACCTCTGGTGATCACATGGAGGGCTGTGCGGCCCTCCAAAGAAATGCCACTCCACACCATTATTGACCTACTGCCAAACCGGTCGTGCTGAAGGATGTTGCAGGCAGCAGATCACTCTCCACGGCGTCTCCTGACTCTGTCACGTCTGTCACATGTGCTCAGTGTGAACCTGCTTTCATCTGTGAAGAGCACAGGGCGCCAGTGGCAACTTTGCCAATCCTGGTGTTCTGTGGCATTTCTTTGGAGGGCCGCACAGCCCCCCATGTGCTCGCCAGAGGTAGCCTGACTGCCATTAGATACAGAGATGAGATCCTCAGACCCCTTGTGAGACCATATGCTGGTGCGGCTGGCCCTGGGTTCCTCCTAATGCAGGACAATGCCAGACCTCATGTGGCTGGAGTGTGTCAGCAGTTCCTGCAAGATGAAGGCATTGAAGCTATGGACTGGCCCACCCGTTCCCCAGACCTGAATCCGATTGAGCACATCTGGGACATCATGTCTCGCTCCATCCACCAACGTCACGTTGACTGTCCAGGAGTTGGCGGATGCTTTAGTCCAGGTCTGGGAGGAGATCCCACAGGAGACCATCTGCAACCTCATCAGGAGCATGCCCAGGCGTTGTAGGGAGGTCATACAGGCACATGGAGGCCACACACAATACTGAGCCTCATTTTGACTTGTTTTAAGGACATTACATCAAAGTTGGATCAGCCTGTAGTGTGTTTTTCCACTTTAAATATTGGGGGTGGCTCCAAATCCAGGCATCCATTGGTTAATAAATTTGATTTCCATTGATGATTTTTGTGTGATTTTGTGGTCAGCACATTCAACTTTGTACAGAACAAAGTATTCAATGAGAATATTTCATTCATTCAGATCTAGGATGTGTTATTTGAGTGTTCCCTTTATTTTTTTGAGCAGTGTGTATATATTATATATATATATATATATATATAAAATATAAATATATATCACTATAATATGTGTAGCTTCTCCACATACCATAATATTGAAGTATTTAAATAAGGCCAAATAAATGTTGCCAAACCTCACCCATTCCACTGGACAGCCCCCAAAAGAATAATTGAACGTCCTCAACGCGCGTTTTGCTTCTTTACTTCATAGCTTTCTCAAGGAGATGTGGTACATCCCTTCCTCTTTTTCGTTTTGTTACTTGTCTGTCTTTTTCATGATCTATGTGGATATTTTTATATATTTTTTTGTATCAATAAAGGAAGTTTTTAGCCTTAAAACTCCAATTTGTTCTTCCTTTTTCTATATGATTCAGGAGTGACTTTTTGGGCGTGTTTGTTCACTGATTTATGTTTGATTATGGCCTGATCTTTATTTATCATAATGTACCTGTTTTTTTTGTATTTCTATGCAGATGTCACGCTCAGGTCAGGAGAGCTGACGGTCAGTCTGTGGATTGCGATGTGATCCTCGCACGAAAAATTCGGCCGTCTGTCTGCCCCCTAAGGAGAAGTCTGGCAAACCCCTTTAGGGTATGTGCACACGATGCAGAAATGAAGCAGAAAATTTCTGCATCATTTCTGCATCTCCCTGGCAGAAAAAACGCATGCAGATTGTGCATGCGTTTTTCCTGCAGAATACATGCGGATCCACATGCGTTTCCGCATGCAGATTGACAAGCGCTTTCCAGGCGATTTTAGCATCACCTGGAAAGTGCTTGACAACTAGGTCACACTATATAAATCCATGCAAACAGCATGGATTTATATAGTGTGACCCGAGAGAGTGTATATACTTACCTCCGATGGCCCGCGCTGTCCTGCTTTACAAAGTTCCCGGCTGCCGGCAACTTTGAATTGAAAGACCTGCCGACGTCAGCGTCACGTGACCCGTCACATGACTCTGACGTCAGCGCAGGTCCTACAACTCACTGCAAGTGCCGGGAACCAAGCAGGAGCGCTGCGCGGGCCGACAGAAGGTAAGAATACATTTATTTTTTATTTTATTCTTTTTTTTACAGCTTTTTTAATGGTACCTGGGTGTGGATGAGACTCTCCTCTCCTCCACACTCGGGTACCATCCGCATATTAGAACGCGCCAATAGCGCAAGTACAGATGCAGTCTTGCGGAATTGGCGCGTTCTAATGCAAGTCAATGGCGGCGAAATCGCCGCGTTTCCGCAAAATTAATTGACATGCTGCGGATCATGGGCACAGCACATGCGGATTTCCATTGGGGAACATTGCTTCCCTTCTACCATGCGTTTTTCATGCGTTTCCGCGGCGTTTACGCAACTGCAAAAACGCCGCGGAAACGCATGAAATACGCATCGTGTGAACTCAGCCTAAGGCTTGGTGCCCACGTAGCGTTTTTCAAGCGTTTATGCTGCGGAATTTCCGCAGCGGAAACGCTTGTAAAACGCTAGGTAATCCGCACCCCATGGTCCCCAAGGGGATTCCACATGTTCTATGCACATGCTGCGGATTTTTTCGCAGCGTTTATGCTACGTACAAAAATCCGCAGCATGTCATTTAATTTTGCGGAAGCGCAGCGGAACTCCCGCCATTGACTTGCATTGAGACGCATAGAAACCGCGACTGTACATTTGTACAAGCGGCTTCTATGCGTCTCTATGTGCGGATGGTACCCAGTTCTGGAGGAGAGGAGACTCTCATCCAGACCTGGGTACCATTCTACCTGTAAAAAAAGAATAAAATAACAAATAAAATTTATACTCACCTGTCCGGCGTCTTCTCTCTGAATGCCAGCAGCGCTGAAGGACCTGCGGTGACGTCACAGTCATGTGACCGCAGGCCCTTCACCGCTCTGTCTCGCGATATGCCGGCAGCCGGGAACCAGCCAGGAAGCAGCGCTGCAGCCACGCCGGGGCCTCGGGGGTGAGTATAGCTTTATTTGTTTTAATTTTTACGGTTCACACTGTATAAATCCATGCTGTTTGCATGGATTTATACAGTGTGACCTAGTTGTCAAGCACTTTCCAAGTGATGCTATCGCCTGGAAAGTGCTTGTCAATCTGCATGCGGAAACGCATGTGAACCCGCATGTGGATCCGCATGTATTCTGCAGGAAAAACGCATGCACAATCTGCATGCGTTTTTTTCTGCCAGGGAGATGCAGAAATGCTGCAGAAATTTTCTGCTTCATTTCTGCATCGTGGGCACATAGCCTTAAGGCTATGTGCCCACAATGCAGAAATGAAGCAGAAATTTTCCTGAGCATTTCTGCATCTCCTTGGCAGAAAAAATGCATGTGGATTTTACATGCGTTTTCTGCCAGGGAGAAGCGTTTTTTTAAGCGTTTTTGCATGCATTTCCGCATGCGTTTTTTCAAGAGCTTTTCCAAGCAATTTTGAGCATCATTTGGAAAAGTGCTTGACAAGTTGGTCACACAATATAAATCTATGCAACTGGCATGGATTTATATTGGGTGACCAAGTTATGATGCTGTAAATGCAGCATCAATAGTAAGAAAATAATTAAAATGTTAAAAATAAAAAAAAAACATTATACTCACCTCTCCGGTGGCCCCCGGTCTCCTTCTTCGGTGCGTCCTGTGTCCTCGGCGTCCAGCGGTGGTGTGAAAGGACCTGCCATGACATCATTTAGTCATGTGACAGGTCACGCGACTGCTGACGTAGGCGGTCGTGTGACCTGTCACATGACTAAATGACGTCACCGCCGGTCCTTTTACTACCGCTGGACACCGAGGACACAGGACGCACCGGAGAGGAGCCGGCGGGCCACCGGAAAGGTGAGTATAATGTATTTTTTTATTTTTAACATTTTATTCTATTTTTTTACTAATGGTACCCAGGTCGGATGAGAGTCTCCTCTTCTCCAGACCTGGGTACCAACCGCACATTGAACCGCTTAACATCCGCATGTATACATGCGGATGTTATGCGGTTCAATGCAAGTCAATGGCGGCAATTTACGCCGCGATTCCACAAAAATAATGGCTGTGCTGCGGATTTTTCCGCAATGATAGTCCGCAGCGGAAATTTCTGCACACAGGACGATAAGCAACACCATTGTTCTGTGAACACAGAATATCTATGTTCTTGGCAGCTTATGTACTGTTTACACTGAACAATGTGCCGCCAGGAATGATTTAAAAGCAAGTTTAAAAATCATTTCACCCGACAAACAAGCCTTTGCTTGTTCGTTGGGCGATCGGTAATCCGTTTACACTGCACTATTATCCTAGGAATGAATGTTCCCAATAATCAGCTAGTGTGAATGCTCCCTAAGAAAAGGCTCAATATGTGGAGGATTAATATATAAGGGTACCCTGCAAAACCAGAAAAGTGACATAGTGCACGGTATTATGGAGTGACTGACAGATCTTGGAGCTGTCTCGCGCAGAATAGTTCTACCTTTCCCAGTTGATGAGGTCCATCCACCGTCTTCCCGTCATCATCAGGACCCCAGCTGTGAAAGAACAACACAGTCAACACCAGTGAGAACAAGATACCCAAGAGCCCCCTTATTTACCACCCTCCTGGCATCATCATCATCGGGCATCCAAGTCCCTTCCGTGCAGGCACTTATGACTGAAAGCCGGCGGCTCCAGGGACGAAATCAGTTTTCTCCCAGTAACTGCACTTTTAGTACGACGGACGGGCAGCATTGTAATGCTGCAAATTAACCCTATATCCGCAGGTACATAGTGGCTAGTGACTAGTTTAAGGGATTTAATTAAAGGGTTTAAGGAAGGGGGGAATCTTCCAAAACTTCTTAAGTAAACGCTTCTGGGAAAAAAATAATTCTCCAAAAAAGGAGGTGGTTTCCAAATGTCTCAAGAAAGTGAGTCTGCACACGGCCTTACTGAAGAACTAGCTTAATCTTGTAGTTAAGAAAAACTGACAATAACAAAAAAAAACCAGTGCAAAAAAAAAAAGTGAAGACTTTTCATTTATATCGTAAATTGTATAAACTGAATGATTTACATAAACCTAAATCTGCGTAGGACGGTGCACGGGCGGTGTAAACCTCGGCGTACCTGCAGCTGTAGATATCATTGATCTGATAGTGCTTGTTGAAGGCGATGGCCTCCATGCTGTCGGTGAGTGGCCCGTCCAGGACTCGGATCCCTGATAAAGACAAACAGAAGTAAAGCAGATCAGCACAGAGGCTTCAAAGAAGGTGGAAGCAGGAGTCAAGGAGAACAGCTCCACAGAAGTCACGATAAAGTAAAGACATCCCCAAAAGATCAGGTTTTAAAGATTGTTTAAATCAGGTTTGTGTGTTAGAAGTATTTTTTTTTTTACTTTGACATTTTTTCTTCCATATCACAATCTGAATTAAAAATAAAAAGTAGAAATCTTGCAATCTTCAATCTGGCCACTGGGGACATTCTAGAGGTTGTTGCATGAAATTTACACGTACATTAGCAGCAATGAGCAGATTCCAACCTTATCTTTTGTACTGAAGTGTCTAATGAGCGTGTACAAAGGTACAGAAGGAAGAGGAGGTGAGCTGTGACATCACCTATTGTGAATGGTGGATCCTGTATTATCTACTGTATATAGAGGTGTTATCAGTCATTGCACGGGAGGGGGAGGAGGTGAGCTATGACATCACCTATTGTGAATGGTGGATCCTGTATTATCTACTGTATATAGAGGTGTTATCAGTCATTGCACGGGAGGGGGAGGAGGTGAGCTATGACATCACCTATTGTGAATGGTGGATCCTGTGTTATCTGCTGTATATAGAGGTGATATCAGTCATTGTACAGGACGAGGAGGAGGTGAGCTGTGACATCACCTATTGTGAATGGTGGATCCTGTGTTATCTACTGTATATAGAGGTGTTATCCATCATAGTAATCCTGCCTCTGATGGTAAAGAAACTGATGTAAACTCTTCCTGAAAGGACAAAGTATTACTCTAAAATAGCTCCAGCAGTTGGTGTGAAAACAGCAGATTACTAATGTTGTTTAATAAAGCCCATGACATAAAAAAGTTGCCAATTTTTTTTTTTTAAACACACATGTAATGCAAACACCTAATTTAAACGCTTGTCTGATGGTATCGCCCTTTAAGCACTGATGTGGTGCTGTAGCCGGGCCGGTAACGGTGCTGCACAGGATGATCATGCGAGACATGACGAGACATCGCTGAACAGCAGTGGCTGTGCGTCTACCTGCGATCCGGCTGCCGTAGGCGACCCCCACTGCACAGAAGCTGTTATTAGGGACGGCTGCGATCTCCCCCGCACAGCGGGTGCCATGGTGGTTGTCACTGTACCCGTCAGGATGCGGCATGGGGTCGGGATCATTGGAGTTGAGGTCGTAGCTTCCTTCTGGGCTCTGGAGAAGATAAATCTCGTTTTATACAGCACTCCTGTTCTGGGGCATATACGCTATTTCCTTCCGTATGGGCCCTACGATTCAGATGCTGGTGCACAGTCTCGTCGCTAATCGGATTTTTTTTACTTTTGTGGGATCACCCCAATGATTGTCCGCGGGCGCCCAGCGAGTCTAAGGAGGCGGAGAGCATCTCCATCTATACTTATTGCTTACATAGTTTGGTTGAATGTCCTGGATGGTGTGCTGCACGCCGTCATCCACCACCACCACGGTAACTCCCCGGCCGGTCACATTTCTCTCCCACACACCAGTAACGTTAATATCCATCCCAGGGCTACGGGTATTGTGCTGAAAAGGAAACGGATCAGGTTAGAGGGATCCGCGCAAACCATAAGACGGGGTGACAAAATCAGGAGCCTCATACACAAAAGACAGAGGCCGGGGGAACGAGGGTCCAGCCAGCGGCTCTCTGCAAAGTCCTCCATACACAGGAGCAATCAATCTGATGTCACAGCTCACCTCCTCCTCCTGTACAATGACTGATAACAACTCTATACACAGTAGATAACACAGAATCCACCATTCACAATAGGTGATGTCACAGCTCACCTCCTCCTCCTGTACAATGTCTGATAACACCTCTATATACAGTAGATAACACAGAATCCACCATTCACAATAGGTGATGTTGACATGACCTCAAGAGCATTTGTGTGGTCTTCCCCATAATGCCTTGCATCCATCACATCACATGGAATAGCACAACCAATCAGGAGGGACTATCATAGCCTGTATAAAAGCCGATACAGGGAATGCAGCAGCTATTTTACAATAGTGAGAAGACGTAAGAGCTCAACTAAAAACATAGAAAGTGAAAGCCCTAAAACATTGGACAAATACTCCAGACAGTAATGTGTGAAGATGATGAGTGTAGTAGTCTGGGAATAACACAGATTCAAATGATAGGGGGACAGAGATAAGACAGGTGCCAGCAGCAGTGGCAGACTGATCAGTGATATGGAGCAGCTGGCATCTATCCTGCAGCATTTGTATTACAATTGCACTTTATTTTCTTCATGCACTAGAAAGCAGAAGCAAGTCACAAAAAATAATTCTCAAATCAGTGTCAGTCAGACGGGGTGTACTTCCTTGTCACAAGCAATTCTATTGAGTTTTTGCAAATGGGGGAACTACAACAGAAAATTCCCCAAAATTCCAGACATTTAACTGTGACTGTCTACCTCACAAAGTGTGCATGTCGCTAGCAATTGTATTTTTGCACATCTGTTCTACTAGCTGTCTTTTTGGTTCTACTGTATCTACTTAGCATTTCTTGTTAGGTCGTTTTTGGGAAGGTGGTTGAATTGTGTTAAATAAAAAAAATAAACATGTCAACATTAAACTATGTTTTTGTATACTTGTTTTACTACTCCAATTTGGCACCTGTACAACATGCCACACCTTTACTGCGCCCTGCTGCCACATGTTTCATCAGTACATGTACCTACCTGCCTAGCATTTCTTATTACCTCCTTTTTGGTAAAAGGTTGAAAAGATTGTCAAAAGTTAATTATAGTGTTGCTCAAAATGTATTGTAAAAGTAAAAAAAGTGGCAAAGGACTAATAAATGTTAAAGAAAAATAAGAAAGTGGCAGCTGCTAGCAGCAGATGCAGCACAACCACCACTGGTACAAGCCGTACGGCCAGTAGGGCTACTAAAAGCAGGTCATAATTGGCCTTCTTTGCCTCTGAAAACCATGTTAGTGGAGGAAGCGGAGTGCACTATGGAATATACTGCACATCACTTGTCTCAGTCACAGCAGACCGATGTTACCTCTGACAGCGACAATGTCAGTTGAGATAGTGTTCTGCACAAAACAACCTGCCTGATCACAAATGACTAAGAAGGATAATTTTTTGACTTTTTATTTTAATGGGAACCAGTCACCTGATTTCATGTGTTTTGTTTAGCAGCAGATGCAACACAACCACCACTGGTACCAGCCGTCCGGCCAATAGTGCTACCAAATGCAGGTAATAATTGGCCTCCTTTGCCTCTGAAAACAATGGTAGTGGAGGAAGAGGAGTACACTATTGATTATATTGCTCATCCCTTGTCTCAGTCACAGCAGACCGATGTTACCTCTGACAGCGACACTGTCAGTTGAGTTAATGTTCTGCACAAAACAATCTGCCTCATCACAAATGACTAAAAGGGATAATTTTTGGATGTTTTATTATAATGTGAACCAGTCACCTGATTTCATGCCACCCAAACCGTGGACAGCATGAATCAGAGCCTGGCTGTACGATTGCAGCAGAGTCTCTAAAACGATCCCGAGTTTCAAAGAAGATATACTTTAAAGATCCTGCTGGGAATCATTGCCAGTGACTGCACCAGTCCTAGGAGAGGTCACAATGTTACACATGTCTTGGAGGTTTTGCAGCAATTCAAGGTGTTTTTTTTAAAAATGAATTGAACCTGTCTAATTCGAATTGAAAAACATTCGATCATTTCTAATAGACACTATAGAAATTGCATTATTTAGAAAAACTCCCCAAGAGTGACTCCTCCATGAGAAGCAGGCTCACGCTTGTAGACCATCTCACCAAGTGCCATTGCTGTGGGTATTTGGGGTCATTAAAGTGCAAGCTCCTCTTGGATCTCTTTAGTAGCTTCTGTTCGGAGAACCATCGCACGCTGTTGTGTTGTGAGAAGATCTCGTGAACTTTCCTCCTAGTCGTCTCCTTGGTCTGACCAGGTCCCACGTGTGCAAACAAGTAGTGATCCTTTAACTCCCCGATAACACCCCGATTCTCCAGCCCCACAGCGCGCGAAAGCACTTCTGCCAGAGCATCCAACTCCTCTCTCCGTCCAGAGCCTTGAGAGGGGTCCAGACGGACAGCCCAGGTCAGCTCTCCCCCCAGACTTGTGGCGTCATTACTGGCTGTGAGCGAGGGGAGGAAGAGGAAGAGGGGCAGCGTGAAAAGACAAAGGCACATGAGTAGAATGAAGAAGCGATGCATGGTGATGGCCCATTACACAGGAAGCATCCCAGCGAGGGCATTGGGACCTGCGGAGAACAACACGGCAAGATTAATAAGAACCCAAAGGAACACACATGTATAAAATATGGTAGATTTAACCCCTTCCTTTTGCAACCATTATTTTTTTTTCCTTTTTTTACCCAAGAACGCAATTTTTTTTATATATTTGTACAGTATGAGGTCTTTGGTTTTTGCAGTTTTATCAAATAATGTACTGAAAAAATGGTTGGTGTTTAGATTTGTTTTTATTTTCTTTATGGCATTTACTTTATAGGCTAAATAATTCTATATCTTCATAAATCAAACTTTTATGGATGCGACAACAAAAAAAGGCTTAATTTTTTTTGTTTTTAGATGGGGAAAAGAAGGGTAAATTAGAATTTCTTTATTATTTATTTTAAAGTTTATTTTAAAGGGGTTGTCCACTACTTGGACACACCCTTCCCATCAGTGTGTATTCCCTGAATAAAATTCCAACACGTACTCCGTTACGGCAGTGTCGGACCTTGCTCTCTCGAGGCTCACGGCACATTATGTCACGTCAGTGCTGCAGCCAATCAGTGCTTCATCCAAGTAGTGGACAACCCCTTTAAAGACACTTGACCCTGCGATCGTCTGCTTGTTCTACAACCCCTGGCAAAAATTATGGAATCACCGGGCTCGAAGGATGTTCATTCAGTTGTTTAATGTTGTTAAAAAAAGCAGACCACAGACATGGCACAAAACTAAAGTAATTTCAAATGGCAACTTTAGGGCTTTAAGAAACACTAAAAGAAATCAAGATTAAAAATGTGGTACTCAGTAAGGGTAATTTTTTTTCAGACCAAGCAGAGGGAAAAAATTATGGAATCACTCAATTCTGAGGAAAAAATTATGGAATCACCCTGTAAATTTTCATTTCCAAAACTATCACCTGCATCAAATTAGATCTGCATCTAAAAAGGAGTGATCACACCTTGGAGAGCTGTTGCACCAAGTGGACTGACATGAATCATGGCTCCAACAGGAGAGATGTCAATTGAAACAAAGGAGAGGATTATCAAACTCTTAAAAGAAGGTAAATCATCACGCAATGTTGCAAAAGATGTTGTTTGTTCACAGTCAGCTGTGTCTAAAATCTGGACCAAATACAAACATGGGAAGGTTGTTAAAGGCAAACATACTGGTAGACCAAGGAAGACATCAAAGCGTCAAGACCAGAAACTTAAAGCAATACGTCTCCAAAACAGGAAATGCACAACAAAACAAATGAGGAACGAATGGGAGGAAACTGGAGTCAATGTCTGTGACCGAACTGTAAGAGACAGCCTAAAGGAAATGGGATTTACATACAGAAAAGCTAAACATAAGCCATCATTAACACCTAAACAGAAAAAAACAAGGTTACAATGGGCTAAGGAAAAGCAATCGTGGACTGTGGATGACTGGATGAAGGTCATATTCAGTGATGAATCGCGAATCTGCATTGGGCAAGGTGATGATGCTGGAACTTTTGTTTGGTGCCATTCTAATGAGATTTATAAAGATGACTGCATGAAGAGAACATGCAAATTTCCCCAGTCATTGATGATATGGGGCTGCATGTCAGGTAAAGGCACTGGGGAGATGGCTGTCATTACATCTTCAATAAATGCACAAGTTTACATTGATATTTTGGACAGTTTTCTTATTCCATCAATTGAAAGGATGTTTGGGGATGATGACACTTTTCAAGATGATAATGCATCCTGCCATAGAGCAAAAACTGTGAAAACATTCCTTGAAATAAGACACATAAGGTCAATGTCATGGCCTGCAAATAGTCCGGATCTCAATCCAATTGAAAATCTTTGGTGGAAGTTGAAGAAAATGGTCCATGACAAGGCTCCAACCTGCAAAGCTGATCTGGCAACAGCAATCAGAGAAAGTTGGAGCCAGATTGATGAAGAGTACTGTTTGTCACTCATTAAGTCCATGCCTCAGAGACTGCAAGCTGTTATTAAAGCCAGAGGTGGTGCAACAAAATACTAGTGATGTACTGGAGTGTTCTTTTGTGTGTTTGTTTTTGAGTGATTCCATAATTTTTTCCCTCTGCTTGGTCTGAAAAAAATTACCCTTACTGAGTACCACATTTTTAATCTTGATTTCTTTTAGTGTTTCTTAAAGCCCTAAAGTTGCCATTTGAAATGACTTTAGTTTTGTGCCATGTCTGTGATCTGCTTTTTTTCAACAACATTAAACAACTGAATGAACATCCTCCGAGCCCGGTGATTACATAATTTTTTGCCAGGGGTTGTATACACTGCAATACTTAAAGGGGTTGTCAGAGCAAAATAAAAACCGGGTTATGTAAGGAAAAAAAAATCCATCACGCTAACCTACTGGCACCCACCTGTATCCAGCACAATAGATTGGCTGCAGAGGTCAGTTGGCTTTGAGCAGATAATCATGAAAGATCCGATGATGTGCTGCTTAAGTCACCTGACCGCTGCAGCCAATCACAGGCCACAGTAATGCTGACATCACCAAAAACCAGGTGTGTGTCATTATATAAGGCTGAGTTTGTTACTTCTTACATATCCCCCCTGGGAAAAGTTTTAACCTCCCCCCCACCCCTGGACAATCCCTTTAAGTATCGCATTGTACAAGACAGTCTCCAATGAAAAGGAGTACCATGATGGCAGGGGACTTCAGTAGACCACCCACTGCCCTGGCAGCCCATCAGTATTCTGCCGGGGTATGTGATTGGTGCCCAGGGCAGAATCGTACCAGTTACGATTGACAGTGATGCCGCTGAGCTCAGTGATTGGCTGCAGCGGTAATGTAAGCAATCAACGTGAATCCATGAGAAGAGCTGGAGTGGGTAGGGCGATGATTACCAGAGACTGTTAGGTTACATTACAGGTAATGTTCGGGCCCTTATTTGTAAAAGGTGGAAAACCCCTTTAAGTGGTTGAACAGCAGCTGATAGAGAGGACCCCACTGAGTGCACGGGGCAGCGGCGCTGAGCTCGCACAGGACCCCCAGACCCTCTGCCCCGTGCTCTGTGTGACTGGGGGTCTCAGGACTTGTCAGCAGGGAGTTTAATGTGCTGCAAGATTTAAAAAAAAAACAAAAAAACTATTCGTCCAGGACCGTGTGATGGACAGTAGCCTGACTGCCTGCAGCGCACTGAGAGGCAGCCGCTCCACACTCACCCTTCCCCTCCGGCCGCTGCTCCGCGCTCCACTTCCGCATTCAGCTGGGCAGTGACGTTTCACCGTTGTCACTTCCGGTGGGCGTGACGTGGCGCAGCACAGACCGGAAGTAACCGGTTTACTTCGTCTTCTAACGTAACGTGAATAGCGGCGGCTACCGGATAGTACGGGAGGCGACAGTAGGTGATACATGGGTGGTGGCAGCTGTCATTATCAGCGGCTCTTGTGTGGAGCCCTAGGTTTATAGAGCAGAGTGGAAGTATAAAGTATGGAGGAAAGGTGTGTTTTTTTTTCTTTTTTGAAGGCCTAAGTTGTCATAAAGCGAAACTCATTACATCAGGAGAGTCACATCACCAGGCCTCTTTATTTCCCTCCTCACTGTTTGATGATTTTTTGGTATTTTTTTTTTATATCATTTGTATTATATTTTTTGTCTTGTCGATCGTCGTTCAGGATACATATAATAATCTATTAGCTCAGACAGTTACGCACGTGGCGATACCAAAATATTACCTTGTTTTATTTTTTGGGGGCTTTTTTATGTCCTGAAAAAAGAAAGTGTTTTTTTTTTGTTTTTAATTTTTCAGATTTTTCTTTTTTGTTTAGAAAAAAAGGGCGTGATGACTTTTAACTGTTTTTTTTTTTTTTTTTTTTTTTTTTTTTTTATATTAGTCCTTTGAGCGGACTTGAACCTGTGATCGCTTGTACAATGCTCTGCAGACCTATTTGCTATGAGGCCCAGACACAGACACCTTCTGTAAGCCCCCGGCCGCCACATCGGCACTCTGGGGGGTGCTGGGCGTCATACGTGCCCCTGTGCCCCAATTCCAACTTTTTAATTGTCTGGTGTCCCACTGCTGTCAGACGGGGTAGATGTCAGTACAACGCCTGCGCTGTATGAAGGGAGCGCTGCTCCTGAGCCCGCACCGTACACACGGCCCTATTAATGACGTCTTCCTATAGGGAGTGGTGACATCTGGACAAGGTGGATGAACTAGAGGCGAGACGTTCTGCGGGTGATATGCCCTCTGCAGGATCAGACCTCATGCCAGGAGACATGTCAGAAGGGGGACGGATCAACGCCGAGGGAGACCACTGCAGGCTGCAAAGCGGATCACAGGACTCCGGGGGGCTTCTGACTAAGTGCACCGCAGTGCAGGTAAGATCTTGTGTTATGGGGATTACCGATAACATGGATTCAGCTTTGGGTCTATAATTTTTCCTCTCGTCCTTCGTTATCACTGGGCTGAAAGGAGCTGTTACAAAAACATGGCTGCTTCCTAGTAAAGTCACCGCTGCCCCTGACTGCAGGTTGTGCACGGTGCGGCAGCCTAGCCCTACTCCTATCTATGGTGCCCACCAGCATGTCTTTGGCATGTGGGATGAAACCCACGCAAGACGGGGGGAACATAAGATGTTGTCTTTGGTGGGATTTGAATCCAGGACCCCAGCGCTGCAAAGCAACAGTGCTAGCCACTGAGCCACCATATATGGTGCTAGCCACTGAGCCACCATATATGGTGCTAACCACTGAGCCACCATATATGGTGCTAACCACTGAGCCACCATATGTAGTGGTAAGCACTTTGCCACTGTATATAGTAGTAACCACTGAGCCACTGTATATAATGCTACCCATTAACCACCGTGTATAGTACTAGCTGCTGAGCCACCGTGTATAGTACTAGCTGCTGAGCCACCGTGTATAGTACTAGCTGCTGAGCCACCGTGTATAGTACTAGCTGCTGAGCCACCGTGTATAGTACTAGCTGCTGAGCCACCGTGTATAGTACTAGCTGCTGAGCCACCGTGTATAGTACTAGCTGCTGAGCCACCGTGTATAGTACTAGCTGCTGAGCCACCGTGTATAGTACTAGCTGCTGAGCCACCGTGTATAGTACTAGCTGCTGAGCCACCGTGTATAGTACTAGCTGCTGAGCCACCGTGTATAGTACTAGCTGCTGAGCCACCGTGTATAGTACTAGCTGCTGAGCCACCGTGTATAGTACTAGCTGCTGAGCCACCGTGTATAGTACTAGCTGATGAGCCACCGTGTATAGTACTAGCCGCTGAGCCACCGTGTATATATAGTGCTAACCGCTGAGCCGCCGCCGTATATAGTGCTAACCGCTGAGCCGCCGCCGTATATAGTGCTAACCGCTGAGCCGCCGTATATAGTGCTAACCGCTGAGCCGCCTCCGTATATAGTGCTAACCGCTGAGCCGCCGCCGTATATAGTGCTAACCGCTGAGCCGCCGCCGTATATAGTGCTAACCGCTGAGCCGCCTCCGTATATAGTGCTAACCGCTGAGCCGCCTCCGTATATAGTGCTAACCGCTGAGCCGCCTCCGTATATAGTGCTAACCGCTGAGCCGCCGCCGTATATAGTGCTAACCGCTGAGCCGCCTCCGTATATAGTGCTAACCGCTGAGCCGCCTCCGTATATAGTGCTAACCGCTGAGCCGCCGTGCTGCAATATGACCCCAGTGACAAACACTAAATGCGATTTTGCAGTGAGACATGAAAAAGATTTGCGCTGCCTGGTCACCGCACCACCGTGCCTAGTAATGCTGGCGCTGCCCAATATGTCGGTCACAGAAGTGAAGACCACCCTGGTCCAGCTGCCATGTAGGGCCGGAGCACTAATGAACTGGGCAGCATACTTTTTTTTTTTTTTTTGCTCAAGTCTGACATCATAATTTTTGTCTCAACACTTAGAATTCTAGTCAGTGGTCCCTTCTAGTACGCGGGGGATCTATAAAGCTGTTGGTTTGGGTCATTAGTCCTGTGGTCGGACCAGGACTTGCTTCCATAGTGCTGGGTCACCTGTGTGCTCATAATAGGACCATTTGATCGCAGGCTTTCCAGGAACAGGTACAGTGCACCAGAATACGTCTGCGCATTACACCAGGCTCCTAGAATCTAACGAGCCGCCATACAGCCTGGTTATGTGACGCCCTCTAGTGTCAGAGCCGCTCTACTGTTAGTATTTGAGTTTTTCTTCTGCTCCATCCCTGCAGACAGAGTACGAGAAGCGAGATGCAGAAACCATCACAGACACGGACACAGAGAAGCTCCTGGTGAGTGAAGATAAAAAGTTTATATTAACCCCTTTACCCCCGGGCAATTCTCGTTTTTCAGAGCCATAGCTGTTTTTTATTTTTCCATCAATAGGGCCGTGTGAGGGCGTGTTCTTTGCGGGACGAGTTGTACTTTTGAAAGACGCCATTGATTTTACCATATAGTGTACCACAAAATGGAAAAAAGAATTCCCAAGTGCGGTGAAATTGCCAAAAAAAAAGTTGAATTCCAAAATTGTTTTTTGGGTGTTCACTAAGTGCTAAAACTGACCTGCCATTATTATTCTCCAGGTCGCAGATACCAAACATCTATAGTGTATTATTTAAGTGCTGAAAAAAGATTCCCAAATGTCTGAAAATTTTTTTTTGCGTTTGTCGCCATTTTCCGAGATCTGTAGCGTCTCCTGTTTTCATGATCTGGGGCCGAGTGAGGGCTTATATTTTGCACGCCGAGCTGATGTTTGTCTTGATACCATCTTGGGGTAGCTACATTTTTTGATCCCCAGTTATTACAATGTTGCAGTGACCAAAAAAAAAAAAAAACCCTAATTCTGGCTTTTTAATTCTTTCTCGTTACGCCGTTTACCAATCAGATTCATTTACTTCATATTTTGTTAGATCGGACTTTTCTGAACGCAGCGATACCAAATTATGTGGGTTTTTTTTTAATGAAGCAAAAGGGAGGTGATGTAAAAAATTTTTTTTATTATTTATTTTTGAAAACTTTTTTTTTTTCACTTTTTTTAATAGTCCCCTTGGGTGACTTGAAGCTGCGATCGTCCGATCGCTTGGTTGTGATTAGTACTGTAAGCCCTCTCCCAAAGCAAATAGGAGACAGCCCGCCGTACCATTCACGACCATTACAGCACTGCAATGCTCCTTCAAACAGCTGGTTAGTGGGGGTCTTAGGATGTGAACCCCCGCCCCCCCACTGATCTGGTATTGATGGCCTATACTAAAGATAAGTCCATATTAATGTCCTGGAAAACCACCATTAAGGTGTCACAATCCTCCCGCAGAAGCTGCTGGTGGGCCACAGAGAACAGCTGACAGAGACGTACCAGGATGTGCTGGACAGACAGACCCAGGCCGAGAAACAGCTGCAGGTGAAGATAAAACAACAACGGCAGCAAGCTGAGGAGGAAGCACAGAGATGGAAGGTATGAAGGGGCCGAAAAGGGACGTCCTGTGCAGTGGAGGCTGAAGGCTAATCGTCGTGTCCTTCTAATGACGTTGTTTGTGAGATTTCTCAATGGTACCCAGAAAAAAACTGCCCCCCACCCCCACAGTGTTGAGGAAGACCCCCCCCCACACACACACACACCCGTACAGTGTTGAGGAACCCCCCCCCCCAACCCCACAGTGTTGAGGAAGCCCACCTTACAAATGACCAACAAGGCAAACCAGAGGTCAGACCCCTGTGATTAAACATTACTGGGTTATTATTTACACAGTATTTAGAGGGTCTGTCCAGGAACATGATAATAACCTCTCATAAAAGATAAGTCATTATCAGTGGGGGTCCGACACAAGGGTCCCTCCTGTTAATAGGTCCCCAAAACTGTAATTAATACAGTGTATGGGGTTTGATTTGTAGCCGCCCTGACATTTGCTGATAGCTGAACGGTGGGATCCAGCACCCACATAAGGATAGATAATCAGTATCGACAACCCCTTTCATTTTCTGTATTTTTTGGGGGGGGGGATCATGGCAATGCAAAAAAAACAAAAAACAAATATATATTTCAGTTCCACAATTTTTTCTTTATCTGTTTTGCTGTTAAGTGCTCAGCAGAAATAACCTCTTCTGCTCATCCAGGGTAACTGCATTCCCTTCAATACCCGTTTGCCGTAGCTCCCCCTAGTAATGCTGTGATTGCTGACCAAGCTTGGTAAAACCCTTAGTTACTCCGCAGAGGTTCTCTGCCAGCGCCATCACTATGTCCTCCACATATTGCACAGAGCGAATACAGCTTCCCTTCACCATATAAAGATATAAAAGACTGTGTGTTACATAGCGCAGGCTTACTGGGTGATGGGGATATTCTAAGCCCAAGCTTAATAAATTCCTTGAAGCCACAAGCGGATGGGAGATGTCCTAGAAGACGCAGGTGGACATTAAGCAGGGTTACTGGATGCTGCCGACTAACAGGATATGTCCTGGGGACCACTGACAGGTAGCAGGTATACTGGAAGCTGCAAACGAACAGGTGAAGTCCTGGGGACCACTGTGTCACGCTGTCTCTGCGTACTGGAGGTCAGGGGCCTAAGCTGACCCTAAGCTGGGGCCCTGACTAATCCCTCTACCTGGAGGTACTGTTAAAGGTACAGAGGTCCAGGCCACCAGCGTAACCCCTACCTCCTGAGGATCCCTGCACCTCAGTAATCTAGTCCTGAGAAGGACCCCGATCACAACAATAGGGGACAGGAAATAATATGCCAACACTCAGTACAAGGGTAAAACCAAAAACCACCTTGCATACAAAAACTACTCACAACAACAGAGGGAACACCAACGGGAAAGGAGATAAATGATAAAGCGAGGAAGGGAAAAATCACACCAAATACACTTAGCTCAGAACTCCAAATACCACGATCCGCTCTGTTAGTCTGCATGAAATGCTTTCACCAACACTTCCCTAACAGACCGGCAGGCATTTGAAGGAGTCCCACTACAGCAGCATTGATTGCAGCTGGGCGAGGCTGGACCTCATCTAGCACAGAGAGAGAGAGAGTTAACTCCCTCACTGCCGAAAAACACAAAGCACCAAAAACTCAGCTGCGAGAAGTCAGGCTGTGTAATCGTGACGATCTTCGTGGCAACACACCCGTGACAGTACCCCCCCTTCTACGAGGGGCCTCCGGACCCTGAGGGCCAGGTTTATCCGGGTGAGTCGTGTGGAAGGCCCGAACTAATCGGTCTGCGTTAATATCCGACGCAGGAACCCACATCCTCTCCTCAGGACCATACCCCTTCCAATGAACCAGGTACTGAAGGGACCAGCGATTAAAGCGTGAATCGATGACCCTCGATACCTGGAACTCCAAGTTACCATTGACCACCACTGGAGGGGGAGGTAAAGGTGACGGTACCACCGGCGCCACATACCTCTTAAGCAACGATCTGTGGAACACGTTGTGAATTTTAAACGTAGGGGGGAGGTCAAGACGGAATGCCACCGGATTAATTATAGAACTGATCCTGTACGGCCCGATGAACCTGGGACCCAGTTTCCAGGAGGGAACCTTAAGTTTTATATTCCCGGTAGACAACCATACTCGATCGTTCACACTTAGGTCCGGACCAGACACTCTCCTCCTATCAGCCATACGTTTGTATCGGTTCCCCATAGTATTCAGATTATTCAGTACCCCTCTCCATACTGAAGCGAGTGATGAGGAAAATCGTTCCTCCTCAGGAACCCCCGAAGAGCCCCCCCCTACTGAAAGTACAAAACTGGGGGTGAAAACCATATGCCCCAAAAAACGGGGACTTACCAGTGGACTCGCTCCGCCTATTATTAAGAGCAAACTCTGCCAGAGGTAAGAAAGAAGCCCAGTCCTCCTGGTTCTCTGACACAAAACACCGGAGATATGTCTCCAAGCTCTGGTTCATACGTTCCATCTGACCATTGGTCTGAGGATGAAAAGCCGATGAGAACGACAAATGCATCCCCCGCCGTATACAAAACGCCTTCCAGAATTTGGACACAAACTGAGACCCCCGATCTGACACCACCTCGGAGGGTACCCCGTGAAGCCTCACAATCTCCCCAATGAACACCTGCGCAAGAGTTTTAGCATTAGGAAGAGCGATAAAATGTGCCATCTTGCTGAACCTGTCCACTACAACGAGTATGACCGTTTTACCCGAAGACGGCGGGAGGTCCGTAATAAAGTCCATAGACAGATGAGTCCAAGGACGCTCCGGGATCTTCAAAGGTAAGAGGGCCCCAGACGGACGGGTATGTGAGCGCGCACAAACCCCACAGGACGCGACAAAAGTTACCACCTCCTTATGTAAGTTAGGCCACCAAAACCGACGCGAGAGGAGATCCACCGTTGCTTTACTCCCCGGGTGTCCTGCCAAAGCTGAGTTATGGTGTGCCTCGATCACCTTTTGTCGTAGCTGATCTGGAACAAACAGTCTCCCCGGAGGTCCAACAGGGGCGTCCCCCTGAGCCTCCAATACCTCCTCCTCAAGCTCAGAGCATACTGCCGAAACCACCACCCCCTCCTGAAGGATAGGAACCGGGGTCGTCCGTATTCCCGGCCCCAGGGAAACTACGAGATAAGGCATCCGCCTTTACATTTTTTGACCCAGGACGATATGTAACGACAAAATTAAACCTGGTAAAAAACAATGACCACCTAGCTTGTCTGGGATTCAGACGTTTTGCGGACTCCAGATATAGCAGGTTCTTGTGATCGGTGATGACGGTGACCGGATGGACTGCCCCCTCTAAAAAATGGCGCCACTCCTCAAAAGCTAACTTAATGGCCAAGAGTTCCCTATTGCCGACATCGTAATTCCTCTCAGCGGACGACAATTTTTTAGAGAAAAAGGCGCACGGATGCCACTTACCAGGGGACGAACCTTGTGACAACACTGCTCCCACCCCTACCTCGGAAGCGTCTACCTCTACGATGAACGGCTGTGACGCATCAGGTTGAATGAGTATGGGTGCCGAGGCAAAACATTTTTTTCAAGGAGGAGAATGCTTGACAAGCCTTGTCAGACCACCTAGAAAAATCCGTCCCCTTTTTAGTCATGTCTGTGAGAGGCTTAACCATGGAAGAGAAATTACGAATGAACTTCCGGTAATAATTAGCAAACCCCAGGAAACGTTGTAGTGCCTTAAGATTCTCTGGCCGATCCCACTCAAGAACTGCCCGCACTTTCCCAGGGTCCATACGAAAACCGGACGCTGAAACCAGGAAGCCTAAAAACTGGAGTTCCTGTACGGCGAACACACACTTTTCCCATTTGGCATACAGTTTATTATCCCGCAAGATCTGTAACACCTGCCTAACGTGCTCCTGATGAGACACCAGATCCGGCGAGTAAATTAAGATATCATCCAGATATATGACAACAAACTGTCCCACCAGGCGGCGAAAAATGTCATTAACAAAGTGTTGGAACACCGCCGGGGCATTAGTCAGACCGAATGGCATGACAAGGTTCTCATAATGCCCCTCCGGAGTGTTAAACGCCGTCTTCCACTCATCCCCCTCCTTCATCCTAATCAGATTGTACGCCCCCCTGAGATCCAACTTAGAGAACCATTTGGCGCCCACGATCTGATTAAAGAGATCGGGAATAAGAGGGAGCGGATACGGATCTCGGACCGTAATCCGATTAAGTTCACGGAAATCCAGGCAAGGGCGTAGGCCTCCATCTTTCTTCTTAACAAAGAAGAACCCCGCGGCCACCGGTGAAGATGAAGGTCTAATATGCCCCTTAGCCAGACTTTCTGAAATATAATCCTTCATGGCCTGCCTCTCAGGACCAGAAAGGTTATACAACCTAGCTTTAGGTAACTTGGCCTCAGGGAGCAGTTTTACAGAACAGTCATACTCGCGATGAGGAGGTAGTTCCTGACACCCTTTCTCCGAGAATACATCCTCAAAGTCCGCCAGAAATGGAGGCAAGACCCAAGGAGTAACCGCACCGATGACCGTATTCATGCAGTTTTTATTACAGAATTTACTCCATTGGCTTATCTCTCTGGATTGCCAATTAATAACCGGGTTATGCTTAGTTAACCAAGGAAGGCCCAACACTATAGGAGTAGGAAGACCCTCCAACACGTAGCAAGACAACAGTTCTTTATGTATCGCCCCCACTTGAAGTTTTACGTTATGCACAGCTTGCAAAAAACTTCCCTGACAGAGAGGCCTGGCATCGATCGAGAATATGGGGATGGGTTTAGCCAACTCACTCAATCGCATACCTTGAACCCGGGCAAACCGAGCGTCCACCAGATTAGCCCCGGCCCCACTATCCAGAAGAACAGATATCCTCTCAGTTCTCGTACCCACCACCACCTCCGCCGGTGCGAGAAACTGAGACGAACCTAGGGACGAAATACCTACTCCCAGATTGCCGTCCACCACACAACCTGGGATCAACAGTTTTCCGACGACTCTTCACTCTGCAAGGGACGGGATGGACACCCCCCAATAAAATGTCCCTTTCTCCCGCAGAAAAAACACCTTCCTGTCTTATGGCGCACCACCGGTCCCCTCCTCTGAAATGATGTCCCTCCTAATTGCATAGGCTCCTCTGGACTGACCAGGGGAACCACCATATGAGGGGACCTTGTAGGAGGTGGAGTCATCACAGGGGGTGGAGTTATCCCGCACCTCTCCCGAAGCCGTCTGTCAATGCGAATAGCAAGGGCCATAGCGGCTTCCAGTGACGCGGGAGAGTCATACTGTGCCAACACATCCTTTAATTTGTCGGATAAACCTTGACAAAACTGGCTCCTAAGAGCCGGGTCATTCCACTGGGTGTCCGTGGCCCACCTACGGAACTCCGAACAGAATTCCTCCGCCGGACGATCTCCCTGCTGGATCCTACGTAACTTAGATTCAGCAAGGGAGATCCGATCCGGGTCATCATATACGAGACCCAGAGCTGCAAAAAACCTATCCACTGACTGGAGAGCCGGGGAGCCCGGGGGAAGAGAGAACGCCCAAGATTGTGGGTCCCCTTGTAGGAGCGAGATGACTATTCCCACCCTTTGTTCTTCACTCCCCGATGACCGAGGCCGCAGCCGAAAGTACAACTTGCATGCCTCCCGGAAAACAAAAAAACTTGTCCCGCCCCCCAGTGAACCTGTCAGGGAGAGCTACTTTAGGTTCTGGTCCGGCTTGCTCCTGGGGATATAAAACCTTAGACCTAACGTCCGCCAGCTCCATGGACAAACTCTGCAACTGCCGAGCTAGACTGGCTACTGGATCCATGGTAGCTGGAGAGAATCTTAGTTGGTCGGTGAAAATGTCACGCTGTCTCTGCGTACTGGAGGTCAGGGGCCTAAGCTGACCCTAAGCTGGGGCCCTGACTAATCCCTCTACCTGGAGGTACTGTTAAAGGTACAGAGGTCCAGGCCACCAGCGTAACCCCTACCTCCTGAGGATCCCTGCACCTCAGTAATCTAGTCCTGAGAAGGACCCCGATCACAACAATAGGGGACAGGAAATAATATGCCAACACTCAGTACTTAAACGAACGAGACAGTACAAGGGTCAAACCAAAAACCACCTTGCATACAAAAACTACTCACAACAACAGAGGGAACACCAACGGGAAAGGAGATAAATGATAAAGCGAGGAAGGGAAAAATCACACCAAATACACTTAGCTCAGAACTCCAAAACACCACGATCCGCTCTGTATGAAATGCTTTCACCGACACTTCCCTAACAGACCGGCAGGCATTTGAAGGAGTCCCACTACAGCAGCATTGATTGCAGCTGGGCGAGGCTGGACCTCGTCTAGCACAGAGAGAGAGAGAGTTAACTCCCTCACTGCCGAAAAACACAAAGCACCAAAAACTCAGCTGCGAGAAGTCAGGCTGTGTAATCGTGACGATCTTCGTGGCAACACACCCGTGACACACTGACAGGTAGCAGGTATACTGGAAGCTGCAGACTAACAGGGGAAGTTCTGTGGACCACTGACAGGTAGCAGGGTTACTGGAAGCTGCAGACTAACAGGGGAAGTCCTGGGGACCACTGACAGGTAGTCGGGTTACTGGGGACCAGGAAACTACTGACAGGTACTGTGCACAGACAACTAAAAGAGTTACTAGCAAGTCTTAATGCCAAGTCCCTGGTGTGTGTCTTGGGAGGCCGTATATAGGCCCAGGAAATGCAACACATGGGAGCACACCGGGCTACTTTCAAAGCCCAACGTGGAGCACAAGAGAGTCTAGCGGACCGGGTGAAGAAAGCAAAGCACGGATCCGTGACAGGTGTGTAACACTTTGTATATACAGAGAACTACGGGAATGTGTTTCGGACATTTCTTTGATGCTGGGATTAGAGATTCTCTTGCAGTCGTTTACTGAATCTTTATTGCCTGTTAGATATATCTAAAACACATTGAAGAACTCGTAACTAAGAACCGAGAGACTAAAAAGAAAATAGAGAAAGAGCAACGGGAACACGTCCAGAAGGAGCAGGATCTGGGCGCTGATCTGCTGAAACTGCAAAGGAAGAATAAGAGGTATTGTCATCTCTAGGAGTGAAAAAAAATAAAAGGCTGAATATCCTGTAACATGTGGCCATAAGGGATCGTCTGGTCATTTCTAAACAGGCTATAAATCTGTAAAAAAGAAATGGGTAATAAAAAAAACTTTGGAGTACATTTATGCCCACAATTTTTCTCCCATGCATATCACACACAGACACGAGAGATTCCTGTTCTCTCTACGTAATACATATTCGGAAAAAGCAGCAACATGGAACACTGTATACAATGGTACTGAGCAATATAGCTGTGATTCCAGCTCTGGGGTGAAATAAACAGTTAAGAAGAGGTACTGTCTGTGTATACATGAGGAATAAAACACATAGCCATGAGGGATTCCTGCTCCCCTGTTTCTCTTTACCACATGTTCAGAAGTAACAGCAGCATGGAGGACATTATATAGCAGTACTGAGCAGTGTAGATGGGAATCCAGCTCTAAAGTGAAATAAAACAATTCAGCAGCACAGGTCTCTGCGTGTGTTTTCAGACTTTTTTCAGAATGGATGATGAGTTCAAGAAACAAAGGGAGGAGAATATTTGTCTGATAAGCGGCAAAAGAAGCAAATTTCACTGCTGTATATGACCAAGTTGGTGAATGGTCAGCAACCATTCAGTCTCATCTGCATGTTCTAAAGGAGGAGAAACTGAGCAAATGAATATATAGCTAGGTTAAGGAGTCCAGTGGGCGGTCTCACCTTTGCATACAGACATGGACGTACAGCAGACTAGGACCACCCACTGGACTCGTTAAGCAGGGACCCTGTAGTGAATCTTTCCCCTTATCTCCTCTTCTATACCTGTGCTGCTGGCGGATTATTCTACATTTCCTTTAAACTTGCATAGATATGTTGATGGAGGGAGGGGCGGCCCGTCAGGTCTGTTCTGGAAATACTGCATCTAACAATGTGCAAAAAACAGAAGGGTGCCGCGTCCTCTCACAGTTTTAATTTCTTGCAGCCTCGAGAAAGAGCACAGAGAAATTGAGAATAAAATCACAGATTTACTTGCTGAACAAACGGCAGAGAGGTGAGCGATCGTTAGTGCACGTTATCAGTGGGAAAGGGGTCTGAATTCTCACTGCCTGCATGGCCATAGCTTACAGTACTTGTCAAATTATCGACACCTGTTCATGTGATGGTTTTTCTTACTGGAATGTGCATACTGTCGATTTAGACTGAAGGCAGCAAAACCACCAAAAAAGACATCTAGAAAGGAGGAGTAAAGAAACGCGTGTGGAACAAGCCAGAATGTGTCACACCTCCTTGTTTTACTTTGTCCAAACAAATTTCTTCTTCTTGTTTGCCGTCCTCAGTTGTGGGTTCTTTGCAGTCTGTAGACCTTAAAGTCCCGTTTCTTTGTCTCCTCTAGTCAGTTGATTTTGTGATATCTCTGTGCTTTATTTATGAGGGCTGTTATCTGAGATGCTGTCAAGTTGTGATTTCTGAGGCTGGGAACTCTGATGAACTTATCCTTTGCAGCAGAGGTAATTCTTGGTCTTTTTAATTCTAACTATTGATGGTTTTCATGACTACCCTTGAGGATGTCTTCAAGGCTCTAGCAATTTTCCCGGTTGCCTGACTTCAAGGCTCTAGCAATTTTCCCGGTTGCCTGACTTCAAGGCTCTAGCAATTTTCCCGGTTGCCTGACTTCAAGGCTCTAGCAATTTTCCCGGTTGCCTGACTTCAAGGCTCTAGCAATTTTCCCGGTTGCCTGACTTCAAGGCTCTAGCAATTTTCCCGGTTGCCTGACTTCAAGGCTCTAGCAATTTTCCCGGTTGCCTGATTTCAAGGCTCTAGCAGTTTTCCCGGTTGCCTGACTTCAAGGTTCTAGCAGTTTTCCCGGTTGCCTGACTTCAAGGTTCTAGCAATTTTCCCAGTTGCCTGATTTCAAGGCTCTAGCAATTTTCCCGCTTTCCTGACTTCAAGGCTCTAGCAATTTTCTCGGGTGCCTGACTTCAAGGCTCTAGCAATATTCTCTGTTGCCTGACTTCAAGGCTCTAGCAATTTTCCCGGTTGCCTGACTTCAAGGTTCTATCAATTTTCCCGGTTGCCTGACTTCAAGGCTCTAGCAATTTTCCCAGTTGCCTGACCTTCATGTATTACAGTAATGATGGACCATTGAGTCTCTTTACTTGCTTTATATTCTAGTGTAGAACAGCTGTGGAATAGGGCTCAGCACTGTACGGAGCTGTGTACCGACACTAACTCTCCGAACCACACCTGATGGCCGCTAACACTTCCTGAAGGCCGGCGATTACACGCGGAATCTCTTGCTGAAGCGACCGGTCCATTGGAAACAATTCATGGTGACCACTTGATGAATCTGCGGGGAGATTATCTAGGTGGTGTAAAGCTGCCATCAGAGTAAAAGAGGGGTACATGAGGAATTTAAGGTATAACACACATTCTGGATTGCTTCACACGTGTTTCTTTACTTCTTGTTTCCATGTGTCTTCCTTTGTGCTTTTGCTGTTTCCAGTCTGAATCTACATGTGCACATTCCACTAAGAACAAGGAAAACCATCACATAAACACGTGTCCAAAATTAATGTATTGTAATAGGAAAGTCAGATTTCAGAATGTGTTCATCACAATAGTATTGGACTTGTGTTTCACAGGAAAGAGTGGGAAGCTGAACTGACCGACCTGAAGAAGAAACACAGTGAAGTGAACCAAAGCGCGACAGAGCAAATCGAGCACATGAGAAGAGCTGAGGCATGGCCAAGGCTCGGATATGGGTTTAGATTCTTCAGCTCTGTACCTTGCCATCCACTGCTATTCAGCGGACAAGATTTCTTTTATTAGCATTCTCCCAGTACTATAGGTGCAGGAACATCCTTTCCCTGACATTGACCTGGAGAAAGATCAATGTTAAATCAACCCCCATTTGCTGAAATCCCATTTTTACTCCTTTATTTAAAAAAAACAATATTCTAATGCCTTGGTCCATGTAAAATCTTTGTGTTAGTATAGAGATGGGTAAAATGTCTGCTGCATTACAGTAATGGTATATACCTCTCCACCGTAGGTCTCGTCACTGGAGAGTCGAAGAGACTTATTGCTCATCTCATTAGAGGAGGCCGAAAAGGAGGCAGAAGTCACTTTGTCTTATCTCCGGTATGGAATACGCAGCAGGTCTCGCCTCACTCTATAAAGTAGCGTAAAGTTTACCAAGGACGGAGATTTCCCCCAACACCTTCCTTCCTTCTGCCAATTTTGCGCTTTTGTTTTTTCTATCCCTCCTTCCAAGAGCCATCACTTTTATCTTTCTGTCATCGTACTCCTATGATGGCTTTTTTTCACAATTATGTTTTTTTTATTTTTTTTATTTATCATGATCACTATATGGTAAAACTGACCTGGTAATATGATTCTCTAGGTCAGTACAAGTATGCAGGTACCAGACATGTAGAGTTTTATTTTTATTTAAGTGGTGAAAAAAAAAATTCAGGAATTTTGTAAAAAAAAATAAATAAAAATTTTTGCATGTGTCACCATTTTCCGAGACTCATAACGCTTTACATTTTCGAGATATGGTGCCGGGTGAGGGCTTATTTTTTGCACGCTGACCTGATGTTTTTACTGATACCATTTTGGGGCAGATACAATGTTTTGATCGCCTCTTATTGCATTTTATTTCGGCGGCCAAAAATTAAATAATTCGAGCACTTTTTTTTTCTCATTATGATGCTTATTGATTGGATTACTTTTTTATGTTTTAATAGATTGGACTTTTACGAACACAATGATACCAAATATGTGTTTTTTTTTGTTTTTTTTTAAATTGTTTCATTTTTTTAATGGAGCAAAATGGGGGTGACTTTTTTTTTTTTTCTTTCATATTTTTAAAAACTTATTTTTTTTTACTGTATTTAATAGTCCCCTTAGGGGACTTGAAGCTGCGATCATCTGATCGCTTGTACTGTCCATATCAGTGCATCAACTAAAATAAGAATCTCCTATAAACGCCAGCCAAACGCTAGCTTTCACAGCTGACCCTCGACTGTCATGGCACCCCGCAATCACCTGGTAACTTTATATATATTTATTATAATTGCTAAGTTCATATTATTTATTATAATCTCTTATCAGGGTGGCGCCTCCTAATTTGGAGTGGATTACGCTGAAGCAGAGGTGGGAGGCCCGGCTCGCCGGTATCCAGCAAATGAAGGCAAATCTCCAGGTAGGCAAAGGCTTCTCTCAATCAACGGTGAATGCCGGGAGTTAACGTTTCACAACTGGATGCAGATATCCATTTTTTTCATCAAAAGGGGGAAATGAACCATTATATGGCGTCCGCTCAGCCGTCTACGCACTGGAAGCAACAAACGACTCTTGGCCAAGATACGATTGTCCTTAGCAGGGTCCCCCTCTAGTAATTCAGGGTGTTTTAATATGGGATTTCTATACTAAACATCACCCTATAAGTTTTCAATTTACCAATGGTGTCTGCTCTCGTATATAAAGGGACCATAAGTGATTGAATAATGGCGCAGGGATAAGTGCAGGCATTTAAAGTAAAACTTGCGTTACCAGAAATACAATAAGAAGATTCTTCATTATTTCTTATTTCTGTTCCTTTTAGGAGCAATTTGAGAAGCAAATTAAACAGGTGAAGAACGGCACCCGGCTGAGCAGCTTACCCTCCATAATGGCGCCAGACCTGACTCCTCCGCCCTCTGATGTAAGTCGCTTCTCTCCGCACCGTCTCTCCTCGTCTGGAGTTCGAGTACAGAATAAATTGATTTTATAGCCGCTGTTTAGTTCATTTTCCCCTTAGATCAGCAGTGCGGGAGAACGCATCAGACTAGCTGGACATTTGTCTTTTTGCAGCCATTTTGCTATTTGCGCCTGGATGAAAGCATTCAGGAGAAGAGCAGTTACCGTCGCCACGGGCCCCTGTTTATCATTTGCTATTATGCATCCTTATACTGTTTATTTAACTGTTTAGAAAAATGCTAGGAGTTGTAGTTTTACAACTGCTGAAATGCCGGACGTTGGGAACCATTTTTAAAGAGGGTATGGTCATTTGTTTGCACTCTATTTGACAGCTCTGGTATTACAGGGAATGTGTTCAAAGCCTCCCTGACTTGTTACACCTTACATGTGTTCATCCCTTTTCTTGTTGCATTGATATAAAATCCAGTGATCGCCTTCTCTTGCCTCCAGCCCAGCCTCATGTTACACAGAATCGCTCTTGCCCCTGCTAAGATGCCACCTGCAGATACGGGACCCCAGCCGTACCAGCGTTCCCACCCAATGGCCTTTCCTACATTACCTTTCCCTGGTAATACGGCCTCAGCTCCCGGCGCCTCTGACGGTCCAGGTCCGGCCGGCACAGACAAGCTGAGCAAAATCCTTGAGAAGCTGCAAGCCAGATTCCCACAACACGATAAGTAAGTGACCCCTGCTGACGGGGCTCAATGCAGCCGCCCCGATGTTGCAGATGTTTGCTCCTTCATTTGCCAATATCGTCCTTATCTTCCTGCATTTATTACAGCATTATTATGAAGTTGAAGCATTATTATTATTATTATCATCATCATTATTATTATTAATGGCCTTAAGCTCGATCTTGAGCCATGAACGCTCTGTAGGAAGATAGGTCCACCAGGGTCTTCTCCTCTGCTGTTATCTGTTGTAGCATTAGGTTTATCATTATCTACCTGCAGATTTGCTTTTTCTTTACTTTTCCTTATCTGAGATCTCTTCTTGTTTAGGGGGCACTTAACCGATATCCTTCAGCAGATTAAGCAGAAGCGTGGCACCCTGTCCGGCCTCACGTTGGAGGCCTTGTTCCAGCTTGTGGAAACGCACACAGAAAAGCTTCAACTGAAAGAATCTGCAAACCCAGCAGCCAGGGTAAGAGCGGGCATATGGCTGTCACTGCTTGCACATCTGTCCTGCGTCAAGGACTTCTTGGGATGCAGTTCCCCTACGGGTTCCCTCCTGAAAGGTCTGGGGAGGCAGGGGGTTAGGGAGAGGACAAGGTCTTAATCGGCTCCTGGTTTCGCTTTGGTGGATACCTGGAGCACGATTTGCGCACTCCCACCTCTCGGACAAGCGCTGCAGCATCTTCTATGCGGACATTGCACCATCTAGTTGGTAGCAGCATATTGCATGCAATTCAGTGGGACAGCTTTGCACGGTCACTAACAAATAGACGACGGTGTGCTGCTATATGGCACGGCGAGACACAGAGGAGGCTGCTGCCTTCTGCGGAGTTTGTATCGTAGACAAACTACATTCACATGGAATTCTGCTGAGCTCATATCTCACAGCATTCCCTGCTTGTCCAGTATCTCCAGTGGTTTGCATTCTGGGAAGAGTCATCCTTGGGGTATGTACACACAAAAACATATTTTCTGACTGTGTGCGCAACGGACCAATTGTAAAAACAAGCAAATTTACAATTTAGCTGTTCAAGGGAACCTGTCACCAGGTTTCTCCCATATAAAGTAGGAGCAGCTCCTGTACACCCTCATATACCGCATGCTAGAACGCTGTATTCTAAATGCGCTGTATTCTATTGTATCCACATTCTAGAACGCTGTATTCTATTGTATCCACATTCTAGAACGCTGTATTCTAAATGCGCTGTATTCTATTGTATCCACATTCTAGAACGCTGTATTCTATTGTGTCCACATTCTAGAACGCTGTATTCTAAATGCGCTGTATTCTATTGTATCTGCATGCTAGAACGCTGTATTCTAAATGCGTTGTATTCTATTGTATCCACATTCTAGAACGCTGTATTCTATTGTATCCGCATTCTAGAACGCTGTATTCTATTGTATCCACATTCTAGAACGCTGTATTCTAAATGCGCTGTATTCTATTGTATCCACATTCTAGAACGCTGTATTCTAAATGCGTTGTATTCTATTGTATCCACATTCTAGAACGCTGTATTCTAAATGCGCTGTATTCTATTGTATCCGCATTCTAGAACGCTGTATTCTATTGTGTCCACATTCTAGAACGCTGTATTCTATTGTATCCGCATTCTAGAACGCTGTATTCTAAATGCGCTGTATTCTATTGTATCCACATTCTAGAACGCTGTATTCTAAATGCGCTGTATTCTATTGTATCTGCATGCTAGAACGCTGTATTCTAAATGCGCTGTATTCTATTGTATCCACATTCTAGAACGCTGTATTCTAAATGCGCTGTATTCTATTGTATCCGCATTCTAGAACGCTGTATTCTAAATGCGCTGTATTCTATTGTATCTGCATGCTAGAACGCTGTATTCTATTGTGTCCACATTCTAGAACGCTGTATTCTAAATGCGCTGTATTCTATTGTATCCACATTCTAGAACGCTGTATTCTAAATGCGCTGTATTCTATTGTATCCGCATTCTAGAACGCTGTATTCTAAATGCGCTGTATTCTATTGTATCCGCATTCTAGAACGCTGTATTCTATTGTATCCACATTCTAGAACGCTGTATTCTATTGTATCCACATTCTAGAACGCTGTATACTAAATGCGCTGTATACTATTGTATCCGCATTCTAGAACGCTGTATTCTAAATGCGCTGTATTCTGTTGTATCCGCATTCTAGAACGCTGTATTCTAAATGCGCTGTATTGTATTGTATCCGCATTCTAGAACGCTGTATTGTATCCGCATTCTAGAACCCTGTATTCTATTGTATCCGCATTCTAGAACCCTGTATTCTATTGTATCCGCATTCTAGAACGCTGTATTCTATTGTATCCGCATTCTAGAACCCTGTATTCTATTGTATCCGCATTCTAGAACCCTGTATTCTATTGTATCCGCATTCTAGAACCCTGTATTCTATTGTATCCGCATTCGAGAACGCTGTATTCTATTGTATCCACATTCTAGAACGCTGTATTCTATTGTATCCGCATTCTAGAACGCTGTATTCTATTGTATCCGCATTCTAGAACGCTGTATTCTATTGTATCCGCATTCTAGAACGCTGTATTCTAAATGCGCTGTATTGTATCCGCATTCTAGAACCCTGTATTCTAAATGTGCTGTATTCTATTGTATCCGCATTCTAGAATGCTGTCTTCTAAATGCGCTGTATTCTATTGTATCCACATTCTAGAACGCTGTATTCTATCGTATCCGCATTCTAGAACGCTGTATTCTAAATGCGCTGTATTGTATTGTATCCGCATTCTAGAACCCTGTATTCTATTGTATCCGCATTCTAGAACCCTGTATTCTATTGTATCCGCATTCTAGAACCCTGTATTCTATCGTATCCACATTCTAGAACGCTGTATTCTAAATGTGCTGTATTCTATCGTATCCGCATTCTAGAACGCTGTATTCTAAATGCGCTGTATTCTATTGTATCCGCATTCTAGAACGCTGTATTCTATTGTATCCACATTCTAGAACGCTGTATTCTATTGTATCCACATTCTAGAACGCTGTATTCTAGTGTATCCGCGTTCTAGAACGCTGTATTCTATTGTATCCGCATTCTAGAACGCTGTATTCTATTGTATCCGCATTCTAGAACGCTGTATTCTATTGTATCCGCATTCTAGAACGCTGTATTCTATTGTATCCGCATTCTAGAACGCTGTATTCTAAATGCGCTGTATTCTATTGTATCCGCATTCTAGAATGCTGTATTCTAAATGCGCTGTATTCTATTGTATCCGCATTCTAGAACGCTGTATTCTAAATGCGCTGTATTCTACTGTATCCGCATTCTAGAACGCTGTATTCTAAATGTGCTGTATTCTATTGTATCCGCATTCTAGAACGCTGTATTCTATTGTATCCGCATTCTAGAACGCTGTATTCTATTGTATCCGCATTCTAGAACGCTGTATTCTAAATGCGCTGTATTCTATTGTATCCACATTCTAGAACGCTGTATTCTAAATGCGCTGTATTCTATTGTATCCGCATTCTAGAACCCTGTATTCTATTGTATCCGCATTCTAGAACGCTGTATTCTGTTGTATCCGCATTCTAGAACGCTGTATTCTATTGTATCCGCATTCTAGAACGCTGTATTCTAAATGCGCTGTATTCTATCGTATCCGCATTCTAGAACGCTGTATTCTAAATGCGCTGTATTCTATTGTATCCGCATTCTAGAACACTGTATTCTATTGTATCCACATTCTAGAACGCTGTATTCTATTGTATCCGCATTCTAGAACGCTGTATTCTATTGTGTCCACATTCTAGAACGCTGTATTCTAAATGCGCTGTATTCTATTGTATCCGCATTCTAGAATGCTGTATTCTAAATGCGCTGTATTCTATCGTATCCGCATTCTAGAACGCTGTATTCTAAATGCGCTGTATTCTATTGTATCTGCATGCTAGAACGCTGTATTCTAAATGCGCTGTATTCTATTGTATCCACATTCTAGAACGCTGTATTCTAAATGCGCTGTATTCTATTGTATCCGCATTCTAGAACGCTGTATTCTAAATGCGCTGTATTCTATTGTATCCACATTCTAGAACGCTGTATTCTATTGTATCCACATTCTAGAACGCTGTATTCTAAATTCGCTGTATTCTATTGTATCTGCATGCTAGAACGCTGTATTCTATTGTATCCACATTCTAGAACGCTGTATTCTAAATGCGCTGTATTCTATTGTATCCACATTCTAGAACGCTGTATTCTAAATGCGCTGTATTCTATTGTATCCACATTCTAGAACGCTGTATTCTATTGTATCCACATTCTAGAACGCTGTATTCTAAATGCGCTGTATTCTATTGTATCTGCATGCTAGAACGCTGTATTCTAAATGCGCTGTATTCTATTGTATCCACATTCTAGAACGCTGTATTCTAAATGCGCTGTATTCTATTGTATCCGCATTCTAGAACGCTGTATTCTATTGTGTCCACATTCTAGAACGCTGTATTGTATTGTATCCGCATTCTAGAACGCTGTATTCTAAATGCGCTGTATTCTATTGTATCCACATTCTAGAACGCTGTATTCTAAATGCGCTGTATTCTATTGTATCTGCATGCTAGAACGCTGTATTCTAAATGCGCTGTATTCTATTGTATCCACATTCTAGAACGCTGTATTCTAAATGCGCTGTATTCTATTGTATCCACATTCTAGAACGCTGTATTCTAAATGCGCTGTATTCTATTGTATCTGCATTCTAGAACGCTGTATTCTAAATGCGCTGTATTCTATTGTATCCGCATTCTAGAACGCTGTATTCTAAATGCGCTGTATTCTATTGTATCCACATTCTAGAACGCTGTATTCTAAATGCGCTGTATTCTATTGTATCCGCATTCTAGAACGCTGTATTCTAAATGCGCTGTATTCTATTGTATCTGCATTCTAGAACGCTGTATTCTTGATGCGCTGTAGCCTATTGTATCCGCATTCTAGAACGCTGTATTCTATTGTATCCACATTCTAGAACGCTGTATTCTAAATGCGCTGTATTCTATTGTATCCGCATTCTAGAACGCTGTATTCTTGATGCGCTGTAGTCTATTGTATCCGCATTCTAGAACGCTGTATTCTATTGTATCCGCATTCTAGAACCCTGTATTCTATTGTATCCGCATTCTAGAACCCTGTATTCTATTGTATCCGCATTCTAGAACCCTGTATTCTATCGTATCCGCATTCTAGAACGCTGTATTCTAAATGTGCTGTATTCTATTGTATCCGCATTCTAGAACGCTGTATTCTATTGTATCCACATTCTAGAACGCTGTATTCTATTGTATCCACATTCTAGAACGCTGTATTCTATTGTATCCGCATTCTAGAACGCTGTATTCTATTGTATCCGCATTCTAGAACGCTGTATTCTATTGTATCCGCATTCTAGAACGCTGTATTCTATTGTATCCGCATTCTAGAACGCTGTATTCTAAATGCGCTGTATTCTATTGTATCCGCATTCTAGAATGCTGTATTCTAAATGCGCTGTATTCTATTGTATCCGCATTCTAGAAAGCTGTATTCTAAATGCGCTGTATTCTACTGTATCCGCATTCTAGAGCGCTGTATTCTAAATGTGCTGTATTCTATTGTATCCGCATTCTAGAACGCTGTATTCTATTGTATTTGCATTCTAGAACGCTGTATTCTATTGTATCCGCATTCTAGAACGCTGTATTCTAAATGCGCTGTATTCTATTGTATCCACATTCTAGAACGCTGTATTCTAAATGCGCTGTATTCTATTGTATCCGCATTCTAGAACCCTGTATTCTATCGTATCCGCATTCTAGAACGCTGTATTCTATTGTATCCGCATTCTAGAACGCTGTATTCTATTGTATCCGCATTCTAGAACGCTGTATTCTAAATGCGCTGTATTCTATCGTATCCGCATTCTAGAACGCTGTATTCTAAATGCGCTGTATTCTATTGTATCCGCATTCTAGAACGCTGTATTCTATTGTATCCACATTCTAGAACGCTGTATTCTATTGTATCCGCATTCTAGAACGCTGTATTGTATTGTATCCGCATTCTAGAACGCTGTATTCTAAATGCGCTGTATTCTATTGTATCCACATTCTAGAACGCTGTATTCTAAATGCGCTGTATTCTATTGTATCCACATTCTAGAACGCTGTATTCTAAATGCGCTGTATTCTATTGTATCTGCATTCTAGAACGCTGTATTCTAAATGCGCTGTATTCTATTGTATCCGCATTCTAGAACGCTGTATTCTATTGTATCCACATTCTAGAACGCTGTATTCTATTGTATCCGCATTCTAGAACGCTGTATTCTAAATGCGCTGTATTCTATTGTATCCACATTCTAGAACGCTGTATTCTATTGTATCCACATTCTAGAACGCTGTATTCTATTGTATCTGCATGCTAGAACGCTGTATTCTAAATGCGCTGTATTCTATTGTATCCACATTCTAGAACGCTGTATTCTAAATGCGCTGTATTCTATTGTGTCCACATTCTAGAACGCTGTATTCTAAATGCGCTGTATTCTATTGTATCCACATTCTAGAACGCTGTATTCTATTGTGTCCACATTCTAGAACGCTGTATTCTATTGTGTCCACATTCTAGAACGCTGTATTCTATTGTATCCGCATTCTAGAACGCTGTGTTCTAAATGCGCTGTATTCTATTGTATCTGCATGCTAGAACGCTGTATTCTATTGTATCCACATTCTAGAACGCTGTATTCTAAATGCGCTGTATTCTATTGTATCCGCATTCTAGAACGCTGTATTCTATTGTGTCCACATTCTAGAACGCTGTATTCTATTGTATCTGCATGCTAGAACGCTGTATTCTAAATGCGCTGTATTCTATTGTATCCACATTCTAGAACGCTCTATTCTAAATGCGCTGTATTCTATTGTATCTGCATTCTAGAACGCTGTATTCTAAATGCGCTGTATTCTATTGTATCCGCATTCTAGAACGCTGTATTCTAAATGCGCTGTATTCTATTGTATCCACATTCTAGAACGCTGTATTCTAAATGCGCTGTATTCTATTGTATCCACATTCTAGAACGCTGTATTCTAAATGCGCTGTATTCTATTGTATCTGCATTCTAGAACGCTGTATTCTTGATGCGCTGTAGCCTATTGTATCCGCATTCTAGAACGCTGTATTCTATTGTATCCACATTCTAGAACGCTGTATTCTAAATGCGCTGTATTCTATTGTATCCGCATTCTAGAACGCTGTATTCTTGATGCGCTGTAGTCTATTGTATCCGCATTCTAGAACGCTGTATTCTATTGTATCCACATTCTAGAACACTGTATTCTATTGTATCCGCATTCTAGAACGCTGGATTCTAAATGCGCTGTATTCTATTGTATCCGCATTCTAGAACACTGTATTCTATTGTATCCGCATTCTAGAACGCTGTATTTTATTTTATCCACATTCTAGAATGCTGTATTCTAAATGCGCTGTATTCTATTGTATCCGCATTCTAGAACGCTGTATTCTAAATGCGCTGTATTCTATTGTATCCGCATTCTAGAACGCTGTATTCTATTGTATCCACATTCTAGAACGCTGTATTCTATTGTATCCGCATTCTAGAACGCTGTATTCTATTGTATCCGCATTCTAGAACGCTGTATTCTAAATGCGCTGTATTGTATCCGTATTCTAGAACGCTGTATTCTAAATGTGCTGTATTCTATTGTATCCGCATTCTAGAATGCTGTCTTCTAAATGCGCTGTATTCTATTGTATCCACATTCTAGAACGCTGTATTCTATCGTATCCGCATTCTAGAACGCTGTATTCTATTGTATCCGCATTCTAGAACGCTGTATTCTAAATGCGCTGTATTCTATTGTATCCGCATTCTAGAACGCTGTATTCTATCGTACCCGCATTCTAGAACGCTGTATTCTAAATGCGCTGTATTGTATTGTATCCGCATTCTAGAACCCTGTATTCTATTGTATCCGCATTCTAGAACCCTGTATTCTATTGTATCCGCATTCTAGAACCCTGTATTCTATCGTATCCGCATTCTAGAACGCTGTATTCTAAATGTGCTGTATTCTATCGTATCTGCATTCTAGAACGCTGTATTCTAAATGCGCTGTATTCTATTGTATCCGCATTCTAGAACGCTGTATTCTATTGTATCCACATTCTAGAACGCTGTATTCTATTGTATCCACATTCTAGAACGCTGTATTCTATTGTTTCCGCATTCTAGAACGCTGTATTCTATTGTATCCACATTCTAGAACGCTGTATTCTATTGTATCCGCATTCTAGAACGCTGTATTCTATTGTATCTGCATTCTAGAACGCTGTATTCTATTGTATCCGCATTCTAGAACGCTGTATTCTATTGTATCCGCATTCTAGAACGCTGTATTCTATTGTATCCGCATTCTAGAACGCTGTATTCTATTGTATCCGCATTCTAGAACGCTGTATTCTATTGTATCCGCATTCTAGAATGCTGTATTCTAAATGCGCTGTATTCTATTGTATCCGCATTCTAGAACGCTGTATTCTAAATGCGCTGTATTCTACTGTATCCGCATTCTAGAACGCTGTATTCTAAATGCGCTGTATTCTATTGTATCCGCATTCTAGAACCCTGTATTCTATCGTATCCGCATTCTAGAACGCTGTATTCTATTGTATCCGCATTCTAGAACGCTGTATTCTAAATGCGCTGTATTGTATCGTATCCGCATTCTAGAACGCTGTATTCTAAATGCGCTGTATTCTATTGTATCCGCATTCTAGAACGCTGTATTCTATTGTATCCACATGCTAGAACGCTGTATTCTATTGTATCCGCATTCTAGAACGCTGTATTGTATTGTATCCGCATTCTAGAACGCTGTATTCTAAATGCGCTGTATTCTATTGTATCCGCATTCTAGAACGCTGTATTCTATTGTATCCACATTCTAGAACGCTGTATTCTATTGTATCCGCATTCTAGAACGCTGTATTCTAAATGCGCTGTTTTCTATTGTATCCGCATTCTAGAACGCTGTATTCTAAATGCGCTGTATTCTATTGTATCCACATTCTAGAACGCTGTTTTCTATTGTATCCGCATTCTAGAACGCTGTATTCTAAATGCGCTGTTTTCTATTGTATCCGCATTCTAGAACGCTGTATTCTAAATGCGCTGTTTTCTATTGTATCCGCATTCTAGAACGCTGTATTCTAAATGCGCTGTTTTCTATTGTATCCGCATTCTAGAACGCTGTATTCTAAATGCGCTGTATTGTATTGTATCCGCATTCTAGAACGCTGTATTCTAAATGCGCTGTATTCTATTGTATCCGCATTCTAGAACGCTGTGTTCTAAATGCGCTGTATTGTATTGTATCCGCATTCTAGAACGCTGTATTCTAAATGCGCTGTATTCTATTGTATCCGCATTCTAGAACGCTGTATTCTAAATGCGCTGTATTCTATCGTATCCGCATTCTAGAACGCTGTATTCTAAATGCGCTGTATTCTATTGTATCCGCATTCTAGAACGCTGTATTCTATTGTATCCGCATTCTAGAACGCTGTATTCTAAATGCGCTGTATTCTATTGCATCCGCATTCTAGAACGCTGTATTCTATTGTATCCACATTCTAGAACGCTGTATTCTATTGTATCCGCATTCTAGAACGCTGTATTCTAAATGCGCTGTATTCTATTGTATCCGCATTCTAGAACGCTGTGTTCTAAATGCGCTGTATTCTATTGTATCCGCATTCTAGAACGCTGTATTCTAAATGCGCTGTATTCTATTGTATCCGCATTCTAGAACGCTGTATTCTAAATGCGCTGTTTTCTATTGTATCCGCATTCTAGAACGCTGTATTCTAAATGCGCTGTTTTCTATTGTATCCGCATTCTAGAACGCTGTATTCTAAATGCGCTGTTTTCTATTGTATCCGCATTCTAGAACGCTGTATTCTAAATGCTCTGTAGTATATTGTATCTGCATTCTAGAACGCTGTATTCTATTGTATCCACATTCTAGAACGCTGTATTCTATCGTATCTGCATTCTAGAACGCTGTTTTCTAATTGCGCTGTATTCTATTGTATCCGCATTCTAGAACGCTGTATTCTAAATGCGCTGTATTCTATTGTATCCACATTCTAGAACGCTGTATTCTAAATGCGCTGTATTCTATTGTATCCGCATTCTAGAACGCTGTATTCTAAATGCGCTGTATTCTATTGTATCTGCATTCTAGAACGCTGTATTCTTGATGCGCTGTAGCCTATTGTATCCGCATTCTAGAACGCTGTATTCTATTGTATCCGCATTCTAGTACACTGTATTCTATTGTGTCCACATTCTAGAACGCTGTATTCTATTGTATCCACATTCTAGAACGCTGTATTCTAAATGCGCTGTATTCTATTGTATCCGCATTCTAGAACGCTGTATTCTAAATGCGCTGTATTCTATTGTATCCGCATTCTAGAACGCTGTATTCTATTGTATCCGCATTCTAGAACGCTGTATTCTATTGTATCCGCATTCTAGAACCCTGTATTCTATTGTATCCGCATTCTAGAACCCTGTATTCTATTGTATCCGCATTCTAGAACGCTGTATTCTATTGTATCCGCATTCTAGAACGCTGTATTCTATTGTATCCGCATTCTAGAACGCTGTATTCTAAATGCGCTGTATTGTATTGTATCCGCATTCTAGAACCCTGTATTCTAAATGTGCTGTATTCTATTGTATCCGCATTCTAGAACGCTGTCTTCTAAATGCGCTGTATTCTATTGTATCCACATTCTAGAACGCTGTATTCTATCGTATCCGCATTCTAGAACGCTGTATTCTATTGTATCCGCATTCTAGAACGCTGTATTCTAAATGCGCTGTATTCTATTGTATCCGCATTCTAGAACGCTGTATTCTATCGTATCCGCATTCTAGAACGCTGTATTCTAAATGCGCTGTATTGTATTGTATCCGCATTCTAGAACCCTGTATTCTATTGTATCCGCATTCTAGAACCCTGTATTCTATTGTATCCGCATTCTAGAACGCTGTATTCTATCGTATCCGCATTCTAGAACGCTGTATTCTAAATGCGCTGTATCCGCATTCTAGAACGCTGTATTCTATTGTATCCACATTCTAGAACGCTGTATTCTATTGTATCCGCATTCTAGAACGCTTTATTCTATTGTATCCGCATTCTAGAACGCTGTATTCTATTGTATCCGCATTCTAGAACGCTGTATTCTAAATGCGCTGTATTCTATTGTATCCGCATTCTAGAATGCTGTATTCTAAATGCGCTGTATTCTATTGTATCCGCATTCTAGAACGCTGTATTCTATTGTATCCGCATTCTAGAATGCTGTATTCTATTGTATCCGCATTCTAGAACGCTGTATTCTATTGTATCCGCATTCTAGAACGCTGTATTCTAAATGCGCTGTTTTCTATTGTATCCGCATTCTAGAACGCTGTATTCTAAATGCGCTGTTTTCTATTGTATCCGCATTCTAGAACGCTGTATTCTAAATGCTCTGTAGTATATTGTATCTGCATTCTAGAACGCTGTATTCTATTGTATCCGCATTCTAGAACGCTGTATTCTAAATGCGCTGTATTGTATTGTATCCGCATTCTAGAACGCTGTATTCTAAATGCGCTGTATTCTATTGTATCCGCATTCTAGAACGCTGTGTTCTAAATGCGCTGTATTCTATTGTATCCGCATTCTAGAACGCTGTATTCTAAATGCGCTGTATTCTATTGTATCCGCATTCTAGAACGCTGTATTCTAAATGCGCTGTTTTCTATTGTATCCGCATTCTAGAACGCTGTATTCTAAATGCTCTGTAGTATATTGTATCTGCATTCTAGAACGCTGTATTCTATTGTATCCGCATTCTAGAACGCTGTATTCTAAATGCGCTGTTTTCTATTGTATCCGCATTCTAGAACGCTGTATTCTAAATGCGCTGTATTGTATTGTATCCGCATTCTAGAACGCTGTATTCTAAATGCGCTGTATTCTATTGTATCCGCATTCTAGAACGCTGTGTTCTAAATGCGCTGTATTCTATTGTATCCGCATTCTAGAACGCTGTATTCTAAATGCGCTGTATTCTATTGTATCCGCATTCTAGAACGCTGTATTCTAAATGCGCTGTATTCTATCGTATCCGCATTCTAGAACGCTGTATTCTAAATGCGCTGTATTCTATTGTATCCGCATTCTAGAACGCTGTATTCTAAATGCGCTGTATTCTATTGTATCCACATTCTAGAACGCTGTATTCTATTGTATGCGCATTCTAGAACGCTGTATTCTAAATGCGCTGTATTCTATTGTATCCACATTCTAGAACGCTGTATTCTATTGTATCCGCATTCTAGAACGCTGTATTCTAAATGCGCTGTTTTCTATTGTATCCGCATTCTAGAACACTGTATTCTAAATGCTCTGTAGTATATTGTATCCGCATTCTAGAACGCTGTATTCTATTGTATCCGCATTCTAGAACGCTGTATTCTAAATGCGCTGTTTTCTATTGTATCCGCATTCTAGAACGCTGTATTCTAAATGCGCTGTATTCTATTGTATCCGCATTCTAGAACGCTGTGTTCTAAATGCGCTGTATTCTATTGTATCCGCATTCTAGAACGCTGTATTCTAAATGCGCTGTATTCTATTGTATCCGCATTCTAGAACGCTGTATTCTAAATGCGCTGTATTCTATTGTATCCGCATTCTAGAACGCTGTATTCTAAATGCGTTGTATTCTATTGTATCCACATTCTAGAACGCTGTATTCTATTGTATCCGCATTCTAGAACGCTGTATTCTAAATGCGCTGTATTCTATTGTATCCGCATTCTAGAACGCTGTATTCTATTGTGTCCGCATTCTAGAACGCTGTATTCTATTGTATCCGCATTCTAGAACGCTGTATTCTAAATGCGCTGTTTTCTATTGTATCCGCATTCTAGAACGCTGTATTCTAAATGCTCTGTAGTATATTGTATCCGCATTCTAGAACGCTGTATTCTATTGTATCCGCATTCTAGAACGCTGTATTCTAAATGCGCTGTTTTCTATTGTATCCGCATTCTAGAACGCTGTATTCTAAATGCGCTGTATTGTATCCGCATTCTAGAACCCTGTATTCTATTGTATCCGCATTCTAGAACCCTGTATTCTATCGTATCCGCATTCTAGAACGCTGTATTCTATCGTATCCGCATTCTAGAATGCTGTATTCTAAATGCGCTGTATTCTATTGTATCCGCATTCTAGAACGCTGTATTCTATTGTATCCACATTCTAGAACGCTGTATTCTATTGTATCCGCATTCTAGAATGCTGTATTCTAAATGCGCTGTATTCTATTGTATCCACATTCTAGAACGCTGTATTCTATTGTATCCGCATTCTAGAACGCTGTATTCTATTGTATCCGCATTCTAGAACGCTGTATTCTAAATGCGCTGTAGTCTATTGTATCCGCATTCTAGAACGCTGTATTCTATTGTATCCACATTCTAGAACACTGTATTCTAAATGCGCTGTATTCTATTGTATCCACATTCTAGAACGCTGTATTCTATCGTATCCGCATTCTAGAACGCTGTATTCTATTGTATCCGCATTCTAGAACGCTGTATTCTAAATGCGCTGTATTCTATTGTATCCGCATTCTAGAACGCTGTATTCTATCGTATCCGCATTCTAGAACGCTGTATTCTAAATGCGCTGTATTGTATTGTATCCGCATTCTAGAACCCTGTATTCTATTGTATCCGCATTCTAGAACCCTGTATTCTATTGTATCCGCATTCTAGAACGCTGTATTCTATCGTATCCGCATTCTAGAACGCTGTATTCTATATGCGCTGTATCCGCATTCTAGAACGCTGTATTCTATTGTATCCACATTCTAGAACGCTGTATTCTATTGTATCCGCATTCTAGAACGCTGTATTCTATTGTATCCGCATTCTAGAACGCTGTATTCTATTGTATCCGCATTCTAGAACGCTGTATTCTAAATGCGCTGTATTCTATTGTATCCGCATTCTAGAATGCTGTATTCTAAATGCGCTGTATTCTATTGTATCCGCATTCTAGAACGCTGTATTCTATTGTATCCGCATTCTAGAATGCTGTATTCTATTGTATCCGCATTCTAGAACGCTGTATTCTATTGTATCCGCATTCTAGAACGCTGTATTCTAAATGCGCTGTATTCTATTGTATCCACATTCTAGAACGCTGTATTCTAAATGCGCTGTATTGTATTGTATCCGCATTCTAGAACCCTGTATTCTAAATGTGCTGTATTCTATTGTATCCGCATTCTAGAACGCTGTCTTCTAAATGCGCTGTATTCTATTGTATCCGCATTCTAGAACGCTGTATTCTAAATGCGCTGTTTTCTATTGTATCCGCATTCTAGAACGCTGTATTCTAAATGCGCTGTTTTCTATTGTATCCGCATTCTAGAACGCTGTATTCTAAATGCTCTGTAGTATATTGTATCTGCATTCTAGAACGCTGTATTCTATTGTATCCGCATTCTAGAACGCTGTATTCTAAATGCGCTGTTTTCTATTGTATCCGCATTCTAGAACGCTGTATTCTAAATGCGCTGTATTGTATTGTATCCGCATTCTAGAACGCTGTATTCTAAATGCGCTGTATTCTATTGTATCCGCATTCTAGAACGCTGTGTTCTAAATGCGCTGTATTCTATTGTATCCGCATTCTAGAACGCTGTATTCTAAATGCGCTGTATTCTATTGTATCCGCATTCTAGAACGCTGTATTCTAAATGCGCTGTATTCTATCGTATCCGCATTCTAGAACGCTGTATTCTAAATGCGCTGTATTCTATTGTATCCGCATTCTAGAACGCTGTATTCTAAATGCGCTGTATTCTATTGTATCCACATTCTAGAACGCTGTATTCTATTGTATGCGCATTCTAGAACGCTGTATTCTAAATGCGCTGTATTCTATTGTATCCACATTCTAGAACGCTGTATTCTATTGTATCCGCATTCTAGAACGCTGTATTCTAAATGCGCTGTTTTCTATTGTATCCGCATTCTAGAACACTGTATTCTAAATGCTCTGTAGTATATTGTATCCGCATTCTAGAACGCTGTATTCTATTGTATCCGCATTCTAGAACGCTGTATTCTAAATGCGCTGTTTTCTATTGTATCCGCATTCTAGAACGCTGTATTCTAAATGCGCTGTATTCTATTGTATCCGCATTCTAGAACGCTGTGTTCTAAATGCGCTGTATTCTATTGTATCCGCATTCTAGAACGCTGTATTCTAAATGCGCTGTATTCTATTGTATCCGCATTCTAGAACGCTGTATTCTAAATGCGCTGTATTCTATTGTATCCGCATTCTAGAACGCTGTATTCTAAATGCGTTGTATTCTATTGTATCCACATTCTAGAACGCTGTATTCTATTGTATCCGCATTCTAGAACGCTGTATTCTAAATGCGCTGTATTCTATTGTATCCGCATTCTAGAACGCTGTATTCTATTGTGTCCGCATTCTAGAACGCTGTATTCTATTGTATCCGCATTCTAGAACGCTGTATTCTAAATGCGCTGTTTTCTATTGTATCCGCATTCTAGAACGCTGTATTCTAAATGCTCTGTAGTATATTGTATCCGCATTCTAGAACGCTGTATTCTATTGTATCCGCATTCTAGAACGCTGTATTCTAAATGCGCTGTTTTCTATTGTATCCGCATTCTAGAACGCTGTATTCTAAATGCGCTGTATTGTATCCGCATTCTAGAACCCTGTATTCTATTGTATCCGCATTCTAGAACCCTGTATTCTATCGTATCCGCATTCTAGAACGCTGTATTCTATCGTATCCGCATTCTAGAATGCTGTATTCTAAATGCGCTGTATTCTATTGTATCCGCATTCTAGAACGCTGTATTCTATTGTATCCACATTCTAGAACGCTGTATTCTATTGTATCCGCATTCTAGAATGCTGTATTCTAAATGCGCTGTATTCTATTGTATCCACATTCTAGAACGCTGTATTCTATTGTATCCGCATTCTAGAACGCTGTATTCTATTGTATCCGCATTCTAGAACGCTGTATTCTATTGTATCCGCATTCTAGAACGCTGTATTCTATTGTATCCGCATTCTAGAACACTGTATTCTAAATGCGCTGTATTCTATTGTATCCACATTCTAGAACGCTGTATTGTTTTGTATCCGCATTCTAGAACGCTGCATTCTATTGTATCTGCATTCTAGAACGCTGTATTCTATTGTATCCGCATTCTAGAACGCTGTATTCTAAATGCGCTGTATTCTATTGTATCCACATTCTAGAACGCTGTATTCTAAATGCGCTGTATTCTATTGTATCCGCATTCTAGAACGCTGTATTCTAAATGCGCTGTATTCTATTGTATCCGCATTCTAGAACGCTGTATTCTGAATGCGCTGTATTCTATTGTATCCACATTCTAGAACGCTGTATTCTATTGTATCCACATTCTAGAACGCTGTATTCTATTGTATCCGCATTCTAGAACGCTGTATTCTATTGTATCCGCATTCTAGAACGCTGTATTCTAAATGCGCTGTATTCTATTGTATCCACATTCTAGAACGCTGTATTCTAAATGCGCTGTTTTCTATTGTATCCGCATTCTAGAACGCTGTATTCTGAATGCGCTGTATTCTATTGTATCCGCATTCTAGAACGCTGTATTCTAAATGTGCTGTATTCTATTGTATCCGCATTCTAGAACGCTGTATTCTATTGTATCCACATTCTAGAACGCTGTATTCTATTGTATCCGCATTCTAGAACGCTGTATTCTATTGTATCCGCATTCTAGAACGCTGTATTCTAAATGCGCTGTATTCTATTGTATCCACATTCTAGAACGCTGTATTCTAAATGTGCTGTATTCTATTGTATCCGCATTCTAGAACGCTGTATTCTAAATGCGCTGTATTCTATTGTATCCACATTCTAGAACGCTGTATTCTAAATGTGCTGTTTTCTATTGTATCCGCATTCTAGAACGCTGTATTCTATTGTATCCGCATTCTAGAACGCTGTATTCTGAATGCGCTCTATTCTATTGTATCCGCATTCTAGAACGCTGTATTCTAAATGCGCTGTATTCTATTGTATCCACATTCTAGAACGCTGTATTCTAAATGCGCTGTATTCTATTGTATCCACATTCTAGAACGCTGTATTCTAAATGTGCTGTATTCTATTGTATCCGCATTCTAGAACGCTGTATTCTAAATGCGCTGTATTCTATTGTATCCACATTCTAGAACGCTGTATTCTAAATGTGCTGTTTTCTATTGTATCCGCATTCTAGAACGCTGTATTCTATTGTATCCGCATTCTAGAACGCTGTATTCTGAATGCGCTCTATTCTATTGTATCCGCATTCTAGAATGCTGTATATGTCTCCAGTCTGACGGACGTCGCTGGTCTTGATCCGGCTCCTCCTCTCTTCTTGCGACCACCACCCTCCTCCTTGCACTTACAAGCTCTTTGCTCCTGCGCTCCTCCAATGCTGCAGAAGTAAAGCTTCCTCTGCCAGCAGAATCGGAAAATGGTCTGTTTTGGCCAATGGCTCAACCGTGCCACAGGTCCGAACTGTCAATCATCAGGAACGCACTGCTCCCCGAGAAGCAGGGGGGCAGTGGAGCGGTTTGCTCCTGAAGACAGAAGCTACTTCACATAGTCTGCTGGTTAAAAGCCACGCTGCAGAGGTTTTACTTGCATTTTGCAGTATTTTACCTGACGTGCTGTTTTTTTGTTTTTTTTCAGCCTATCGGCCATGGCAGGCCTCAGTATCCAGCTGCACAAAGAACCCCTACGTTCCTGCTCCCAGGTTTTGGAGGATATCCAGGGCGACCACAGGTATCGTAAAGCATTTTTCTGTAAGTAAAGCCATGCTATTGTCTTTGGGGGTGATAAAACAATTTTCCCCCTTTTTTTTTTTTTTTTTTTTTTTTTTTTTTTTTTTTTTAAGGTATGCTTCATATGCCAAAAGATTGTACAGCTACACGACCGCCAGCCTGTATCTTGCAGCCATGCCATACACCGAGAGGTAAATATTGGGCAGTGCTAGCTATTTTACAGAGGAGGTGTGCTCACAATTGTGCACTTCTATTAAGCTGGCATATTGCAGTTTTTCTTGCTAAGTAATGGGTTATTGCAAAAACTGCATTTTTATCTGAGCAGAGGTGCAGCTTGCTTTGTAAATGTTAATGCTATAAAGTCTGTGTGCACTTTTGCAACTAATGCTCCTAAGCAATAAAAATGTATATATTAACACAATATATTCTGAGATGTGATTTTAGGTACGCAATTGTGTAAATATATCATTTTTGAAGCAAGTTGTTTTTTTTATTGTGCAGTGTGCCAAACTCTGGTCATCCAGCAGCCATGACGCTTCCTGCCCATTCTGCCTGAGCCATCGTTAGCCAGATATGGATTCGCAGCCCTTGGAAGTATGAATGTGGTGCGCATCTCTGTGCCTCATGCTTTCATCACGTCAGAAAGTTCTCCATAATGAACCTTTCTGGATTAACTTAACATCTCTTTAGCTCCTCCAGAAAAGTTGTTTCTTAAACCGTATATCCATGTGAACAACGCCTTATATCCTGATCCACGCGGATAGATGGTGCACGATCTTCCTCCATTTTTAAAAAAAAAAGTTTAGAAAACTACAAGAAAGTGTGAATATCTGTAATAAAAGTTTTTGTTTTTTTTTAGTATGAGTTGCATATTAACCCCTACCCTAATATAAGACTCACCGTAGGTATATGAAGCATTCTGAGGAGGGGTCCAGCTGTGTTATACAGCCAGCATCTGGGACACTGCTGCTATATGACTGATATAAGTAGTGGATGTGAATGCGATAATTTTTTACTTATGGTTCTACATGTATCAATCAGGCACCATAACTAATTATGAGTTGCGTAGGTCTCGTGCAAGTTCTGAGTTATTGTGACACAGTTGTCCTGGATTTGCTGGGACTGTCCTTACGGTTGGGATATATCCTGCCAAACTCAGGGTTGTCCCAGGTTTAAAAAAGAAGTGGGATTTATGTAAATCCCACCTAAAAGCAAGCAACCGACCCTGAGGGGCGATTCTTGAAAGTGCCTATTTTACTAACATTGTTGGTAAGGAGGAAGTGGGGGCATGTCTTTGAGGTGATACAGGAAGTGGGGGCGTGTCTTTGAGGTGATACAGGAAGTGGGGGCGTGTCTTTGATGCGATACAGGAAGTGGGGGCGTGTCTGATGTGATACAGGAAGTGGGGGCGTGTCTGATGCGATACAGGAAGTGGGGGCGTGTCTGATGCGATACAGGAAGTGGGGGTGTGTCTGATGCGATACAGGAAGTGGGGGCGTGTCTTTGATGTCATACAGGAAGTGGGGGCGTGTCTTTGATGCAATACAGGAAGTGGGGGCGTGTCTCTGAGACAGTTAGTCGGGGCGTGCCTTTGATGTGCTACAGGAAGTGGGGGCGTGTCTTTGTGCTACAGGAAGTGGGGGGGTGTCATTGATGCGCTACAGGAAGTGGAGGTGTGTTTTTGTCGCTCTATAGGAACTGGGGGCGGGTCTGTCTCTGTACAGAAAGTGTGGGCGGGTCTGTCTCTGTACAGAAAGTGTGGCAGGTCTGGGTCTCTCTACATGAAGGAGGGTCTTTGTCTCTACACACAATGGGGGGCAGGGCTTTATTTTTCAAAAGGAAGTAGGGGTAGGTCTTTGTCTCTTCTCCTGTTCTGCCTGCCTGCCAAACTGCATACAAGCGGAAGGCAGAGATAGGCGTTCAGTTCAGAGCCTGCAAACTATTGTACAATGGCTGAAAGGAGGGGAAAAGGAAGTTCTAGCACCTATAGTGCTGGTCAGTTTCTGATTAAAAAGGAAACAAACACTCCAAAAAACAGTGAATGTCAAATTACAGGCCATGAGAATGAGTACATTTTCTGCACATATTAGACTGTTATGTGCACTAAAATCGGCTTTACCTCGCTGATGAGGGCAGCACGACCATGTTTTTTTTTTTTACAGGTTTTGTGTGAAAGGATAGTCCTAAGTGTAAGACATTATTTGTACCAATACTTACAATTTTTCTCGTGCTTGTGAAGTCCCTTTTACTGTTAACACCAAATATATGTAATAGTTACACAAAAATGATCAAAAAAAGGAAATTGTTACTGATTGTTTTAGTACCACAGATATAACAATTACGGGTAATGATCGTTACTTACAGTTAGATAAGACACTTTTTTCATAGTCTCCCCCCTTACACACCTTGTCTTCTGGATCCAGATTACCCGATATGTTCACCTTCCTGCATAAAACTTGTGTCTGAGACCTGACGACAGGTAGGATCAGATTGTATAATGGTCCTCAAATCCCCAAATTTGTCTATTTTGGGCTAAAAAATATTTTTTGCAATTGGGTTTTATTAAGAAGATTGCACCGTTTGTACAAGCCAATCTGTTTGTTTCCCTCCTATCTGCTGGCTAAACAATGAGCTAACTGAGAGTCCATTAGTGAGCTTCTGACAGTGAGTTTCTCTCACTTCTGTCTTTTCCCGAGTGCCTCTCAGCAGATTTATGACCAGCTCAACTTTAATGTGGTCTGTAGTCACAAATCAGCACAGAGAAGATCAGAAAGAGACAGAAAAAAAGTCTCCTTGTCAGAATGAGCTCACTGATAGTCTCTCATTTTGCAGCCTGTAGAAGCAAAACTTCAAAATTTGTATTGAAATCCAATTGCAAAAAATATTTTTAGCCCAATTAAGGTGTCCATATTAAAAAAAAGTTTTACGGGGGATGGCTGAGCATAATTTTTTGAAAAACAGAATCTAAAATCATATAGGAATACAATATTCCTGGCTTATCTTTTTGGATAGGTCATCAATATCAGTTCTCTGCGAGTCCGGCACCACAATCGATCGGCTGATCATAGGAGTGCCAAGTGTCAGACCCCCACCAATATGATGTTGATTAACTATCAATATCACAGTCCTGGACAACTCATTTTAAAGAACTTTACTGTTTTGGAAAATCTTAGTATTTTCCTGTAAAATATAATTTCTTAATTTTTTTTTTTTTTTTTTTTTTTTTTTTTTTTTTTAAGAACTCTGGCTTGTTCCATTCCTCTGTTATTCCTCCTGAAAATGTATGCTTACACAGCCTTTGACAAGAGACTGTGTAGGAACGCTTTGACAAGAGCAATCTAAATGTCAAATAGAGAATGTATTTTCAGGAGGAATAAAAGAGGATCAACAAAACATAGAGCTCTAAGAAAGAAAAAATGCTACAGAAAAGTTTTATTAGGGCGAAGTACCGACTAAAACAGACTTGTCAGACAAGCCTTTCTAAATGTTTTTCATTACAATTCTCCCTTAGATCGGTTCCACATAGGCATAGTGAGCGTATTAAAGCTGGACATCTCAGCACAACCATGGGTCTGATCCCCAGAACTAACCTAACAACATCAAACGGACGTACAATGCTGTTACAGCTGAAAATCCTGGCCTGACTAAGAGTCTGACAACAAGTGGTCAGGCTGGGATTTTCAGCTTAACCCCAATTAGCCTGGTCTTAAAGGATATGAGCCATCATTGGGGTATTTTTTCTTTAATAAGATGCATGTATATTTGGCTAAAAATATTTTTTGTAATAGGATTTCATTAAAAATGCTGAACATTTTTTTTTTTTTTCTGCAGCCTCTATCACAGTACATAGCGGACTGTAGAATAAGCTACCAGTTACCAATTCTTCTAGTCATAATTGAGCTTAGAAGATAACTCAGGAGAAGAGAGATCATTTTGAAGCTTTTTTTTTCTACAGCCTCTATCACAGATCACAGACTGTAGAAAGAGCTAGCAGTGACCAGTTCTTCTATTCATAATTGAGCTTAGAAGATCATTCAGGAGAAGAGCGATAAGAACAAGAGAGAATTTTTAAACTTTTTTTTTTCTACAGCCTCTATCACAGTACATAGCAAACTGTAGAATGAGCTGGCAGTGGCCAGTTCTAGTCATAATTGAGCTTAGAAGTTCATTCAAGAGAAGAGAGATAATTTTGAAGCATTTTTTTTTCTACAGCCTCTATCACAGTACATGGCAGGGTCTGTCACTCTTATCTCTCTTCTTCTGAATCTTCTAAGCTCAATTATGAATAGAAGAACTGGTAACTGGAGTCTGCCATGTACAGTGATACGTAGAGGCTGTAGAAGCCAAAACGGTCCAAGTTTTTTAATAAAACCCTTTGCAAAAATTATGTTCCAGCCAAAAATACGTACATTTAAGTAAAAAAAAAAAAGCCTCAACTGTCCATATCCTTTTCTCTCATTTGCCCCTTTAGCTGCTGATAGTTTATGTGTGGCAGAATGTAATATATAAAAACCATTCATTTTCTGAATATTGGATCTGTAAGGTTTCCTGTCTAGTAAACATTTGGTCGATAATATAAGGTAGCCCTTGTGGACTGGAGAGGGATATCTAACCTTTCGGCACTCGCGGCCGTGCTCCGTTCATTAGTATGTGCCACCGCCATGCCTGTACATGGAACCTTGTAGCTATAGGGCTGGTGCAGATTTGGAGCCTTTGCACCTCCTCTATGTTTTGTCATTTGCTCCTACCCCATTTTTTTTCTGTCTTTTTTTTTTTTTTGCAATCATTTAGGATGTCACCAGCAAACCAAGGCCCTTGTGAATTAGCATTAAGCATGAAGAACAGGGAACGCAGTTTTCGGTTAGTCATTAATATGGCTTTGTGTTAACGGAGCTCCCTCTGTCCTAATAATCGTATTCAGCATTGTTACATAAGACAAGGGAGGCTGTATTGTAAAGCTGCAAAATAATCCGTCATTTGGTTGCATCATGTCCGGGCTTCTCTGGTAGACATCGCCTGCGCAGGACCAATGGCTTTTTTCATCCCGAGACCCCGCTGCACAGGCCACCCGCTCCTCCTGCTTCCCGGAGGCGGCCACCTATGAACGCTTAGAGATGCCATTTCTTATTTCAGCAAGGAAATGTCATCAGCAAAATCATCTTGTGATCGTCTTAGGCAGCGGAAGCAGCGCCACTGGAACAGCATCAGACAGAGGGGGAGCATGAAGAGGGCGCAGACGCCCGCCATCACGTAGGCTGTCGTCATCAACGCCGACTCATCCAGCTGTGGGGTGTTATAGCCGCAGTCTTCCAAGTCTGATGCGTAAAATGGACCGTCCACCGAAGCCTTGCGGGAATAGTCATGAACTGTGAAATAAGAATTGAGTTACAAAATCACTTCTTTATAACCATGGGAGATCATGAAACTTAGAGTGACTATCCATATTTGATTACTTTCCACTTAAATGCATGTATTTTGGGCTAAAAATCATTTTTGCAATTGGGTTTCATTAAAAATTTTGTACCTTTTTTTGTTTTTTTTTACAGGCTGTTTTTTCCCTGTACATTCAACTTTGATGTGGTCTGTGGTCATAAGTCAGATGAGAAAAGCTCAGAAAAAAAGATAACAGAGTTACAAACTCTACTGTTAGATCGTAAGAACCAGCTCGCTGACTGATTCTCAGTTAACTCATTCTGCAGCCAGCAATAGACAGTGCAGCACAGAGGCTATAGAAGGCAAATGTTTAATAAAACCCAATTGCAAAATTTGTTTATTTAGACCAAAGCGCATGCAATTATGTAAAAAAAAAACAATAAAGCTGACCCGAAAGGCGGACAATCCCTTTAAGGCTGGCCAACCTTAAAGCTGTCCGACCTCATTATACAGAGAGGATATTTAATTAATAAGGTCCAATATTAAGGTCACAATCTTCTTTAAAAATGAGAAATCTGGCAGTTTTCACCCTAATCACTGGGACTTTTTTCTTTTAGACTCTAACTTGCTTTTCTTTCAGGAAACAACAAATGCACATTAACCACAATTAATAGATGCTGACTATCATTTGTGTTACAGCGTCTAATGAGTATGTGCAAAGGTGATTTGTGAAGGGAGGAGGTGAGCTGTGACATCACCTATTGTGAATGGTGGATCCTGTGTTATCTACTGTATATAGAGGTTATCAGTCATTGAACAGGAGGAGGAGGTGAGCTGTGATATTGTCACGCTGTCTCTGTATACTGGAGGTAGGGGGCCTAAGCTGGGGCCCTGACTAATCCCTCAACCTGGAGGTACTGTTAAAGGTACAGAGGTCCAGGCCGCCAGCGTAACCCCTACCTCCTGAGGATCCCTGCACCTAAGTAATCTAGTCCTGAGAAGGACCCCGATCACAACAAAAGAGGACAAGTAATAATATGCCCACACACAGTACTTAGACGAACGAGACAGTACAAGGGAAAAACCAAAACCACCTTGCATACAAAAACTACACAACTACAACAGAGGGAACACCAACGGGAAAGGAGATAAATGATAAAGCGAGGAAGGGAAAAAACACTCCAAATACACTTATCTCAGAAACTCCAAGTACCACGATCCGCTCTGTAAGTCTGTATGAAATGCTTTCACCGACACTTCCCAAACAGACCAGCAGGCATTTGAAGGAGACTCACTACAGCAGCATTGATTGCAGCTGGGCGAGGCTGGACCTCGTCTAGCACAGAGAGAGAGAGAATTAACTCCCTCACTGCCGAAAACACAAAGCACCAAAAAGTCAGCTGCGAGAAGTCAGGCTGTGTAATCGTGACGATCTTCGTGGCGACACACCCGTGACAGATATAACCTATTGTGAATGGTGGATCCTGTGTTATCTACTGTATATAGAGGTGTTATCAGTCATTGTACAGGAGGAGGAGGTGAGCTGTGACATCACCTATTGTGAATGGTGGATCCTGTGTTATCGGCTTTATATAGAGGTGTTATCAGTCATTGTACAGGAGGAGGAGGGGGAGGTGAGCTGTGACATCTATTGTGAATGGTGTATCCTGTGTTAACACCTCTATATACAGTAGATAATACAGGATCCACCATTCACAATAGGTGATGTCACAGCTCACCTCCTTCTCCTCCTGTACAATGACTGATAACACCTCTATATAAAGTAGATATCTGTCATTGTACAGGAGGGGGAGGAGGTGAGCTGTAACGTCACCTATTGTGATTGGTGGATCCTGTGTTATCGGCTTTATATAGAGGTGTTATCGGTCATTGTCATCCTACCTCTGCTGATGATGAGCCTGCTGAAATATACTTCCTATCCTTTGGGGAAGAGAAGTATAAAATAGCCATAGTGGCCATTGTGAAAATTTCAGGATTACTTTTTTTTTTAAATGAAGATTGTGATATTGAAAAAATAAATTGCCATTTTTTCTTTAAAGTACATATAACACAAAAACATGATTTAAACAATGTCATTTTTTTGATTACACATTCCTTTTAAGGGTTGTTCACGTAAATGGGTCTCAGCTGCAATACCAGACACAGCCTATGATCAAGAGTGGTGCTGTTTCTGGAAAAGTAGCAAACTTCACCAACATCAAAGGATGAGAGAGAAGTGGGTGTCTATAAAGTATCTATAACTACAGTGTACAATTGTGAATGATGTCTCACCGTGACACGTGCTGACTGCGAATCCTATGCGCTTACGTGCTCGATCAAAAACAACATAAAAGCCCTCCATGATGACGGCTCCCATCACTGTGCCAGTGGAAGACTGGGATACCGCAAACTTATAGCAGTCATCCTGAGACGTAGCGATATCCTCCACGGGGCGCAGGTATTGCTGCGGAGAGAAGAAAAACTGATGTATCACATAGGTTTCTTAAAATCGAATGCATCCATCAAATGTCTGAAACATGAATGCTACTGAAAATGGAACTAACATTTCCGCCGTGCCGTATCTAGCGAGTTCATATATTTTTTTTCTCAGTTCCACTATCTTTTATCGGGAATGTAGTGATATCACTGCTCTTTAGTAATTCTTTTTCCATTCTTTTTTTTTTTCCAAACATTCTGTGGCGAGGTCAAAAGTGGCCGGTTTCGGTTTACATTTTATTCCCGTTGCTCCCCTGAGTATTCCAGTTTTTGTTTTTTTCAAATCCTCCATACGGTTCCAGAGATATGATCTTTTTTTATTTAGTTCTAATTTTTATGGTCTTTACCCAAGGTACTTTGCAGCCGAAAGACACGCCCCCGAGGATCCTAAACACGACAAAAAGCCCCGTATCTCTGGATCTGTATGGCGGATTTAAAAAAAAAAACAAAAGCAGCATACTCAGGGGAGTAGCGCAAATAAAATAATCCAAAGACTGGACATTTCTGCCTAGGTGACAGGTTCAGTTTAAATGATACAATTTTGGCTGCGACGAGGGTTTTTTGTACAGTTTAGGAGCTTACTGCATAGTGTTTTAGCATTGAGTTTAGTGTAGAAATGCAATACTGGTAGCTGCAAGCAGACAGAATTTTGTCTCTTTATCTCTTACTTCGGTCCTAGGTGACTCTTCCTTTGGACAGTCCTTCATAGGATACTAACCTGCGGCAAAATGGTGATGCGAAAAGACTCGTTGGTAGCTTCACCCATCAGATACAGGGAGATTACAGGGAAGATATTCCACGGCGTTGTACCTTCCTGCCAGCACACCAGCTGTTCTCCCAACCAGAAGCCATCAGGGAACTTCTCTGTCTGCGACAGAAGAGAATAAGGGGGATATAGATTAATAAATCATATGCCTTTAGGGATTCTCTGGAACTTTTAGCATTGATGACCCATCCTTGGAGAGGCCATCAATATCAGATGACTTCCACCACCACCACAATCAGCTGATTGAAGGGGACGCGGTGCACCAGAAGTGGCGCAGTAACGTACATTGTTTAGTGGCTGTGAATGGTACTAACCCCCCCCCCCTCCCATTCACTTAATTGGTGGGGGGTGTCAGACCCCCTCTAATCTAATATTGATGATCTATCCTTGGGAGCAGGTTATTAATAATAAAATCCCAGAAAACCCTTTTAAATCCAAAGTGCACACTTTTCATTCAGATGTAGTATTGCCAATAATAACCAAAAAGATCTGGGTCCTTCACATGCACCGGCAATACGTGGCCGCCAGGCGAGAGTGGTGCTTCTTCTGATTAGCAGGCAGCCATGATATCATTACGTTGCAGCGGCACACTAATCAGAAGTGGTGCCAGGGATAATGCGGGTAGGAGGAGGTTCACAGATGTCTGCTCCAGCAGCAGCGGACTTCCTATGTGGCCACTTTTTGCTCAACGCTATTAAGTTGCCATACCCCATCTGGAGTTCTCCTATGAGAACCAATAGTCACCCCAAGAGCTGCACCAAAGGGAACCCATCCGGCCAACAAGAACCCTGAAAAGGCTGTTTGCAGATAGGCATCTACAGTGGTGTGAAAAAGTATTTGCCCCCTTCCTGATTTCTTATTCTTTTGCATGCTTGTCACCCTTAAATGTTTCAAATCACAAAACAAATGTAAATATTAGACAAAGATAACACAAGTAAAGAAAAAATGCCGTTTTTAAATGAAGGTCTTTATTATTAAGGGAAAAAGAAATCCAAACCTACAGGGCCCTGTGTGAAAAAGAGATTGCCCCCTAAATCTAATAACTGGTTGGGCCCTTGGCAGCAACAACTGCAATCAAGCGTTTGTGATAACTGGCAATGAGTCTTTTACAATGCTCTGGAGGAATTTTGGCCACTCATCTTTGCAAAATTGTTGTAATTCAACCACATTGGAGAGTTTCCGAGCATGAACCGCCTTTCTAAGGTCACGCCGCAGCATCTCAATCGGATTAAGGTAAGGACTTTGACTAGGCCACTCCAAAGTCTTAATTTTGTTTTTCTTAAGCCATTCAGAGGTGGACTTGCTGGTGTGTTTTGGATCATTGTCCTGCGGCATAACCCAAGTGTTTCAGCTTGAGGTCATGAACAGATGGCCGGACATTCTCCTTCAGGATTTTTTGGCAGACAGCAGAATTCATGGTTCCATTTACCACAGCAAGTCTTCCAGGTCCTGGAGCAGCAAAATAACCCCGCACCATCACACTATCACCACCATATTTTACTGTTGGTATGATGTTCCTTTTCTGAAATGCTGTGTTACTTTTACGCCAGATGTAATAGGACATACACCTGGTTCAACTTTTGTTTCATCAGTCCACAGAGTATTCTCCCAAAAATCTTGGCGATCATCAAGATGTTTTCTGGTAACACTGAGACAAGACTTTGTTCTTTTTGCTCAGCAGTGATTTTCATCTTGGAACTCTGGCATGCATGCCATTTTTGCCCAGTCTCTTTCTTATGGTGGAGTCATGAACACTGACCTTAACTGAGGCAAGTGAGGCCTGCAGTTCTTTGTATGTTGTTGTGGAGTCTTTTGTGACCTCTTGGATGAGTCGTTGCTGCGCTCTTGGGGTAATTTTGGTCGGCCGGCCACTCCTGGGAAGGTTCACCACTGTTCCATGTTTTCACCATTTGTGGATAATGGCTCTTTACTGTGGTTTGCTGGAGTCCCAAAGCTTTAGAATTGGCTTTATAACCTTTCCCAGACTGATAGATCTCAATTACTTTGTTTCTCATTTGTTCCTGAGCTTCTTTGGATCGCAGCATGATGTCTAGCTTTTGAAGATCTTTGTCAGGCAGGTCCTATTTAAGGGATTTCTTTATTGAGAACAGGTGTGGCAGTAATCAGGCCTGTGTGTGGCTAGGGAAAGTGAACTCAGCTTCCCAAAGATCTGATAAACCGCAGTTAATTTATGTTTTAAGAGGGATGGGGGCAATCACTTTTTCACACAGGGCCCTGTAGGTTTGGATTTCTTTTTCCCTTAATAATAAAGACCTTCATTTTAAAACTGCATTTTGTGTTTACTTGTGTTACCTTTGTCTAATATTTAAATTTGTTTTGTGATCTGCAACATTTAAGTGACAAACCTGTAAAAGAATAAGAAATCAGGAAGGGGGCAAACACTTTTTCACACCAATGTAGTTAAGCCATTATAGTCCTCTTCCTTCTAGAGGAGAGATCATTTACATACTTTTTCACCCATATTGCACTTCTTGTAAGCAGACATGAATGAATAAATTCTCACGATCCTGTTCCAGGGGCCAGCTCAGTAATCAGTGGCCGCCGGACTAGAACTGCTGGAATCCTCGGCGCCTCTTCTTATTTGTAAGCCCAGTGTGACGTCCTCAATACGGAGTGATGCATGTATGGGGTTATATTCGGCATACTAACCAGGGATGACGAGAGATAGGAGACGGTTCATACAGCGGACATGGAATACTAATGGGGTCGATGCACCAGGGTCTCCGCCATCTCTACCTGTACGTTGAAATCCATAACCTACATGGATCTCATCAATGAAAACCAGTATCGCCCAAACCCTATCCTCAAAATAATCCTAATAATCCAGGTATGGCAGAGTTATCCCTCATTCTCTACTGCGGCACTCGGCTGTCTCCATTACTTCCACAATGGATGAAGCAGTAGTGAGCACACACGGCCACCACTCCTGGGTCGTGATACGTAGGGGGGGATCCAACAGTGAATCCCTTGTGGATAGGGGAGAAACTTTAAATTTTTTGTTCAACCCATTGAATACATTGTAACAAACCCTCTAGAAATGAAAAGAATTGGATCTTCTGATGTATTAAAATTGCAGAGACCAGGATACAATTGTAACAAAGTTGCAGCTGTGCAAACGGGCGACTTCTTTTTGTCCCTCACTCACCGAGGAAGCAGCTTTAATGGCTTTTACAGCTTCATCAAACACTCTCTTTGGCAGGCGAAGGTTTGTGGTTCCACTGTCGACGATGCTCTTATCATAGTTGTACTGAGAATATAAAAATGCGCAATCAGATCTTTCCTGGAAAAACATTTTTCGATCCTGCTACATTGTAGATGCGCTTCTATCTCTTTATAGAGCAAGAGGAGCTGAGTAGATTGATATATATCTTGGTGGAAAAAGCTTCAGTAGAACTTCTGTTTTATTCATTGAAATCTTTGCTTAATCTATGGTGAGGAGTCCAGTGGGCGGTCCTAATCAGTGACCGCCCACTGGACTCCTGTAATAAAAACAGTTGTAATAGAAATGAATAAAGAAGTTATATTTAATGTTTTAACCACAATAAAATATACACTGTGTTCCAAATTATTATTCAAATAATATTTTCTCAGATTTTCCCAAATTACCTATATGAATTGCAGTCATTGTAATTTTCCAGTCAAATAACTATTAGAGTACAATTGAAAGGTTTTTGTACAAACTGCCTATGATAACAGTATATTTTTAAAAAAATAAAATACTCAAACTGCACTCAAAATGCATGTTCCAAATTATTATGCACAGCAGAGTTTTCAACCTTTTCATTTTAATAAAGAACAAAAAAATGGTCATTTTTGAAATTATAAGCATTAGCAGGTTATTACAAGCTGAAATCAAACAGTTTTCAACTCAAAACTTTATTCTAGGTGATGTTACATTTGCACATAGGACCCCTTGTTTGAAAGGAGCTTCTGAACTCTCTCGTCCATTGAATTTGTCAGGTTTTGGATGGTTTCTGCTTCAATTGTTTTGCATGAGGACAGAATACCCTCCCGGAGCTGTTGCTTAGATGTGAACTGCCTCCCGCCATCATAGACACTCCTTTTGATGATGCTCCAGAGGTTCTCAATGGGGTTGAGGTCAGGGGAGCATGGGGGCCACACCATAAGTTTGTCCCCTTTTATGCCCATAGCAGCCAAAGATGCAGATGTGTTATGTGCAGCATGAGACGGGGCATTATCATGCATGAAATGATCTCGATGGTCCAGATGGATGGAGTGGAGGATGGCTGGATGATGGACACCCCACGCAAACATGGCTATGGCGCTAACAAGGAGGAGGTGGAGTAATGTTTTGGGCTGGAATCATGGGGAGAGAGATTGTCGGGCCTTTTAGGATCCCTGAAGGGGTAAAGATGATCTCCATAATGTATGTTGAGTTTCTCAAACAGCACTTCCTTCCATGGTTCAAGAAGAAGAACCGTGCATTCCGCAGCAAGATCATTTTCATGCATGATAATGCACCGTCTCATGCTGCACATAACACATCTGCATCTCTGGCTGCTATGGGCATAAAAGGGGACAAACTTATGGTGTGGCACCCATGCTCCCCTGACCTCAACCCCATTCAGAACCTCTGGAGCATCATCAAAAGGAGTGTCTATGATGGCGGGAGGCAGTTCACATCTAAGCAACAGCTCTGGGAGGGTATTCTGTCCTCATGCAAAACAATTGAAGCAGAAACCATCCAAAACCTGACAAATTCAATGGACGAGAGAGTTCAGAAGCTTCTTTCGAACAAGCAGTCCTATGTGCAAATGTAACATGACCTAGAATAAAGTTTTGAGTTGAAAACTGTTTGATTTCAGTTTGTAATAACCTGCTAATGCTTAGAATTTCAAAAATGACCATTTTTTTGTTCTTTATTAAAATGAAAAGGTTGAAAACTCTGCTGTGCATAATAATTTGGAACATGCATTTTGAGTGCAGTTTGAGTTCTTTATTTTTTAAAAAATATACTGTTAGGCTGTGTGCCCACGTTGCGTATTACAAGCGTATACGCTGCGGAATTTCCGCACCGTAAACGCTTGTAAAACGCATGTATATCCGCACCCCATGGTCCCCAATGGCATTCCGCAATGTCAATGCCCATGCTGCAGATTTTTCCGCAGCGTATATGCTGCGGTCAAAAATCCGCAGCATGTTCATTGATTCCGCATGCGGAAACGCAAAATTAATGTGCGAATGGTACCCAAGTCTGGATGAGAGGAGACTCTCATCCAGACCTGGGTACCAAAGAACCTGTAAAAAAAAAAGAATAAAATAAAGTTTATACTTATCTTCTGATGTTTTCCCTCCGTCGCGCTGTTGTCTGAAGGACCTGCCACGTCATTGAGTCATGTGACCCATCACATGACTCAATGACTTCACCGCAGGTCCTGCACACAACAGCGTGAGCCGCTCAAGACTCCGGACGGGGCAGAGAATGCATCGGAAAGTGAGTATAAACTTTATTTTTTTATTTTTTACCATTCTGATTCTTTTTTTTTAACTATTACTTGGTCACACTATATATGCCGGTTGCATGGATTTATATAGTGTGAACAAGTTGTCAAGCACTTTTCCAAGTGATGCTAAAATCGCTTGGAAAAGCGCTTGATAACCCGCATGTGGAAATGCATGCAAAGACGCCTCACAAACGCTTCTACCTGGCGGGAAAACCGCATGTAAAATCCGCATGCAATTTTCCCGCCAGGGAGAAGCGTAAAAAATATGCTTCAGTTCCGCAACGTGGGAACTTAGCCTTATCATAGGCAGTTTGTACAAAAACCTTTCAATTGTACTCTAATAGTTATTTGACTGGAAAATTACAATGAATCCAATTAAAGATGTACTATAGTTCTTCTGATAAGCTATTTCACTTTCCCCATGTACAGGGCATTGTAGTAGCTTAGGTATCCATGGTTACCACCATATGAGTACCTAAGCTACTACAATGCCCTGCACATGAGGTAAGCTACATGCCTTATCAGAAGAACTATACTATATTTCTAATTGGAGGTATTTTCTAATTTTATTATGAATTACACCTAGTACATGTTGGGATAGGATCTTGGAGATGGGAATACCCCTTTAAGATTATATTGAGTTGAGTTGAGCTAAAAGATTCGGCTAACTCTGCTCCTTGTCAGTAGTCCGTGGCCACCGGACCAGAGCTCTGCAGACTTCCTTCTACCCGCCACTTCTGACTAATAAGCCCTTCAGTATGACTTGTCTCACGCGTGATGTTGTGCCGGATCTACTAATCAGAAGAGGTGGCAGGGAGGACGAGGCTCAAAGTTGTTTCGACAGCCACGGACTCCCGACGTGGCCGCTGGACCAGACTGAATTATTGTGCTCAACTCTGGCCATTAGTAGCATGACCCCCATGACGCTCACCTCTTTACAGTCCATCATCAGATCCTGTCCATTGATCTCGATCTTTACAATGATGACCTCGTAGTACCACTCCTTCCTTATAGGTGTGTACCATATATTACCTACATACAGCGATGGGTCAATCCCGCCAATGACCTAGAAAAAAAAAAGAGAAAAATAAGTATATTACATGCAACTCCCACTCCTAGACCTGAAAAAAAAACAAATTGCGAGTCCAATAATAATATACACAGAAGCTTTGTACGACTCAATGAACACATTTAACTATTGATCAAATTTAAATGAAAAAAGTATCACGTATATAATCTTTTAATAGTTAAAGGGTTATTTCCCATCTTCATCGATGGATACTATCAGACATAGCTTGTAAATACGAGCACTTTTGCAATTTACTACTTGTTAAAATTTTCAGACGTTCTTGAGATATTAACAGTTTTCTTTTGTTTATGGCTCGTTGCCTTGGAGAGCGACCACATGATCTGTTGTCTACTTGTGGAGGTCGGTCTCCAAGGCAACCAGCTGTAAACAAAAGAAAAGTGTTAATATCTCAAGAACGGCTAAAAATTTTAACCAGCAGTAAATTGCAAAAGTGCTTGTATTTACAAGCTCTATCCGACAATATCCATCGATGAAGATGGGAAGTAACCCTTTAATAATTAAAAAAAAATATTTAATACTTTTTAATTAAAATTGCTAGACAGCAGATCATGCGCAAAGTTTACAAGCTCTTTTCTGTTAAGCTTGTAAGCACGGTTTTGAAACTGACTGGGATGATCTGGAGTGAGTTGTTACCTCCTAATCCCAGCCAGCTTCAGCGCAATGTTTATAAGCTAGATAGCAGCGGTGGTCGGTCTCCTAGGCAACGAGCCGTAAACAAAAGAAAAGTGTTAATATCTTAAGAACAGTTGCAAATTGCAAAAGTTCTTATTTTTAGAAGCTCTATCCATGATGATGGGAATCACCCTTTAAATCATACTTATCTGTTTTTAGTTTCTGACCACAACACAAGGCTCAACGCACGTCACTGGAAACCAGTGGGAATATTATCTCCGCACTCACCATACTTCCACCCACCGAGGCCGACGTGTTCCCCTCCTTGATTGGGTATCCTGTCCCACACAACTGCAGGGAGAAGACATTGGGGACCCGTGTTTGCTTTACAAGAGAGTCAAAGAATGGTTCCAGTGTGTCGTCCGGCTGGAAGAAAACATGGATGTTAATTTCAGAAATACTTTATCCTGTATGGGTAAATTCAGGTGCTGCAAAACGTTTCAGATTTTGCAGCAAATCTGCAATAAATCGACATTTTAAGGTCCATGGTTGCCTTAAAATAAAAAAGATACTCGCCTACGGGACATTAACCACTCCTTCGCACCACCACGATGTCCTCTTCCAAATTCTCTATTCCAGCTCAAGCGGAATGTCACTGCTGCAGCCAATCAGTGATTAGCTGCAGGGTTTATGCAACATTACCCGCCAGAAGAAGATGAGAAAGGACTGGCAGAGGATATGGGCAGCAGTGAAGAGGAACAGCAGGGGGTCAAGTGGGTGAATTTTTTTTTTTTAACACTTTGCAAAGTAAAACAAACTTTAATCCCTCTGCCATCATTACCATGAGAGAGACAAATAAAGTGAATATATGGAGTTTTTAAAACTTTGTGAAAAGTAGAGTTTTGTTTTTTTTTTATACGCGCATTTTGTGTAACTCACCCGTGCAATCTCGGCATATGCGAGTCCCAAAATTCCCTCCCAGTTGGAGCCATTGATGAAGAACTTATCTGAGTCAGTTATGGCTGCAATGTTTGCTGTGACGGTGACGTTTGGGCCGCGTGGGATTGTAACCAAATCTGTACCCAATTCTCCCTCCCATTTTCCCTGAGTGTATGGAACATACACTCCTCTTCGGACATCCCGGTACGTCCTAGACCTGCAAACACAAAATCGAGAGGTCAATAAATGATACAGACAGAAGCTTTGTACGACTCAATGCAAACATTTAATCACTGATCCAATTTTAATAAAAACGTATAATTTATGTATATTTTTTAAAATTATTAAAGGGTTAATTCCCATCTTCATTGATGGATACTGTCGGATAGAGCTTGTAAATACGAGCACTTTTGCAATTTGCTGCTTCTTAAAATTTTCAGCCGTTCTTGAGATATTAACACTTTTATTGTTTACAGCTCATTGCCTTGGAGACCGACCACCACAGGTAGACAAGAAATCAGGTGATCGGTCTCCTAGGCAACGAGCCGTAAACAAAAGAAAAGTGTTAATATCTCAAGAACGGCTTCAAATTTTAATAAGCAGTAAATTGCAAAAATTCTTATTTTTACAAGCACTATTCATCTATGAAGAAGGGAAGGACCTTTAAATTTAGCTAGTGGAATATTTATCTGTTTTTAGTTGTTTTAATTCTGTTTCCTGCAGACAGGTATTTAGAGATTTACATTACAAAGGTTATAGACAGGAATAGACTGACTGGCTGATTTCTGTTGGGAGAGTTGTCTAGGCATGCCCTGTGTGGTCTGTGCAGAGGTCACTGTGCAGAGAGGGGGAGGAGGTGAACTGTGACATATCAATATGAATTAAGTCCAAATTCTGCACCGGCTCCCACCTTCTACAGTTGTATCTAAGTATATATCCCCAAATGAATGTAATTTTTTAATGTAACACCTATGAATATCGGCCCCATCCTCATGCTGCAACGACATTTATTTACACAATTGCTACATATTAATTAATTTGGTGCCACATATGATAAATGATTAGTTGTTTCCTATGCCCAGCGCCAGTACGGACAGCGACAAGCGCTCCAGCTGCTGTTTGCTATGGTTTCCATAACTACTTGGCACGCCATCTGTCTCATATCAGCACCCGCATATTTTAACTCTTTTAAGTGCCTGACAATCAGAAAATACACAAAAAAAACAACCTGTACCCATCTAGTGCGACATTAGGTGTTCCTTATATTACTCTCCACGTCTGGGACAATATTCTCTGTCTCTTAAAGCAATTCTGTCACCAAATCCCACAATGTAAACTGCATACGTTATTGAATAGATATCTTAGACCTGATGAGGCTGATGTACTTTTCTCTCTGTGACCATATCAGAACAGCAGCATAATCCTTTTTGAAAGTTTGATCCCAGTTTATGCCCACCGAGCCTGATTGATAGCTCCTAAGTGTCCCTCCTCCCTGCTGCTTCTGAATCACCCAGGTAGCCAGACTGAAAGATCCTCAGAGTCCCTCCTCCTTGCTGCTGAATTTCTGTCTGTCTAGACTGAGTTACAGCTCCTCAGTGTCCCTCCTCCCTGCTGTTGCCGAATCTCCACCCACCTAACCTGATTGACAGCTCCCTCTTCTCCTGCTTCTGAGTCTCTGTCCACTTAGCCTGATTAACAGATTCTCAGTGTCACTCCTACCTGCTGCTGCTTAATATTCACCATGTAGTCTGTTTGACAGCTCCTCAGTGTCTCTCCTTCCTGCCCCTACTGAATCTCTGCCCACCTAGCCTGATTGACAGCTCCTCGGTGTCCCTCCTCCCTGCTGCTGCTGAATATCCACCAATGTAGTCTGTTTGACAAATCCTCAGTGTTCTTCATCCCTGTTTCTGCTGAATACCCACCCACCTAGGCTGACTGACAGATCCTCAGTATCCCTCCTCTCAACTGTTGAATCTCTGCCTGCCTAGTCTGATTTACCTCCTCACTGCTGTTGCTGAATCTCCTCCCATTTAGCTTTATTAACAGCTCCCTCCGCCCCTGCTGCTGAATTTGCATCCACCAAGCATGACTGACAGCTCCTCAGTGTCCCTCCTCCCTGCTGAGATCTCACATTGCTCAGTACAAGCTGCAGCTGCTGTTCAGGCTGGGTGGGTGATCAGACGATGATTACACTTAAGCCCTGATTCAAAAATAGCCGGTCTTGATGAGGGGGAATGCTGGAGTCAGACGCTCCTGATTCATGAAGAGGTGCAGTCAGGTACTGGAGTGAGATTTCTGGAGTAGGGAATGCCACAGCTCATTGTGAATTAAACAATCTTTGACGTCGTGCCCCCATCTCACCCCAGCCCAACTCATTTTGACAGAACTTTGAGAATCTAATGTGCAAACGGCAAAAGTCACAACATTTTCAAGCAAGTCTGAGTTGCACCAAAATTTAGCAACCTGTTAAAGCTTTTTCGCCCCTTTTTTGGCGTAAAAGCATTGATGAATCAGGCCATTAGAGTCTCTCGTTATTTAGCTAGGCTCATAAAATGCTTCTTTTAATCCTGGGATTATACAGCTTTCTTTTCTCATGTGGATTTTCAAAGTAAGTACACCGGCCTCATCAGGTCTGAGAGAGCTGTGTATTGTTGTATGCAGTTTGTATTATGAATTCTGGTTATAGATCCGCTTTAAACACCTGCAACAAAACGGGCTCAGTCCACCTGAACCTGAATCAATCGCTTTTCTTATCATGCATTGCGCCAGAAATCATGGAAATTTCTAATGATGGCTCCGAGGGTTTGGGAGCAGCTAAGCCATAAAAAATAAACGGGGTCAAGCATCACCCAAAGTTCTTGCCTATGCACTTTCCCGTTGTTCCAGCTCCATTTTTTCAACTTTTAACAAACATCAAAAATTTTGCACAATTTGTGCATTTTTTGCATAAATTGCTAATTTTTCTGGTTTAGTTTATGCCGAAACCTGGTGTTAGCGGCTTTATATACGTGGGTCAATGACTCTGACGCTATGCACAGTCTGCAAATGGTTAAAAACTGGCGTAGCCTTTCTTTTTGGGACCTTATTTAATCTCTGATCTAGTAACATAAGTAAATGGAAGCGGCACCGTCGCTTCAAATAAACTGTAACAGCACAGTCTCTGTGGTATTTTAGTTAAAGGGGTTGTCCAGCTTTCGGCTACAAGTTTGCAGTCACTCTATTTGTCTGCAGACTTGTGGATCCTCACGTTGCGGGTATTGCTCGCTGTGAGGATTCTCTGGTGCCGGCGCTGGGCGTTAGCGGCCATATGAATGTAAGTATGCGATTTGCATAGTCCCGGCCACATTCCGACTAGACTAGCCTCACTCAATACACTTTCATTGAGCAAGGCTGCTCACGTCTAGTCGGTATGTGACAACATGCATGAAAATCACATACTTGCAGTCACATGCCTGCTGTTCCTGGTATTGGCACCCGAGAATCCTCACAAGTCTGCAATTACATAGAGTGACTGCAAACTTGTAGCCTAAAGCCGGACAACCCCTTTAACTGATCCATCGGTCTGATGAAGACCCAACCTCCTTACTGATACATCTGTCCCACGCAGGTAGCTTTTACTCCACTACCGATTAGAATCATCCAACTTGGAAGTTCTTTAACTAATATTCAGCTTCTACTTCTTGACACTTTTCTGCTCTTCCTTTACCCCTATGAAACTATTTGCTCCTGCTTAGGCTATGTTCACACGTTGCGTTTTTGCTGCGTTTTTTTTCTGCAGATAAAAACTTCAAAACCTCTGCCAATCTGTGTCTCTCCAGTGGTGACCCCTAGAAAAAGCTACACTGATACATTGTGTCATGTTTTTGTGCTACAATGTTGCATTTTGTTGCAAGACTCATTACTTTTCTTTAGTGTAAGGCTATGTTCACACGCAGTGTTTCTGCAGCATTTTTTTATGCAAATAAGCTGCATTTTATAATACCAGCTAAAGCTGTCAGATTTCAGAAATCTCATGCACTTGCTTTTTCCTGACCAAATTTTAGCACTGCAGTGTTTTTTTGCAATCTGCAGCGTTTTTTTGCAATCTGCAGCATGTCAATTTTTTTCAGTGTTTTAGCAGAGTTTTTTAACCCACAGAAAGCAATGAGAAAGTGCAAAATAATGCAGCAAACTAATTTTTATTAAACATGAACTGTGGACAAAACACACATGTAATACTTACTAAAAAAAATGTAAAAAAAGCTGCAAAAATGCTGAAAAAAATAATGCCTAGAGAGCAGGTTTTGACTGCAGATAAAAAAAGCTGTCTGTGCACATAGACCAAGAAGAATGAATTACATACTCGGATAAACCGTGCAAGCACAACATTTCTTGGTGTCATTTTTATTTCACCAGTGCCTGTGCCAGCTCTCCGCTGGTAATATCACTCCGGCACTGGGATCTCACATGAGCAGTGAGCATCAGGTTAATCCCTAATATCCTGCTTTCAGACTGAGCTCTGACCTCGGCTAACAAAAAATATTAATCTCACCAAAAGAAGCCATGTACAGAGGAGATTTAGCCAAGGCTTGATAATCTGATAAGAGACGGTAAGAATGTCTGTTTTTTGCCTTCAGCTGCATTGATATCATGTGGAGTACAGCTGATGGCAGTGATTTGCCAGCACAGGTATCCTCCTCTGAGTGTTGTGCTCTTCAGAACAATCTCCTGCAGCAGCTTCTCCCCAGAGTTAATGACACAGGTGCTGAGCTGACCCATCACTGCCATCAGCTGTACTCCACATGAGTACGTTCTGATATCAGTACAGCTGAGGGCTGGGAAATAGACTAGGGAAAACCCAAGGTTTGGAAACCATTTTTTTATAGCAAATCTTCTAATAAAGTGATTTGGAAAGTTTTAGAACAATAAATAAAAAAAGAAAGTTTTGTTACTCTTTAAATGCATATATTTTGGCTAAAAAGCATCGCAACCTTAAAAATGTTGAAGCAGTTGTCTTCTACAGTGGGTACGGAAAGTATTCAGACCCCTTTAAATTTTTAGGGGCCCAGCCAGAGCCCTGACCTAAACCCAATTGAGCATCTCTGGAGAGACCTGAAAATGGCTGTCCACCAACGTTCACCATCCAACCTGACGGAACTGGAGAGGATCTGCAAGGAAGAATGGTAGAGGATCCCCAAATCCAGGTGTGACAAACTTGTTGCATCATTCCCAAGAAGACTCATGGCTGTACTAGCTCAAAAGGGGGCTTCTACTCAATACTGAGCAAAGGGTCTGAATAATTATGACCATGTGATATTTCAGTTTTTCTTTTTTAATAAATTTGCAAAAAATTCTACATTTCTGTTTTTTTTCAGTCAAGATGGGGTGCAGAGTGTACTTTAATGAGGAAAAAATGAACTTTTTAGAATTTACCAAATGGCTGCAATGAAGCAAAAAGTGAAAAATGTAAAGGGATCTGAATACTTTCCGTACCCTCTGTACATCCTCTTTGCATCAGAGTACATAGTAGACTGCAGAATGAGTTAACTAGTGTATCCATCAGTGAGCTCATTCTGACGATAGGGACTATAACCCTTAACTCTCTTCTCCTGAACCATCTTCAAAGCAGAGTTGAACTGCAGATGTTGCAGGAGAAAAAGTCTCACCGGCTCCATTTAGAAAATTAATCTGGTCTCCATGCCGGTCTTTGTTTACAGGGCTGCAGCGCTGACACCCCATCTATAACACATGACCGCTGCAGACAATTACTGGTCATGCTGTCTACATCAACATAATTTGAGGCAAGTGATTGGTCGCAGCGGTGATGTGTCTTAGAGCCCAATAAAGAGGCAGAGTTGGATCAACAGGTATGTAATGCTTGTTATGTTATTTTGCACCATTTCTTGCCTTTTCCCATATTTTGTTTGATTCCAGACAGCCCCTTTAATTATTAAAATTTAATCCTTTTAATAGAGAAAAGTCTTTACACTCTTTCCTTTCCCAATTTACCTCCAATGTTGCAATGATGAACCTAGAATTTATAGAATATATGACAATTCTATAATAAATCAGCGATCAGAATGATTCCCAGAAGGAATCTGTGAGCAGACAAAGCCGCCATACAATAGCCTTTATCTTCTGTGCCCGAGACATACTACAGGGCTCCGTAAATTGGGGCTTAGAGCTTCACAAGTCAACAGCGGGGGAGATAGTGACCGCACTGCGGTCCGGCTCAAAAATCAATTCCCTTCTGCTTATAAAGGAGCGATGCCAATAATAGACCATTGTATGAAAAGGTTATTCCCATCTTCATAGATGGATAGAGCTTGTTAAAAAAAAGCACTTTTGCAATTTACTGCTTATTAAAATTTGCAGCCGTTCTTGAGATATTAACACTTTTTACAGCTCGTTGCCTAGGAGACCGACCACCGCTGCTGTCTAGCTTGTAAGTACTGCGCTGAAACTGGGAGGTAACAGCACATTCCAGCAATCCCAGCTTCAAAACAGTGCTCACAAGCTCAATAGAAAAGAGCTTGTAAGCCCTGAGCATATTTATGAAGACAAGAAATAACCCTTTAAAGGGGTTGTCCGAAACACAATTAATTTTCATCCTAAATTCCTATCTATTTAATGCCATAACCTAATCTTTTTTTTTAAAATACTTTAATTAAAAAATAAACTATTTAACTGCTTTTTTTGACTTTTTTTACTACTTCCTTTTTTATGACAATTTGTTTGAGAATCTAAGTGCATGTTGGGCTGCCCAAAATAAGCGTCACCAGGGGGTCCCCTCCTTGAATTAAAGCATCATCAGTAACGCTTGTTTCATCGGCTGAGCTAGTCCCTGCTCTAATGAGGAAGCATTGGCTGTCAATTCTTACGTGTGTTCAGTAGGATGTTGTTCTTCTCAGTGCACAGTGACAGTGCGCTCTCTCGCCTGCTCTGATCAAAAGTGAAGAGTTGGCCAGAGAGGCCACTGTCAGTGCACGTTGTACAAATAATACCCGGCATGCAGAGACCAACACTTCACCCACGCTGGTCTCTGCACACAGAGTATTCTTACTACGCACCCTGAAAGTGCATTCTCTTGTCGGCTCCATACTTCTGAAGAGAACAGGTGAGAGAGCGCACTGTCACTGTGCTGAATATATTTAGGAATTCATAAGCTGCGAATGCTCAGGAGAACAGGAACTAGCCCAGCTCCTGAAATAGGGGTCAGTGATGCTGTTTTGTTTCGGGAAGGAGGCACAGACTGTGGCAGTGACCACAGCCTCTACCCCATGAAGACGCTTCATTTAGGTATCTAAGCAAAGCGTTATCAAAGAGGAAGAAGTAAAAAAAAAAATAATAAAGCAGTCAGATAGTGTAGTGAGGGAAGGATAGGGACTTTTTAATTAAAATATATTAGAAAAAAAGATTAGATTATGGCATTATATGGGTAGGCATTTAGGGTGAATATTAATTTGTGCTTTGGGCTACCCCTTAAAGGTTATGCTGTGTGTACTCTGGTACAGAAGTATAAGCTCTATATGGTCTCCTTACACTTTCCACTGATGCACATAGTATAGGATCTGTATCACTCTTTATTTTTCCATTTCTCATAGGTTTCTTATAGTATTATACTTAATTATTATCAAAAGACATAGGAAAAAAAATAATCAGGCTTACAATGACAATATCGTTATATATTTAGGCAAGACTTACAGGTAAATCAGGTCAATATGTAACTATAGCAATAATCTCCTAACCCGACTGACTCATTACCACTAACGAGCACCAGAACGGCCTATTCCCGCAGTCCCTGTAGAAACCATGTTACAGGTCACAGGGGGGACTGGGCACCTGCTCAGTTCAGCAGACGGCGCCCATCTTTTTACACCTTTATGAGCTGTTGTGTAAATCATTGTAGGCACTGGAGATCTATTAAAATAATATGGAAGGCAATAAAGAGCTAATTACATTTATTTTTTCCCTTTTTAATGGATCTATAAGTTCTTCTATTCTACTTAACCCCTTAAAGGGAATGTGTCAGCATGTAATCTGAGAGCAGTATAATGTAGGGGGAGAGAGCCTGATTCCAGAGATGTGTCACTTGCTGAGCAGCTTGCTGTAGTTTTGATACAATCAGTGTTTTATCAGCAAGAGATTATCACTGCAGGACTAGGTGTCCGGTGCAAGGAAGTCCAGATAATCTGTGTAACCCCGCCCCGACCACTGATTGGCAGCTTGCTCATAGTATGAACAGGAAGCTGCCAATCAGGAGTGTGGGCGGAGTTATACAGAGCTCAGCATTCTGACCACTGATACATCTGCAACAGAGAAAACAGGGATTTTATCAAAACTACACCAAGCAGCCCAGTATGTGGCACATCGCTGGAATCAGGGTCTCTGTCCCTACATCATACTGCTCTCAGATTCCATAGCTTGATTTTTCATTTTTGCTCTTTCAAATATTTTCGTGGGGCTACAGGAAATATCTGAGCTGTCTCATGGAGTAGGAATGTGTGCGTTTTTATGGGGTATTTCACAGCTTGGGATCAGTGAGGGTCCCGGTGGTCATATCCCCCCACCGATCAGAAAGTTATCACTTTCAAAGATGTTGATTAACCCTTATGTAGTCACATCTCACTTACCTCTGTCGGTGATAGTATCTTTTCAGGAAGGGATGGGGGGCTGCGCCCACCGCAAAATTACTGCTGCCGGTGTCAACCAGAATGTTGAGCTGGGAAGAAAAAAACAAGCAACGATGAACATCCCAAAACCTAGAAATCAATTCTTAAAATCACCTATATACCCCTTTGTGCACTCTGCCATAGATGTACATCACAGGCGGGGTGCATATGTATGGAGCGGGCTCAGGTGCTGTGCCCGCTGCTTACATGTCAGATGCTGGCTGTAATACTAAGCCGGCATTTGCCCATAACAGCAGTGATTGGTGCTAGATGCGATCGCTGCTATTTAACTATTTAAATGCCGCTGACAATCACTCACAGCGGCATTTAAATAGCGTGATCACCGCTGCATGCGCTCACCGACAGCTAGAGGCTGAGCTTCATAGGAGACCGTGATTTATACTGTATACTGCAATACTGTGATATAAGGGACCAAACGATCGTAGGTTAAAGTCCCCTAAGGGGACTAAAAAGTAAGGTAAAAAATAAAAAAAAGATGTTTTAAAAAATAAAAAAATATATTAAAAGGGCTTTAATTAAGGCCCTATCCCCTTCAAATACTCCATCAGCCTTAGCGCCCATTTGCACCTTAGCATATCTTCTTGACGCCAACTATGTGGATATATACGAGCTGTGGTCCTATCTGCCCATATACACCATTTCCCAATTCTTAATTAGTCCCCATAGCAAACTCATAGCCAAAGAAAAGCCAAGAATCACCCTACTAACTTCCTGCAACAAATCCACGTTATTCACATTCTTAAACAATTGAAACTAAAATTCCCAATCTTGGGAAACTGGTCCTGACTTGACCTACTCTCAAAAATCTCCTTCTCCTTCCCCAAGATGATCTCTGAAATATATAACCACCACTTAACCTCCACCACAATGGCTTATAAACCGATCTATCTGACCTTCTGGGAAAAGGAACTAAGTATTGACTTTAACGATTCTGAAGTCAAGAATATTCTTTCCAATTCAAATGGCTTCTCTAGATGTACGCTCCTCCAGAAGAACTCCCTCAAAATACTGTCTCAGAGGTACAGGACCCCTCAACTCCTACATCAACTGGGTCTTTCTGACGAGATGTGGTATCTACAGGTGCATCTCACTAAATTAGAATATCATTAAAAAGTTAATTTATTTCAGTTCTTCAATACAAAAAGTGAAACTCATATTATATAGAGTCATTACACACAAAGTGATCTATTTCAAGTGTTTATTTCTGTTAATGTTGATGATTATGGCTTACAGCCAATGAAAACACAAAAGTCATTATCTCAGTAAATTAAAATAATTACAGTAACAAAAAACACCTGCAAAGGCTTCCTAAGCATTTAAAACGGTCCCTTAGTCTGTTTCAGTAGGCTCCACAATCATGGGGAAGATTGCTGACTTGACAGATGTCCAGAAGGCAGTCATTGACACACTCCACAAGGTCCCAGAGTCTGGAGGAAGAGTGGAGAGGCCACAATCCAAGCTGCTTGAGGTCTAGTGTGAAGTTTCTGTAACATACCTGGCGGCGTCCTTGCATAGTGGTCCATCTCCCACTGTGCAAGAGCGCGCACTTGATTTCCAGTCCAGACTGCCACTCTGGCTTCTTTCCATACTGTCTGCTTTGCTCTGCTCTGGCTGCTTAGGGCGACGCCCGCCGAACTTCCTGTTTCTTGTAGCTGCTGCAGACACACCCCTAATGCGTCCTCAGCCTATTGCTGTCTGTCACCTGGTATTTAAACCAGCTCCTCCTTGGTATCCATGCCTGAGCATCTTGTTCTGTCAGTTGGCTTCTAGTCACTGATGTGCCAGGTCCTGTCTATGTTTCCTGCCTTGCGGTATCAGTTCCCGTGTCTGAACTGTGTCCTGTCTGTGTACTCTAGCCAGCTGTCTTTCTGCCTTTCCTGGAGGCTGTATTTCCAGGCCCGTGTGAACACTCTCTTAGCCTGTTCCTTCCGCCTTCTAGGGGCCGCATACCTAGATCTGTTGTCTGTGTCTTTTCCCAGTGTCTGTCCCTGCCCTAACCATCTTCCAGCCTGTTTCCTGTTTCTCTCTACGCCCATATCTTCCCTTTTTCTGCAGAGTCTGAACTCGTACCTAACTCCTGCTCGTTGTCACTGTACTTCCGTTTGTGAGTTTGTGGTCCACTCGCTACTTCACTGCAAGTACCCTGTGGGTATCTGGTTCTGCCTTTCCCTTCCTGTCTGTTCCGTGTGAACAGAGCCCTGTCCCCTCTGCCCTGCCTTGCTCACCGCTCCGGCGGTTTCTGCCTTCTCTGCCTTGTTCACCGCTCCGGCGGTTCTTGCCTGTTCTGCCTTGCTCACCGCTCTGGCGGTTCTTGCCTGCTCTGCCTTGCTCACCGCTCCAGCGGTTCTTGCCTGCTCTGCCTTTGCTCACCGTTCCAGACGGTCTCGCTCTGCCTTTGCTCACCGCTCCAGGCGGTCTCGCTCTGCTCTGACCCTTTGCTCACTGCTCCGGCAGTCTCGCTCTGCTCTGACCCTTTGCTCACTGCTCCGGCAGTCTCGCTCTGCTCTGACCCTTTGCTCACTGCTCCGGCAGTCTCGCTCTGCTCTGACCCTTTGCTCACTGCTCTGGCAATCTCGCTCTGCTCTGACCCTTTGCTCACTGCTCCGGCAGTCTCGCTCTGCTCTGACCCTTTGCTCACTGCTCCGGCAGTCTCGTCCTGCTCCACTCTTGCTCACCGCTCCAGGCGGCCTCGTCCTGCTCCACTCTTGCTCACCGCTCCAGGCAGCCTCATCCTGCTCTACTCTCGCTCACCGCTCCAGGCGGTCTCGTCTCGCTCTGCTCTTGCTCGCCGCTCCGGGCGGCCTCACTCTGCTGTGTTTGTCCACCGCATCTGCGGTTCTGTTCCTGAGTCCCAGTCTGTACTGGGACCTATCCACTCTGTGCCCCAACCTGTCGTACCTGCCAGTACCTCCCTGCCTGCATACCAGTTGTGCTTACCAGCATCCACCTGCCTGCATACCGGCCGTACCTGTCAGTACCTCCCTGTTTGCATACCAGTCGTGCTTGCCAGCATCCACCCATCTGTGTGCCAGCCTAACCTGCCTGTTCCTGTATTCCTCGGTGTGGGTCAACAGCCGTGTCCGGGGTCTGACCTGGAGTAGCACCTGGTCCCTCTGCTCGGTTCCTCCTTGGTGCACTGGCGTCGTATGCAGTCGTGCAACCTTGGTTGGATCGGGTGGATACTTAGTTACGCCCCTCCAGGCATTCACTCTCCGGTACGGTCCAGTGGAATCACTACATATACACGCACACGCCAGTCAGTCCGGGCACGTGCATTACAGTTTCCACAATCAGTGATGGTTTGGGGAGCCATGTCATCTGCTGGTGTAGGTCCACTGTGTTTTATCAAGACCAGAGTCAGCACAGCCGTCTACCAGGACATTTTAGAGCACTTCATGCTCCCCTCTGCCGACAAGCTTTTTGGAGATGGAAATGTCATTCTCCAGCAGGACTTGGCCCCTGTCCACACGGCCAAAAGTACCAATACCTGGTTTACACAACAGTATCACTGTGCTTGATTGGCTGCAAACTCGCCTGACCTTAACCCCATAGAGAATCTATTATAGAGAATCTATGGGGTATTGTCAAGAGGAAGATGAGAGACACCAGACCCAACAATGCAGACGAGCTGAAGGCTGCTATCAAAGCCACCTGTGCTTCCATAACACCTCAGCAGTGCCACAGGCTGATCGCCTCCATGCCACATTGCCGCATTGATGCAGTAACTGATGCAAAAGGAGCCCGACCAAGTATTGAGGGCATTTACTGAACATACATTTCAGTAGGACAACAATTAGGATTTTAAAAACATTTTTCAAGCAGTTGTTATAAAGTATTCTAATTTACTGAGATAATGACTTGTGTTTTCATTGGCTGTAAGCCATAATCATCAACATTAACAGAAATAAACACTTGGAATAGATCACTCTGTCTGTAATGACTCTATATAATATACGAGTTTCACTTTTTGTATTGAAGAACTGAAATAAATTAACTTTTTGATGATATTCTAATTTAGTGAGAAGCACCTGTATATAGCGAATCTATCGTATATATTTTGACACTGCCCAAGATTACAATTATTTTGGGCAGAAATTAACCGGACTTTATGCAATTTAGGTTTAATAAGAAGGAACCTAAAACTCAAAGAAGTCCCACTGTCTGCTGAAGTCCCACTGTCCGCTGAAGTCCTAGTGCCTGCTGAAGTCCCACTGTCCGCTGAAGTCCTAGTGCCTGCTGAAGTCCCACTGTCCGCTGAAGTCCCACTGTCTGCTGAAGTCCCACTGACTGGTGAAGTCCCACTGTCTGCTGAAGTCCCACTGTCCGCTGAAGTCCTAGTGCCTGCTGAAGTCCCACTGTCCGCTGAAGTCCTAGTGCCTGCTGAAGTCCCACTGTCCGCTGAAGTCCCACTGTCCGCTGAAGTCCCACTGTCTGCTGAAGTCCCACTGACTGGTGAAGTCCCACTGTCTGCTGAAGTCCCACTGTCTGCTGAAGTCCCACTGTCTGCTGAAGTCCCACTGTCCGCTGAAGTCCCACTGTCCGCTGAAGTCCCACTGTCCGCTGAAGTCCTACTGTCTGCTGAAGTCCCACTGTCTGGTGAAGTCCTACTGTCTGCTGAAGTCCCACTGTCTGCTGAAGTCCCACTGTCTGCTGAAGTCCCACTGTCCGCTGAAGTCCCACTGTCTGCTGAAGTCCCACTGTCTGCTGAAGTCCCACTGTCCGCTGAAGTCCTACTGTCTGCTGAAGTCCCACTGTCTGCTGAAGTCCCACTGTCCGCTGAAGTCCTACTGTCTGCTGAAGTCCCACTGTCTGCTGAAGTCCTACTGTCCGCTGAAGTCCCACTGTCCGCTGAAGTCCCACTGTCTGCTGAAGTCCCACTGTCCGCTGAAGTCCCACTGTCTGCTGAAGTTCCACTGTCTGCTGAAGTCCTACTGTCTGCTGAAGTCCCACTGTCCGCTGAAGTCCTACTGTCTGCTGAAGTCCCACTGTCTGCTGAAGTCCCACTGTCCACTGAAGTCCTACTGTCTGCTGAAGTCCCACTGTCTGCTGAAGTCCTACTGTCCGCTGAAGTCCCACTGTCCGCTGAAGTCCCACTGTCCGCTGAAGTCCCACTGTCTGCTGAAGTCCCACTGTCTGCTGAAGTCCCACTGTCCGCTGAAGTCCTAGTGCCTGCTGAAGTCCCACTGTCCGCTGAAGTCCTAGTGCCTGCTGAAGTCCCACTGTCCGCTGAAGTCCCACTGTCCGCTGAAGTCCCACTGTCTGCTGAAGTCCCACTGACTGGTGAAGTCCCACTGTCTGCTGAAGTCCCACTGTCTGGTGAAGTCCCACTGTCTGGTGAAGTCCCACTGTCTGCTGAAGTCCTACTGTCTGCTGAAGTCCCACTGTCCGCTGAAGTCCTACTGTCTGCTGAAGTCCCACTGTCTGCTGAAGTCCCACTGTCCGCTGAAGTCCTACTGTCTGCTGAAGTCCTACTGTCCGCTGAAGTCCCACTGTCTGCTGAAGTCCCACTGTCTGCTGAAGTCCCACTGTCTGCTGAAGTCCCACTGTCCGCTGAAGTCCCACTGTCTGCTGAAGTCCTACTGTCTGCTGAAGTCCTACTGTCTGCTGAAGTCCCACTGTCCGCTGAAGTCCTACTGTCTGCTGAAGTCCCACTGTCTGGTGAAGTCCCACTGTCCGCTGAAGTCCTACTGTCTGCTGAAGTCCCACTGTCTGCTGAAGTCCTACTGTCCGCTGAAGTCCCACTGTCCGCTGAAGTCCCACTGTCTGCTGAAGTCCCACTGTCTGCTGAAGTCCCACTGACTGGTGAAGTCCCACTGTCTGCTGAAGTCCCACTGTCCGCTGAAGTCCTAGTGCCTGCTGAAGTCCCACTGTCCGCTGAAGTCCTAGTGCCTGCTGAAGTCCCACTGTCCGCTGAAGTCCCACTGTCCGCTGAAGTCCCACTGTCTGCTGAAGTCCCACTGACTGGTGAAGTCCCACTGTCTGCTGAAGTCCCACTGTCTGGTGAAGTCCCACTGTCCGCTGAAGTCCCACTGTCCGCTGAAGTCCCACTGTCCGCTGAAGTCCTACTGTCTGCTGAAGTCCCACTGTCTGGTGAAGTCCTACTGTCTGCTGAAGTCCCACTGTCTGCTGAAGTCCCACTGTCCGCTGAAGTCCCACTGTCTGCTGAAGTCCTACTGTCTGCTGAAGTCCCACTGTCCGCTGAAGTCCTACTGTCTGCTGAAGTCCCACTGTCTGCTGAAGTCCCACTGTCCGCTGAAGTCCTACTGTCTGCTGAAGTCCCACTGTCTGCTGCAGTCCTACTGTCCGCTGAAGTCCCACTGTCTGCTGAAGTCCCACTGTCTGCTGAAGTCCCACTGTCCGCTGAAGTCCCACTGTCTGCTGAAGTCCCACTGTCTGCTGAAGTCCTACTGTCTGCTGAAGTCCCACTGTCCGCTGAAGTCCTACTGTCTGCTGAAGTCCCACTGTCTGCTGAAGTCCCACTGTCCGCTGAAGTCCTACTGTCTGCTGAAGTCCCACTGTCTGCTGAAGTCCTACTGTCCGCTGAAGTCCCACTGTCCGCTGAAGTCCCACTGTCCGCTGAAGTCCCACTGTCCGCTGAAGTCCCACTGTCCGCTGAAGTCCTACTGTCCGCTGAAGTCCTACTGTCTGGTGAAGTCCTACTGTCTGCTGAAGTCCCACTGTCTGCTGAAGTCCCACTGTCTGCTGAAGTCCCACTGTCTGCTGAAGTCCTACTGTCTGCTGAAGTCCTACTGTCTGCTGAAGTCCCACTGTCTGCTGAAGTCCCACTGTCCGCTGAAGTCCCACTGTCTGCTGAAGTCCCACTGTCTGCTGAAGTCCCACTGTCTGCTGAAGTCCCACTGTCTGCTGAAGTCCCACTGTCCGCTGAAGTCCTACTGTCTGCTGAAGTCCCACTGTCTGCTGAAGTCCTACTGTCTGCTGAAGTCCCACTGTCCGCTGAAGTCCCACTGTCCGCTGAAGTCCCACTTTCTGCTGAAGTCCTACTGTCTGCTGAAGTCCCACTGTCCGCTGAAGTCCTACTGTCCGCTGAAGTCCCACTGTCCTCTGAAGTCCTACTGTCTGCTGAAGTCCCACTGTCCGGTGAAGTCCTACTGTCCGCTGAAGTCCCACTGTCCGCTGAAGTCCCACTGTCCGCTGAAGTCCCACTGTCTGCTGAAGTCCCACTGTCCGCTGAAGTCCCACTGTCCGCTGAAGTCCCACTGTCCGCTGAAGTCCTACTGTCTGCTGAAGTCCCACTGTCTGGTGAAGTCCCACTGTCTGGTGAAGTCCTACTGTCCGCTGAAGTCCCACTGTCTGCTGAAGTCCCACTGTCTGCTGAAGTCCCACTGTCCGCTGAAGTCCCACTGTCCGCTGAAGTCCCACTGTCCGCTGAAGTCCCACTGTCTGCTGAAGTCCCACTGTCCGCTGAAGTCCCACTGTCCGCTGAAGTCCCACTGTCTGCTGAAGTCCCACTGTCCGCTGAAGTCCCACTGTCCGCTGAAGTCCCACTGTCTGGTGAAGTCCCACTGTCCGCTGAAGTCCTACTGTCTGCTGAAGTCCCACTGTCTGCTGAAGTCCTACTGTCCGCTGAAGTCCCACTGTCCGCTGAAGTCCCACTGTCCGCTGAAGTCCCACTGTCCGCTGAAGTCCCACTGTCCGCTGAAGTCCCACTGTCCGCTGAAGTCCTACTGTCTGCTGAAGTCCTACTGTCTGGTGAAGTCCTACTGTCTGCTGAAGTCCCACTGTCTGCTGAAGTCCCACTGTCTGGTGAAGTCCCACTGTCTGCTGAAGTCCTACTGTCTGCTGAAGTCCCACTGTCTGCTGAAGTCCCACTGTCCGCTGAAGTCCCACTGTCTGCTGAAGTCCCACTGTCTGCTGAAGTCCCACTGTCTGCTGAAGTCCCACTGTCCGCTGAAGTCCTACTGTCTGCTGAAGTCCCACTGTCTGCTGAAGTCCTACTGTCTGCTGAAGTCCCACTGTCCGCTGAAGTTCTACTGTCTGCTGAAGTCCCACTTTCTGCTGAAGTCCTACTGTCTGCTGAAGTCCCACTGTCCGCTGAAGTCCTACTGTCCGCTGAAGTCCCACTGTCCGCTGAAGTCCTACTGTCTGCTGAAGTCCCACTGTCTGGTGAAGTCCTACTGTCCGCTGAAGTCCCACTGTCCGCTGAAGTCCCACTGTCTGCTGAAGTCCCACTGTCTGCTGAAGTCCCACTGTCCGCTGAAGTCCCACTGTCCGCTGAAGTCCTACTGTCTGCTGAAGTCCCACTGTCTGGTGAAGTCCCACTGTCTGGTGAAGTCCTACTGTCCGCTGAAGTCCCACTGTCTGCTGAAGTCCCACTGTCTGCTGAAGTCCCACTGTCTGCTGAAGTCCCACTGTCCGCTGAAGTCCCACTGTCTGCTGAAGTCCCACTGTCCGCTGAAGTCCCACTGTCCGCTGAAGTCCCACTGTCTGCTGAAGTCCCACTGTCTGCTGAAGTCCCACTGTCTGCTGAAGTCCCACTGTCCGCTGAAGTCCCACTGTCCGCTGAAGTCCCACTGTCCGCTGAAGTCCCACTGTCCGCTGAAGTCCCACTGTCCTGCCCCTTCAAACACTTTAAAACAAAAAAACATGATCTTCTGGCTCTATTGATAGGGGCTGCAAAACATTTGCTCCCCCGACCCATTCAGAATGGATAGATAAAATATGTTTGATTTATCGACTGGAGGAATTGTCTAGTTGGGAAACGCACACGCACTCATCTTTTCCAAAACTTTGGTCACCCTGGATCTTAAAATTTAGCACTGAAACGTAACTGATATAACCCCCAACCTTACTCAGCCCTATCCCCCTTCGCTCCTCTGCCACCATTGGACTGTGAATTACCCCCTTGTGACGGACACTTATTCAACTCAGTCTTCCCATCATTATCCCATCTATTACTTAATGGACTCACTTAGTTCATGCAGATTTAATCATTTAATATTATTTTCTGTTGTTTCTACACAACGACCCTTTGATATGGATTTTGTACCCCCAGCTCTCCGATTTATAATTCTTGCTTGTAATCATATTTCTATACTATTTGATGTTGTTGTTACTTTATATGTCCTTTAAATAAATAATTATGTAAAAAAAATAATAAAAAATATTTAAAAGTTTAAATCACCCCCTCCCCCACATTCTTTTCCTGGTTTGAAAATAAAGAAAAAATAAATAAACATAATTGATATTGCCACCTATAAAAATGTAAAATTATTTAAAACATACAATGAAAGACAAAAACAAACAAAACACAAATAAAAATGCCAGATCTGCAGTTTCTCCAGATACCGCAGTCCCCCCTTCTCCCCAAAATGCTATAAAAAAGAGATCAGTATATCATATATACCCAATAAAAATTACAGCTCAGATCTCAAATAACAAGACTTCACCCAGCTCCATTAAAAGAAAAAGAAAAAAGTTATGGGTCTCAGAAGATGACGACGCAAAATTATTTTTTCTTTACAAATTTCAGAATTATTTTTTCACTACTAAGATATAAAAAAAAAAAACATAAAAGTTTGGTATTACCATAATATAAATGATCCGGAGAATCATGTTACCCGGTCATTTTTGCTGTAAAATGAACTCAATATAATTTCACTTTTGTGAAAACAAAACAACAAAAATACAAAAAAAAAAACCTACCTCCATTGGGATCAGAACTCTCAAAGTTTAATATTTTTCCATTGGGATCAGAAGTGATGAACTCACAGGCATCAGTTACCCGACGCTGCAGCCAATCAGTGGCCTTTGCATACAGTCACATGACTGATTGGTTGCTGGTTTTTGAGAGCGGAGTTCCTCTTAAAAATGTAAATCCTCCCAACAGAAGCTCATCAGTGAGGAGGGGACAAATCACGTGCAGGAGATAAGGGGTTAATGTAATATAAAGGATGCAGCCTCCACTCCTGGCAGTAACCTGATCCATCAATTGCAAGGTACCAGGCGTCTCTGACCTCTCCGCTTGTCTCAATCCATACTTTCCATTAGTCTCATTTTTGGAGACTTTCCGTCTCCTGCAGGAGGGGGGGCACTTTTTTTTTTTTTTTTTCAAAGTTCATGCTGTACAGCTGCACAAATGTACAGTACATGGGCGGACATATCATTGGTGAAAGCACAGGGGCCCAAGAGGTCAGGGGGCCACTACCCACCTCCAAAGCAGGAATTGTGCAAGGTGACGACCATTGGACCCTTTTATTGTTCTTGCACAGGGGCCTCATCTGTCTGTGGCCATCAGTGGTGCAGTATAAGTATTTACCGTCTGTATACGCTATGCCGTTATATCTGTTTCTATCATTTATAAATTACATTATGTATGCTCATAGTTACATTATATATGCTTAGAAACTTTTATGAGCTCCACATGCAGAAATTCCTGCACTTCCAGCCTCGGCAGCAATCATTGAGGTTATTAATGGTCGTCTGAGGAATGTTCTCCACGCTGAATGCACTTAGGCAAATCATCAAGATCCTCTGCTGTCAGCTCCTGAATAATCACCTACCAATGACGTCCCAGATGCGCTCAATGGGCGACAAGTGGCCACACCACTGGTGGCACTTCCAAATGAATGGAACGATGAGCTGTTAGTGCACCAACATTATGCCACCACACGCCATCATCCTGGGACTAGGACTGGTGTGAAGTTTTCTCATCAAGTCTTGTTCATGGTGTTGTCCACATGGTCTCCAGACCAATCTTCGGCTATCATTGCATCCAAGACGAAAGTGGGACTCATCGCAGTAAAGGACAGACCGCCATTCCAGCCTCCATGTGGAGGCTACGTGGGCAACACCATGAGAAAACGTCACATCGGTCCAACTCCTGGGATTATGATGTGTAGTGGCATAATGTACGGTAGCCGGACCCCTCTATTCTTCATTCCAGTTACACTAACAGCTCACTGTCACGATTCTGTTGGCAGATTACTCGGGGCCAGGGGCTCCTTCCCTGTCCCTTACGCTAGGGGCGCCCTAGCTATCCCAGCTCCCCAGATGACATCTGATGGTGAAGATGCTGGGGTTACATACCTTGCTGAGCTCCTGAATCAGCCCTATATCTGCCCCCCTCCCAAGGCTGTAAGTGGTGGTATGTCTGCATGTGGTGCATACTCCTTCCTGAATAAATTATGATGTTTTGAACATTTTGCTTCCATTTTTTCAGCATTTGCAGATCAGTAACGTCCCCATCCTGTAATATCAATCATTCCGTGACTTCTTCTTGGTATTGCAATTTTAATGTTGAGGAGTGTTGGAATGTAATAAAATACAATATAATAGTACATAAAGATGTGAAATCTCTTCTCAGAAGTGCAGTAACAGAGCAGATGACTGTAAGGGTCATTTACTAGGAGTTTCCAACTTTGGGAGATTAGAAATGTTAGCATGGCTTTCCTTGGTACACTCCGCTTTCTTCCCTCGTTCCAAAATATATATTGATATGTAACTGGCTTGTGTTTGAGATGAAGTTAGAGCTCGAGTCAGGAAAGGAAGGAGGACTGATGTGAAATAAGAATATAATGAAATAAATATCAGTGTGAGCTGAGGCTGCACATTGATTCCCAGGGAGGATAATGTGTCTGAGATCTTTCGCCATTGTCAATTATTTCCATAGCTCAGAAACTCTTTACACAGGACTGCAACGGAAGTGGCATTGATTTCCCAGTATCTCACCATCACGATGAATGCTGGCAAAAAAAATCACACTGCCCTGTGTCAGAAATCTCTAACCAGTGACAATTGGGTTCGGCCACATTACCAGACCCTAATGATACCTGTCAATATGTAACAGAGGGGAAACAAGTCCAAGAGATCTCCTTTCTTAGAGACATATATTATATTAATGACATTTTAATATCTTTTCTCCATAGATGCAGCATTTATACATATACATTTACTATTTCCTATCTAAGATATTTGTGGCACATGCTCAGGCTTGGACTGGCCCACAGGAGAGCAGGGGAATCCTCCGGTGGGCCACCACCCTCTTATATGAGCAGTACTTGGCACAATATACGTGAATCACTATGTACAGACAAAGGCAGCATCTTATTAATTTAACAATCTACCCAGTTCTCACATGCTGTACATGACTAAAATTCCAAATGAGAGGAAGAACATAGTCTTCTGCCCCCCTCCCCATGCCGCCACGTGATGCAGCTGGTGAATGCACATCTCAAAACAGTATTGTACATACATTGCTGGTATGGTACAAACAGTGCTGGCATAATACTGATGAAGAGGAATGGCTCACTCAAAATGTGTGGATGGCAAGTTATAAGCATTTGGACAGTTCCTGGACATATGCAACTGGTCTGTGCACCTAAAGCAGCTTTAAAGGGAACATGTCACCAGCTTTTTCATGTATGAACCAATAACACCACCTTCCTCAGCGCCTGTGCTGCATTCCAGAAAGTGTTATATTATGTTCTGACTCCCCTGTATATCTCCAAAAACTCTTTTGAAGTGCTCCAGTGAGGTATGCAAATTCGGACGGTCTGGTCCGATGGGCATCATTGCAGCAGGGCCTGTCCCTCCTCTCCCCTTCTAAACGATGTCCATATTGTTTTGTTCTCTGCCGCCGGAAATTGCAGAAGAACAAAACAATATGTACAAAATGATTCCGGTAAGCAGGAGCCGGGAACAAAACAATATGGGCGAAATGATTCTGGTAAGCAGGATCCGGGAACAAAACAATATGGGCAAAATGATTCTGGTAAGCAGGATCCGGGAACAAAACAATATGGATGAAATGATTCTGGTATGCAGGAGCCGGGAACCAAACAGTATGGGCAAAATGGTTCCGGTAAGCAGGAGCCGAAGAACTAAACAATAAGGGCAAAATGGTTCTGGTAAGCAGGAGCCGGGAACAAAACAATATGGGCGAAATGATTCTGGTAAGCAGGAGAAGGGAACAAAACAATATGGGCGAAATGATTCTGGTAAGCAGGAGCCGGGAACAAAACAATATGGGCGAAATGATTCTGGTAAGCAGGAGCCGGGAACAAAACAATATGGGCGAAATGATTCTGGTAAGCAGGAGCCGGGAACAAAACAATATGGCCGAAATGATTCTGGTAAGCAGGAGCCGGGAACAAAACAATATGGGCGAAATGATTCTGGTAAGCAGGAGCCGGGAACAAAACAATATGGGCGAAATGATTCTGGTAAGCAGGAGCCGGGAACAAAACAATATGGGCGAAATGATTCTGGTAAGCAGAAGCCGGGAACAAAACAATATGGGCAAAATGGTTCCAGTAAGCAGGAGCTGGGAAGACTTATGCCATCACATGTGGTGTTAGGTTTTAGGTTCTGCATGCAGTAGGGCAGAGCAAAGTGCGCCTACCAGAGCCGGCGATGTCCCTGCACAGGTGCGAGATTTCGTTCGGCAGGACGTGTCATCTACATGAATCACAGTGGGAGGACGCCATTTACCAGTATAGAATGGAAAGGCGCCGCTGCAATGACGCCCACCAGGCTGAACTGTCCGAATTTCCATACCTTGCTGGAGCACTTCAAAAGGTTTCTATGGGGATACAGAGGGAAGTCAGGACATAATATACAACTTTCTGGAATGCAGCACAGGCGCTGAGGAAGGTGGTGGGATTGGTTCATACAGGAAAACACTGGTGACAGGTTCCCTTTAATTTGCTATTTTGGGTGACGGAAGTAAGACCGTGCTTTTCTGCAGATTTTATTACAAAAGATAAGTGCGCTTTAATAAAAAAAAAGCGTTGCATGGAAACGTAGCAGTGACGGAAGAAGCTGCAGGAGGGGCGGGAGACGTTCAGAAGCATCTTCCTCTGCTACTGAGGAACAGATGTGACGGCGAAACTGTAGGGGTTGAACCTAGGTCAGCATTTAATATGCTTCACTTACCAGATTGCTTGGTCCATCACATTCAATTTTGTATTCCTCTGCCAGGAAACATTGCCCCATAACTTCATGAATGAAGAAGTGCAGCAAATAATAGCATCTACAGAATAAACACTGAGGGGGTCACTGCCAACCTGCTGGTAACATAGGGAAGCAGGACTCCATCAGAGATGAGCTGGGAGGAGGGTTGGTGAATGGATGTGGAAAGTAATGGATTCTTAAAAAGGCTTTTCCCATAATCATAAGGGCGTAAAAGTGCAAAGTGCTTGTAAAAACAAGAAACGTTGCAATTTGCCACTTATTAAAAATTGCCTTTGTTCTTAAGAATAGATGGATTTTTAATTTTATAATGCTGGGCATGCATTCAGGACACCAAGAAATGGGCAACGTTGAGGACTATAGATGCAGTGGTCAGCCAAGGAAACTTTGTGCAGCAGATGAAAGTCACATCATGCTTACTGCCCATAGGACTTGGACGATGTCCAGCAGTGCCATCAACTCAGTACTGGCAGCAACCACTGGTACCCAGCTACACCCATCTACTGCAGAAGTTTGGCCAAAAGTGTCTTCATGGCTAAAAACCAACATTTAAACAAGGCCAAGTGACTCAACTATGCACAAAAACTGGGGTGCAGAAAAAATGGCAGCAGGCGCTCTGGACTAAGGAGTTAAAATGTGAAATATTTGGCTGTAAGAGGAGGCAGTTTGTTAACCGAAAGTCTGGAGAGCGGCACAATAATGAGGGTCTGCGAGAACAGTGAAGCATGGTGGAAGCCCCTGCAAGTTTGAGGCTGAATTTCAGCAAATGGAGTTGGGGATTTGGTCAGGATTAAAGGTGTCAGAGAAACGTCTGATTGGCTCCAAATTTATTCTGCAGCAGGACAACAACCTCAAACATCCAGTCAATGTCATTAAGTACGAAGAGTCCTGGAAGTGATGATCCATGCCAACAGAGTCCTGATCTCACATCATCCAGTCTGTCTGGGATCACATGAAGAGACAGAAGGATCCATACAAGCCTCATACACAGAAGATCTGCGGTCAGTTCTCCAAGATGTTTGGAACAACCTCCAGCCGGGTTCCTTCTAAACTGTTTGCAAATACCTAGAACGAATTATTTGATGCTGTTTTGAAAGTAAAGGGCGATCACCAAATATTGATGATTTATATTTCTCTTTTGTTCATTCACTTTTCATTTTGCTAATTGATTTTTTATGCATTCTTCTCAGCATTTTTCCTCATCTGCCTAAAACTTTTGTACAGTATTCCATTTTGTGTATCAAGATATCTGCTTGTAGTAATTGAATAGATACAGATTTTGAGAATTGAAATATACCTGTAATATACTACATACCTATGTGATTATCACATGCCCAGGGCACATTTATATGAAGCTCCTATTCAATGATTACTAATATAGATCTTGAAAACTGTAGATATATCAGTGGTGCACACCTGCATGGCCCAAAAGATATCAGGAAAGGAGGGTTTAAAGAGGATCGGTCAGTGTTCCTGACATGTCAGTTTTAGTAAATACTCTTTTCTTAGAACTCTATACTTGGCTATTGTAGGGCAATGGCTGGCATCCCTGCATGGTGTCCGCGTCTCCCTCCATGCAGGGACGCCGGCTTACTCACAGCCCCGACCCTGCGGTGTGGTCACCCGGCGTGCTCCCTGCTTCCTACCTGTTCAGAGTCCTGGCAGCACGCCTAGGTTGAACACGTTCTCCCCTGCTCTTAAAGGGGCAGCGTGTGCATATAGTAAATGCCCTTAGCTTGTAGCTGAGAGGCATTTAGTATAATGGTGCACCTGCAAGATGGCTCCCAGCCGATTGCTGGGAGTCATCCTGTAAAAAGGACTCCCTCCCCCTTAGGGAATCGACAAGTAATGAGTTTAGCCATTAGGTAGTGTGGTGTTCTACCAGTGCAGTTGTGAGGTCCCCTGGTCCCGGTGAGGCCCATGTCCTGAACCCGATTTCCCGATCCCGATGCGGCCAATGTTCTCAACCCAAATCCCTGGCCCCAGTACGGCCAGGTCCTGAACCCGAATCCCTGATCTCAATGCGGCCAAGTCCCGAACCCACATCCTTGGTCCCGGTGTGGCCAGTGTCCTGAACCCGAATCCCTGGTCCCAATGTGGTCATTGTACTGAACACGAATCCCTAGTCTTGATGTGGCCAGTGCCCAAACATTGTCCTCTGGTCCTGGTGCAGCCAGTCCTGTCCCCAAAGTCCCCTTGTCCTCTTGCGGCCAGTGCCTGAACATTGTCCCCTAGTCCTGGTGCGGTCAGTCCTGTCCCCGAAGTCCCCTGGTCCCGCTGCGGCCAGTGCTTAAACATTGTCCCCCGGTCTGCGTGCAGCCAGTCTCTGATCCAATATCCTAGACCGGCGTGTCTGAATGTAGCCCTAATCAGTGTCAGCTAACCTGACGCCTGGGGTCAGCAGATGCATTCCCGGGTTCTGCCCTGGAGTGGTACCTGGCGGCTACCTGCAGCCCCACCTGTCTCCACCATCAGGAGCTCCAATGAACACTTGGCAGCCGCTTAGCTAGGCCCCTACCTAGGCAGGCCCGGCCCTGTGGCACAGCGGGTCCACAAATCCATGTGCGCCTCCATTGGGCATAACAGCTGTTCTCCTTTTATTTCTCCTAGCAATTTAGAAACTAATTGAAAACTATGTATTCACATCTAGAGTTGTTCCCCTGCACACTGTGACGTTGTCCTATCGCTGCTGCCATACAAGACTGTGCGCGGACCCTTCCCCCTGATAAGAGGAATGATGTTACCCAGCTGTCACTTTATTCGTGTATTTCTAGGAGGAATAACAGAGGAACGACACACTGCATGGTTCTAAGAAAAGAAACTCCAGAATTGTGATTTTGTGAGAAATAGAAGCATTTACTATATAAAACTTGAGGAGAGATGATCACTTGTCTTTAAGCTTTTGGATTCACTGACAGCAAGATCTTAAAAAGAGCAATGAGTTGAAACAAAGTATATAATTAGATTGCATCACTTTTCATTATACATTACATTAAATTAAAGAAGTTGTCCACTACTTTAACATTAATGCCCCATCAGTAAGATGGGGTATCGATGTCTGATCGGCCGGGGTCCCGCACCCGGGACCCCCGCCGATCAGCTGCTATTGGTGCCGGCAGCTGGAAGTACTTACTTGCAACGCTTGGCCGTCTAGCTGTAGTGGCCGCCGCAGGGTACTGCACATGCGCCTCCTATTGAATTGAATGGGAGGTGGATGTGCAGTACCCCTCGGCGGCCACTACAGCTAGACGGCCAAGCGTTGCAAGTAAGTACTTCCAGCTGCCGGCACCAATAGCAGCTGATCGGCGGGGGTGTCGGGTGCGGCTGGGGAATCAATGTAAAAGTAGTGGACAACTTATTTAAGGGTTATTCCCAAAATAATGGGACTCCAGCGATCCTGTGAACAGGACTCTGCGCCGAGCCCATCTTGCTTGGAGTGGAGGTGGCCATGCTCAGTCGCCGCTCCATTCATTGTCTATTGGACTGTTGGAAAGGTCAAGTTCGGCTCCCTTGAAGATAGATCTTTGCAAATCCCAGTTTTTGGCTTCCAACGCCAAGTTCTTGGGGTTCCAGTGGTCGGACCCCCAGGCGATCAATAAGTTATCCCCTTTCGAATGGATAGGGTATAAAATCATATTTCAGGAATAACCCCTTAAAGGGGTTGTCCGGGACTTTAGTACTGATGTCCTATTATTAGGATAGGTCATCAATGTCTTATCAGTGGGGGTGTGAGACCTGGCACCTCCACCCATCAGCTGTTTCCAGTGTCTGCACAGCACAGCTCTGTCAACGGGATAGTGGCTGCGGCCGGGCACTGCACATCCGCCCCCATTCAATCAATAAGTGATAGATGTGCAGTACCCGGCAGTGGCCATTATTCCGCCGACACCAGGAACAGCTGATTAGCGGAGGTGCCGGGTGTCGCACCCCCACGATCAAACATTGTTGAACTATCCTTTAGGATAGGCCATCAATGTTAAAGTCCCAGACAACCCCTTTAACTTACGGTGCGGGGACTGACTTGTAGACTTGTTCCAGTTGATACATTATGAAGGCTCACTGTATGATACAATGTAATATAAGGCTACAGCAGACATGAATCTGCTCCATCACTGGTGATATCGATGTATTAATGGACTTTCTCACCTGCTGGGAACCAGACTTACAAATTTACGCTGCCAATTCTTTAGTCGAAAATCCCAAACTTAACGTTTCTTTTGCCTAGCTTATAATACTACACACATTGAAGCCCTGGCACAAGGCCACCATCACATACCGTCTGGGGAGGAGTGCCCACCCTCATCTCCACGTAATATCCTTGTCCAGACTTCCCTCTCAGGTTGTCTTTCATGTCCATGAAGTTGGCCTCTTGCCCGGTCTCTTCTTCCGCTGACCTCTTGACTCTGTTGGACTGGACCGCACCAAGCCATGGATAATTCTTCAGGGGAACTCTAATGGCCATTTGCTCGGCAGTGACTGGCAGGCAACAGGGTAGTAGCACCAGCAAGAGGCTGCTTGTACTCGCAAAAGCCAAGATCTCCATATTTCTAACCTGCAGTCGTTCCTCCCTCTGTGCTAAGAAAACCCAAAGCAGGTTGTCTTCTTCCTCAAAGCTTCCAGTGCTCCATGTCAGCTAAGAGTGTCTTCATCATACAGATCCTGAATCACTCTCTCCTCCCTCCTCCTGAGGATGAAGGATGCTCTGGTCTAGAGGTCTGCAGGGAGGAGGACCAGGCTGAGCACATTCATGCACCAGGCCCTGGAGTTGCCTTGTGCCCCCTCCCTCACCATGGCTGGGGATTTACTACATTCCACGGTCTCCCCCTCCTGCTGGTGCCAGGCTGAATAGTCAGTGCCCCCTCCTCGTCTGCACTGTGTGCTGTGGAGGAGGATAGACCCAATGATGCTGGAAGAGGAGGAGGAGAAGGAAGAGGGAAGGAGGGGGCTTCCTGGGGATCCATGGGAAATGTAGTTCCTGATGAGGAAAGATTGAAACATTGTTCTGATGAGACCTAGAACTTCTCACATTGTAACAAGGGACACAGATACAAAGTCACAAATGTCATCCATGGAACATCATCACGATGAACATTGCGTCCACGAAGAAATCTACAGCTAAAATGTCAATATTATTATTTATGTATTTATCAATATAGAAACATTGTATCCCAGAGCTCAGTGTACAGATCGCACCCACAAAACAGATAGATAGATAATAGATAGATAATAGATAGATGATAGATGGATAATAAATAATAGATAGATAGATAGATAGATGATAGATAAAAGATAGATGATAGATGGATAATAAATAATAGATAGATAGATGATAGATAATAGATAGATAATAGATAATAGATAGATAATAGATAGAAAGATAGATAATAGATAGATAATAGATAGATGATAGATGGATAATAAATAATAGATAGATAATAGATAGATAGATAATAGATGGATCATAAATAATAGATAGATGATAGATAATAGATAGATAGATAATAGATAGATAATAGATAGATAGATAATAGATAGATAATAGATAGATGATAGATGGATAATAAATAATAGATAGATGATAGATAATAGATAGATGGATAATAAATAATAGATAGATAATAGATAGATAGATAGATGATAGATTATAGATAGATAGATAATAGATAGATAATAGATAGATAATAGATAGATAGATAATAGATAGATAGATAATAGATATATAGATAATAGATAGATGATAGATAATAGATAGATAATAGATAGATAACAGATAGATAATAGATGATAGATAGATAATAGATAGATAATAGATAGATAGATAATATATAGATGATAGATAGATGATAGATAATAGATAGATAGATAATAGATAATAGATAGATAGATAATAGATAGATAACAGATAGATAATAGATGATAGATAGATAATAGATAGATAATAGATAGATAGATGATAGATAATAGATAGATGATAGATAGATAGATAATAGATAGATGGATAGATGATAGATAATAGATAGATAGATAATAGGTGATAGATAATAGATAGATAATAGATAGATAATAGATATATAGAAAGATAGATAGATAATAGATAGATAACAGATAGATGATAGATAGATAATAGATAGATTATAGATAGATAGATAATAGATAGATGATAGATAATAGATAGATAATAGATGATAGAAAGATAATAGATAGCTAATAGATGATAGATAGATAATCGATATATAGATAATAGACAGATAGATAATAGATAGATATATAATAGATAGATGATAGATAATAGATAGATGATAGATAGATAATAGATAGGATAAAAGATAGATAGATAATAGATATATAGATAATAGATAGATAATAGTTAGATAGATAATAGATAGATAGATAATAGATAGATAGATGATAGATAGATGATAGATAGATAATAGATAGATGATAGATAGATGATAGATAATAGATAGATAGATGGATAATAGATGATAGATAGATAGATAGATAGATACTGTAGATAGATAAATAGATAATAGATAGATGATAGATAATAGATAGATGATAGATAGATAGATAATAGATAGATAGATGATAGATAGATGATAGATACATGATAGATAATAGATAGATGATAGATAGATGATAGATAATAGATAGATAGATAGATGGATAATAGATGATAGATAGATAGATACTGTAGATAGATAAATAGATAGATGATAGATAGATGGATAATAGATAGATAAAAAAGGTGAATAGAAGTTGCACTGAGCTACAGAGAGGGCGCAAATACCAAATATCAGCACAGGTAACAGCAACACTGCACTGCAACCAGGAGAAGGTGGGGTATTGTATTCACCCATGTCAAACACGTTTCAGCTCCTTCATGGAGCCTTTAGAAAGAAAGATGGATAGAAACACAGATCGATCGATAGATAGATAGATAGACAGCAAAAGAAAAAATTGAGCCAGCAATAAATACATGAATTTGTGTGCAAGCATCTCAGTCCACTGGCAATTCGATCAAAAATAGAAAAATAATAATAAAAAAAAGCAGCACTACTACAGGACAGGTAGACAAGCAAGCAAAAAAAAGTGAGCAGCTGTGAATAGCAAATTCCATGCAAAAAACTGTTGACAAAGACTCACTTGCTCCTTGCCACCTGTTCACGTGAGCTAATAAATGCAACGGGTTTTTGTATAGGATTTGCTTTTGTGTGCTGCCCACTTTTTTTGCTTGTTTACGTACAATAGGTTGATAAAATAGATAGATAGATAATATATAGATAATAGATAGATAGATAATATATAGATATATAGATAATATATAGATATATAGATAATAGATAGATAGAAAATAGATGATAGATAATAGTTAATAGATAGATGGGTAGTAGATATACTGTATAGATAGATGATAGATAATAAATAATAGTTAATAGATGGATAATAGATAAATAATACTATAAGACTATAGATAATAGATGGATAGGAAATAGATAATATATAGATCAATAATAGTTATATATATATATATAGATAATTGATAGATAATAGATATATAGAGATAATAGATGGATACATAGATAGTTAATAAATTATATATATAGATAGATATGGAATAGATAATAGATCATAGATAGACATAGATAATAGATATATGGATTTGAAAAAGATAGATAAGATAGATAATAGATAGATGATATATAATATATAGATAATAGATAGATAATAGATAGATAAATAGATAGATAATAGATAGATGATAGATAATAGATAGATAATAGATAGATAGATAATAGATAGATAAATAGATAATAGATAGATAGATGATATATAGATAATAGATAGATAAATAGATAATAGATAGATGATAGATAGATAATAGATAGATGATATATAATATATAGATAATAGATAGATGATAGATAGATAATAGATAGATGATATATAGAGAGATAGATAATAGATGAATTTGAGAAAATAGATAGATAGATGAAGGATAAATAGATATTATATAGATAATTTTTATTTCTATAGCGTCAACATATTCGGCAGCACTTTACATTACAGAGGGGACTTGTACAGACAATAAAGACATTTCAGAATAATGATAATGACATAAATCATTAGGAGCCAAGAGCAGAGAGGGACTGCAGCCCACAAACTACAATCTATGAGGAAATAGACAAACTGATAAGAAAGGCTTGTATTGTGCGGTTCGACCATCAATAAACTACATGGGGGGATTCACATAATGCTGCACAGAGGGCTATTAAGTGCATGTAGCGTGTGTGAACAGATGCTACAGGGGTCCTGGTTTTGAAGAAAGTTTTCTATGGGCAAAATAGGGATAGTTAGATAAGTGAGGTGAGACGATGGACCTGCCTAAAGAAATGCAGTTTCAGGCCAGGCTTAAAGCTGTGGGTATTGGAATGAATCAAATTGTCCTGGGTAGAGCATTCCAGAGAAATGGGGCAGCACAAGAGAAGTCTTGGAGACATGGAGTCATGGAGGCTGTGCGTCCTGCAATAAAACCGAGAAGGATTTCTCTGTTTCTCCTCGGCTCTCAGCCTTTTTAGCGCAGCCTTGTCGCATATCAGACATGAGATAAATCATTTCTGGGATTTATCGCGGCCGCCAGGGTTGCGCTTTATATTTTGGGATCTGATGGCCGGTGGCTCCGGAGGTTTGTTCCCGCATTGTCGCTTTCTTTTTCCTAGATAGATTGATATGGGATAGATAGATGAGTAGGCAGACTGACAGATTTGGTCTGAACCAGGGCTCACCAGGGCTCAGAGCACATCAGCACTCTCCATTCTCCCTGTTCCCCACTCTGAACACCATTTACAGGGGACCTCCGCACACCTCACTCGCTCTGACGCTCGCACTGCACGACACTGACCTACAACGACCTAAAGACTACATTTACCGGCAGCCCTCGGACGTCCGTGACGTCATGACCCTGCTTTTTCATGACTGACTGTAAGCTGATCCAATCAGAACGCGAATTTTATCCCGTTATCCAATCATTAATCGAAGTGGGCGGATTCTCTTCGTTGCCAGGCAGGAAGAGCCCGGAAGTGGTTGCTATTGCCTTTTGCAGGGCAACGCAGGGAGCGTCCTTGGAAGCGGAGCCGTTAGTGCATGTGTGCACGTCGGGGCCCGAGGTGAGTGCGGAGCGGCGGGGGAGGAGGCGGCCATGGCCGGGATTATTAGGGGAGGCCTGGCTGTGTGGAAAGGACTGTGTACCGGGAGGCAGAGCTCGGCACCTCTCACTACACCACATACCGGCGCTCACCGAGCCATACCTGAGGGAAGACTACAACTTCCAGCATGCCCGGACAGTGACAGGTAGCCCGGGCATGCTGGGAGTTGTAGTTTTCTGCTGTTTTCTCTCCCAGAAGAGTCCACGACTATCCGGGATTCTGACGAAACCGTCCTGTAATCCGCCGTTATGGAGGAAATTATCCGGATAGAAAGCTGCAGAAAAAAATCAGCAGCAGCATTAACGCTGGGTGTGAACACGCCTCAGTCTAGGATCAGACGGTGCTGATTTCCAGCCTTTCTGCAGCAGATTCTTTTGCTGGTGACATGTGGATTCTGCTGCTGATTTTCTTCCAGATTTGGTGCTGATTTTCCTCCTTTTCCTTGTAAAGGCCAACAGAGAAGTGACGCTCTGCCTAATTATAAAAACCGACAAGAGACGATTAATATTTGGTCCCTGCACCAAAACGTTATCCCCTCCCCCACCCCGCAGCATCGTAAAATCTGCAGTGTGTGAACCCGGCCTGGATGTGACATGTGGCGTCGCTGCTACATCACAGCGCAGTGTGAGTGGATGCGGTCGGAAGGAGGCTGCGGCTGCTACTCTTCACAAGGAATCAAAGACTCTTGTCGCGGTCATAGTACCCTGGGGGCGACCCCGGCCCGGTGTATGGCGCAGCGGAGATGTAGCCTCGGCCTAGTTACTTTTGGATCCCAGTGCTGCCCTCCGCTCTTGTTGTTCTTGTCTGCTCAATTCAGTGATTGGCTGCAGCGGTCACTTGTGGTATTCACCACTTCATCTCCACAGAGAGCAGTATAGCATGGGAACCGCAGGGAGATTATATAGGAGATTAACGACTTTGTCATTCTTTTATTACATTTTACCTCCCTTCCAAAAACATAATTGCGCCCTTTCTCCCCTGGGAAAAATTCAGTAAGTTCCGTCACCGCCCGGATGGCGTCCTGCTGCGGGTCGGGCCTGTGCAATATGGTCTCCCCTTTTTCTGCTATTCATAGACTTCTATGAGCCTAGAAGTCAAGCAGACGCGTTTCGCAGCCCAGGTTCTGTCATTTGGACAATGGCGGTGACTTCACCATAGAGAAAACGTTGCAATCTTTTTTTAATGTATTATGCTGTTATAAAGTGTATGTCAGCTTGCTCGTTTCTGTCCAGTTGGAGACAATGATTTTTGTTCTTCCTCCTCTTTTTCCTCTTCCTCCTCTTCTTCCTCTTCCTCCTCTTTTTCCTCTTCCTCCTCTTTTTCCGCTTCCTCCTCTTTTTCCTCTTCCTCCTCTTCATGCTCTTCCTCTTCTTCCTCTTCATGCTCTTCCTCTTCTTGCTCTTCCTCTTCCTCCTCTTCTTCCTCTTCCTGCTCTTCTTCCTCTTCCTGCTCTTCTTCCTCTTCCTCCTCTTCTTCCTCTTCCTCCTCTTCTTGCTCTTCCCCCTCGTCTTGCTCTTCCTCCTCGTCTTGCTCTTCCTCCTCGTCTTGCTCTTCCTCCTCGTCTTGCTCTTCCTCCTCGTCTTGCTCTTCCTCCTCTTCTTGCTCTTCCTCCTCGTCTTGCTCTTCCTCCTCTTCTTGCTCTTCCCCCTCGTCTTGCTCTTCCCCCTCGTCTTGCTCTTCCTCCTCGTCTTGCTCTTCCTCCTCTTCTTGCTCTTCCTCCTCTTCTTGCTCTTCCTCCTCTTCTTGCTCTTCCTCCTCTTCTTGCTCTTTCTTCTCTTCTTGCTCTTCCTGCTCTTCTTGCTCTTCCTGCTCTTCTTACTCTTCCTCCTCTTCTTGCTCTTCCTCCTCTTCTTGCTCTTCCTCCTCTTCTTGCTCTTCCTCCTCTTCTTGCTCTTCCTCCTCTTCTTGCTCTTCCTCCTCTTCTTGCTCTTCCTCCTCTTCTTGCTCTTCCTCCTCTTCTTGCTCTTCCTCCTCTTCTTGCTCTTCCTCCTCTTCTTGCTCTTCCTCCTCTTCTTGCTCTTCCTCCTCTTCTTGCTCTTCCTCCTCTTCTTGCTCTTCCTCCTCTTCTTGCTCTTCCTCCTCTTCTTGCTCTTCCTCCTCTTCTTGCTCTTCCTCCTCTTCTTGCTCTTCCTCCTCTTCTTGCTTTTCCTCCTCTTCTTGCTCTTCCTTCTCTTCTTGCTCTTCCTTCTCTTCTTGCTCTTCCTTCTCTTCTTGCTCTTCCTTCTCTTCTTGCTCTTCCTTCTCTTCTTGCTCTTCCTTCTCTTCTTGCTCTTCCTTCTCTTCTTGCTCTTCCTTCTTGCTCTTCTTGCTCTTCCTTCTTGCTCTTCCTCCTCCTTCTCTTCTTGCTCTTCCTCCTCCTTCTCTTCTTGCTCTTCCTCCTCCTTCTCTTCTTGCTCTTCCTCCTCCTTCTCTTCTTGCTCTTCCTCCTCCTCCTCTTCTTGTTCTTCCTCCTCCTCTTCTTGTTCTTCCTCCTTCTCCTCTTCTTGTTCTTCCTCCTCCTCCTCTTCTTGTTCTTCCTCCTCCTCCTCTTCTTGTTCTTCCTCCTCCTCCTCTTCTTGTTCTTCCTCCTCCTCCTCTTCTTGCTCTTCCTCCTCCTCCTCTTCTTGCTCTTCCTCCTCCTCCTCTTCTTGCTCTTCCTCCTCCTCCTCTTCTTGCTCTTCCTCCTCCTCCTCTTCTTGCTCTTCCTCCTCCTCCTCTTCTTGCTCTTCCTCCTCCTCCTCTTCTTGCTCTTCCTCTTCTTGCAGTTCTTCTTCCTCTTCCTCTTCTTGCTCTTCTTCCTCCTCTTCTTTCTCTACTTCTTCCTCTTGCTCTTCTACTTCTTCCTCTTGCTTTTCTTCCTCCTCTTCTTGCTCTTTTTCTTCCTCCTCTTCTTGTTCTTTTTCTTCCTTCTCTTCTTGCTCTTTTTCTTCCTCCTCTTCTTGCTCTTTTTCTTCCTCCTCTTCTTGCTCTTCTTCTTCCTCCTCTTCTTGCTCTTCTTCTTCTTGCTCTTCTTCTTCTTGCTCTTCTTCTTCTTCTTTTTCTTGCTCTTCTTCTTCCTCCTCTTCTTGCTCTTCTTCTTCCTCCTCTTCTTGCTCTTCTTCCTCCTCTTCTTGCTCTTCTTCCTCCTCTTCTTGCTCTTCTTCCTCCTCTTCTTGCTCTTATTCCTCCTCTTCTTGCTCTTCCCCCTCGTCTTGCTCTTCCCCCTCGTCTTGCTCTTCCCCCTCGTCTTGCTCTTCCCCCTCGTCTTGCTCTTCCCCCTCGTCTTGCTCTTCCCCCTCGTCTTGCTCTTCCCCCTCGTCTTGCTCTTCCCCCTCGTCTTGCTCTTCCCCCTCGTCTTGCTCTTGCCCCTCGTCTTGCTCTTGCCCCTCGTCTTGCTCTTGCCCCTCGTCTTGCTCTTGCCCCTCGTCTTGCTCTTGCCCCTCGTCTTGCTCTTGCCCCTCGTCTTGCTCTTGCCCCTCGTCTTGCTCTTGCCCCTCGTCTTGCTCTTGCCCCTCGTCTTGCTCTTGCCCCTCGTCTTGCTCTTGCCCCTCGTCTTGCTCTTGCCCCTCGTCTTGCTCTTGCCCCTCGTCTTGCTCTTGCCCCTCGTCTTGCTCTTGCCCCTCGTCTTGCTCTTGCCCCTCGTCTTGCTCTTGCCCCTCGTCTTGCTCTTGCCCCTCGTCTTGCTCTTGCCCCTCGTCTTGCTCTTGCCCCTCGTCTTGCTCTTGCCCCTCGTCTTGCTCTTGCCCCTCGTCTTGCTCTTGCCCCTCGTCTTGCTCTTGCCCCTCGTCTTGCTCTTGCCCCTCGTCTTGCTCTTGCCCCTCGTCTTGCTCTTGCCCCTCGTCTTGCTCTTGCCCCTCGTCTTGCTCTTGCCCCTCGTCTTGCTCTTGCCCCTCGTCTTGCTCTTGCCCCTCGTCTTGCTCTTGCCCCTCGTCTTGCTCTTGCCCCTCGTCTTGCTCTTGCCCCTCGTCTTGCTCTTGCCCCTCGTCTTGCTCTTGCCCCTCGTCTTGCTCTTGCCCCTCGTCTTGCTCTTGCCCCTCGTCTTGCTCTTGCCCCTCGTCTTGCTCTTGCCCCTCGTCTTGCTCTTGCCCCTCGTCTTGCTCTTGCCCCTCGTCTTGCTCTTGCCCCTCGTCTTGCTCTTCCTCCTCCTTCTCTTCTTGCTCTTCCTCCTCCTTCTCTTCTTGCTCTTCCTCCTCCTCCTCTTCTTGCTCTTCCTCCTCCTCCTCTTCTTGCTCTTCCTCCTCCTCCTCTTCTTGCTCTTCCTCCTCCTCCTCTTCTTGCTCTTCCTCCTCCTCCTCTTCTTGCTCTTCCTCCTCCTCCTCTTCTTGCTCTTCCTCCTCCTCCTCTTCTTGCTCTTCCTCCTCCTCCTCTTCTTGCTCTTCCTCCTCCTCCTCTTCTTGCTCTTCCTCCTCCTCCTCTTCTTGCTCTTCCTCCTCCTCCTCTTCTTGCTCTTCCTCTTCCTCTTCTTGCCGCTCTTCTCGCTGCTCTTCTTCCTCTTGCTCTTCTTCCTCCTCTTCTTTCTCTACTTCTTCCTCTTGCTCTTCTACTTCTTCCTCTTGCTCTTCTTCTTCCTCCTCTTCTTGCTCTTTTTCTTCCTCCTCTTCTTGCTCTTTTTCTTCCTCCTCTTCTTGCTCTTTTTCTTCCTCCTCTTCTTGCTCTTTTTCTTCCTCCTCTTCTTGCTCTTTTTCTTCCTCCTCTTCTTGCTCTTTTTCTTCCTCCTCTTCTTGCTCTTCTTCTTCCTCTTCCTGTTCTTGCTCTTCTTCTTCTTCCTGTTCTTGCTCTTCTTCTTCTTCCTGTTCTTGCTCTTCTTCTTCCTGTTCTTGCTCTTCTTCTTGCTCTTCCTCTTCTTGCTCTTCTTCATCTTCTTCTTTTTCCTCTTCTTGCTCTTCTTCTTCCTGTTGTTGCTCTTCTTCTTCCTGTTGTTGCTCTTCTTCTTCCTGTTGTTGCTCTTCCTCTTCCTCTTCCTTCCTCTTCTTCTTCCTTCCTCTTCTTCTTCCTTCCTCTTCTTCTTCTTCTTCCTTCTTCCCCTCCTCATCCTCTTTCTTGTTGTAAACTCTGACTATATGGCTGTACAATATCACGGTCGTGTCTGTGACCACATATAATAGGCCCCGGTGTAATTACACAGTGTCCTTCCCGAGAGACTGACAGATGTCTGAAGCTGCGCCAGTCCTTAATCCTTTGTCTTTCTGGCACTTGGGATTTGTTGACGTCTCATCAGTGGGATCATCTGCGATCAGTCAGTTGTAACCTCTCCTGCGGATTTTTAATAACTTGCTAATTTAGGACAACCCCTCTAAGTATAACCTAATTATGGTATAAAGAAAGGTCTCTGCTTATTTGCTGGGAAAATCCTAACTTATATTTATGGAAGGTTTTGCTGCTGATTGTGTTGCAGATTTCATGCCGGTTTCATCCTTTGCGTTGCATGACATTACATGCTGCAGATTTTTTAGCGCAGTGGTTTTCTGTGACGTGTAGATGGCGTTTTGTAGAAATCTCATCTGTTTAGCTTTTGCTGCTTTGCGCTGCGGAAAATCTGTTGCACATTTGCATCATACGAGCAAACCCATCGCTAAACACAAACATTGGATATTTTGTGCGGATTTTGTGAGTTTGGTGCAGATTTCACACTTTCTATAGCCGCTGCTAAAATCCACTCTGAATCCACACAAAAACATCGAAATCATGTGGTGTTGGAAAAGTACCGCAGATCAATTTACTCGCAAAAAATATCTGCAATGTGTACATGAAACTTGTAGAATTGTCATCTGCATAGCTGGTACAGTATAAAGGCTTGTTCACAAAATGTTTTTTCTGTGCAGCGTTTTTTTCCTCATGAAAAAATGCAGAGTGTTAGTTGGAAAGGTGCTGCGTACGGTCCCTTGCAGCTAAACAAAAAACGCAAGGGAAAAATTTCACTCATTTGTTTTGCTGCTACTGTAAAACGCTGCATTTTGTTTCTGTACGGAAAAAAAAAAAGCTGTAAAAATAATACTTATGAACAAGCCCGAACTGCACTGATTTGGGCACATTACTACTGCCACCCATCACTGAGGTCAGGTGCCCTTCTGATGTAGATGGCATGAGTGATTGGCAGCAGCGGTGATGTGCCTTTAGTTGTGACTTCACTGCATCTGACTCGCCCCCTGGGCCGTGGGGCACTCGGATCCAGGCAATAGGGGAACGATGGGGGTAGTAGTGGCTACCCGGTTCCGTGGCTCAGGTTGGTCAGGCCAGTGGTAGTCTGCTATGTGCTCTTGATAACGTCCGACTACGCCACCCGTGGATTTGCGGTCACTAGGAACCGCCGCTGCAGGGCAGACCGCTGGTGCTGATGGTGTATGCAGCTGAGGTGGTGTGACTCCCCACGGGAAGAGTGCAGCCCCAGGGCAGTGTAGTGGATGGTGGGAGTGATGGTGGTGAGAGTCCCAGTACCGATAGTGCCGGAGGAGCGAAAAAGCACACAGACAACGTACTGCAGTCCAGGGTCTTTACTCACAGTTAATATCCAAGTCACTTCAGCTGGCAATGACTGCCCGAGCCGTGCTGCGTTCACCAGGTGAGGGGCTCGGTCAACTCCCAGGCAGCTCAGAAGTATGGCTCAGGACCCCCTTCAATCCTTCCTCTGGCCTGCCTCACAAGTGACCCACTTTTGTCCAGCTGCCGCGAACTTGTGCAGGTAAACGTGGATCCCGTCCTCCGCTGTCCTATATGGTGCCTTCCTAGCAGGTTTGATGAGGTGTCACACCAATAAATGATCACGACCTCCGGTCTTTGGCTGAGGGTTGTTTCTCCTCCACCAACTTGGGATCCGGCACCCTTAATCTGCCTGACCCTTCACCCTGTATTCTCGTGGGTTCTTAGGGTCCCTTCCACCTTCTTGTTCCTGAGCCCTTCTGTTCCTCTGTCTCTTCTTCTCCTCTTTTCTGTTCCTCCTTCTTCTCCTTTCTCGTGGAGCTGGGCTGAGAAGTAATCCCAGCTCCCCTTCACCTCCTCTCTCTCTCCACTCCACTCTCCTCCTCGGCCTCTCTCTAGGCCCACTCTGGAGTAGAGCTCCTACAGAGCCTCTACTCCCTGTCTTCTCCACTCTCTGCACAGACTGAACTGAACTCCTGTCCTAAGATGGTGCCCACCTTTTATACCTCCCTCTAGCCATGAGCCCAGGTGACCAGCAACCAATGAGCTCCTACCTACGCTCAGGAACCGTCCCCTATCTGCTCCTACATCACTGGGTATTCCTCCCCCCTCCCCACTCCAGCCAGGGACATGGTCTGTCGTACCTGCATTTCTGTCTAATGGGAGCACCGTTGAGCTGTCCCTCGGAAATGGGGTGAGTGTGCTGTATGCAGCTAACTGAGCCCTGGTCCATACTCCATCCTTACCCGGGAGTGGAATACCACACCTCTGCCAGAGGTGCAATACCCCTGTAGCGGCCAAGCCCTCGGGGCGCTACACATCCAATACACAGAGACCAAAGCAGGACTCGGGGAGGGTGAGTATTATCTGTATTTGTTGTTTTACAGCTTTTTTTTTGTACTATTATTGTTAAAGTTGAAAATCCCTTTACTAATGTGCTATTTAGTAATGGACCACCCCTTTAAGAGAAAAGCCAGTCCAATTATGTCTCCCATAAAGTGTATTTTCATTGTACAACCCTTTACAGGGGTTATCCTACTTAAAACTCCCTTACTGACTTCAAGAACAGGGGTGTCACGTACTTGACAGTAGAGGTGCTGCACATGCATGACCACTGCTCCCGTACGTGACAGTAGAGGTGCTGCACATGCATGACCACTGCTCCCGTACGTGACAGTAGAGGTGCTGCACATGCATGACCACTGCTCCCGTACGTGACAGTAGAGGTGCTGAACATGCATGACCACTGCTCCCGTACGTGACAGTAGAGGTGCTGCACATGCATGACCACTGCTCCCGTGTGTGACAGTAGAGGAGCTGCACAAGCATGACCACTGCTCCCGTACGTGACAGTAGAGGAGCTGCACAAGCATGACCACTGCTCCCGTATGTGACAGTAGAGGTGCTGCACATGCATGACCACTGCTCCCATGCGTGACAGTAGAGGTGCTGCACATGCATGACCACTACAGGAGTTGCAATCATAGATGAACATTACCACTCGATTCATTCAATCTTCAGATCAGTTGGACCTTTATCGATCATACATAGTTGATAAATTCTATTGGTGGGATAACCCCTTTACCTGTGGTGTCATAAAGACATGTGCATCTGTTGTATTAGGGTATATAGGCCCCATAGAGGAGGGTCCTTGGCTCGGAGAGTTGAATATGGCGATTGCTAACCGGTTTCCCTCCATAGGCCTGCTTGTGTCAAGCTCCGACATGTTGGCTATTCCTGCAACTCGTATGGGTGATCAGCTGATTCTGGAGGAAGACCATGATGAAAGCTACATACCTCAAGAGCACGGTATGCGATGTGCTGCAGAAAACCAGATTGTCACTAGTAGACTAGGGCTAGTCTCTATGTATGACCTGTACAGCAGCAGCAGCAGCAGCATGGAGGATATTATCCAGCAGTTCCACTGAGTAGAGTTGCTGTGAATCCAGCACTGACACTCTTACTTAAAAGTTGCAGCATGATCTGTTTCTCGGAGTGTCACTGTACTGCTCTCTTCTCCATAGACTTAAAATGGCAGCTGAAATCTGATACCTGCAGTGTATTTTGTCTTAAGCAAATGGATTTTAGCTGTTTTTCAGGACAAATTATGAGTTCAGTAGGTAGGGAGGAGGGGAAGTGGCTTATAAATGGAGAAAGAAGCCGGTTAGGATTTTCAATGCATTTTTGCAGTTCTGATAATGTCTTTTTGTACATTTTTTTTTTTTTTTTTAAGAAATTCAAGAGTATGCCAGGATGATAGGGATCGATCCAGACACTGAAGCTGAACTGATGTGGTTGGCTCGGGAAGGGATTGTCGCTCCTTTACCTCCAGATTGGAAACCATGGTAAGGGGAAAGTCAGGCCACAGCACACGTCGAGCCCTCGGGGGGGGGGGGGGGATTTGCTGTGAGTGCTGCAGACAGTCTCTGGCCTCTCCAGCCATGCTGGCATGTACGACACGTGACCGCGGAGTCGGCACTTTGCTGCAGAGGTCACTTAAATATACATGTTCTCATCGCTGCGGGCAAGTGAAGAGAGATCAGTGCCGACCCTGGAAGAATCGGTGCTGGAGCTGCAGAGCAGTGAAAAATTGAATATTTCTTATTTTTTACTGCTTTTCCTGCTGCTATCCATTCTTTAAATCCTGGGCAGCTCTTATACGGAAGGCCTTTCAATGCTTTATTTTGTGCTAGACAAGGAGTCGCTGCCAGAAGTGACTGTCAGCGACTTGCCTGCTTCTACTCATTGAAAAAAATATGCATGTTATCCAAGCCGAGCGTGCATGTTTCTTGAAAGGTTTGGGGGAGAGTGAAAGTTTGGGTACCTTCTGCGTCTGTATTAAGTTGCATTCACAAATCTTCGGGTTACAATTGGAAACAGTCAGCAAGCTTGTTGCCTGACGCAGCTCTAAAAGTTTCACCAAGGTACTAAAATGACATGAGAGAATGAAACGTTTCCTGGTTAAAGCAATGATAACTCGCTGATTGGTGGGTGTCCCAACTATGAAACCCGCACCAATCTGCAGATTGGGGAACTTTTGCCCCGACGGAGAACTTTTATCCCTGTTCCAAAATGGAGGGCGCATGACCGCTGCTTCATTTATTCCCTGCCGGAGAAAGACGTGCGCAGAGAAAGAATGGAGCGGTGGTCTAGGGCCATTTTAAAAGGTATCCTTTTTTCCAATCAATGTAAGTCCCAGTGGCCAGACCCCCAGCAATTAATAAGTTATCACCTGTCCTGTGGATTGATGATGACTTGTTTTCACTGGACAATCCCTTTAAGTCTACTGCGGCAGATTACTACCATAACGCCTGATGTAACGACTGCAGTCCTACAAGGCGAGATACCAGCTCTCCGCAGACTGTGCCCTCTTATTTGTCTTGCAGCCAGGATGTTACCGGCGATATCTATTACTTCAACTTTGCCACCGGCCAGTCCACGTGGGACCATCCGATAGATGAACATTACAGAGAACTGGTCACAGAGGAGCGAGCGAAGCTGCAAAGTCAAAGTGGTGTCAAGAAGCGAGAGAAGAAAAAAAAGAAGGAGAAAAAGAAAGACAAGAAGGCAAAGGAACTTCATAAACCTGCGACGGTAAGTGAAGGAGTCTGCCAGGATAAACAAAGTCATTGTAGATAGTTTGGTGGTTATAAGTCGTCGGAAGGATTGCTGAACGTCTTCACCACCATAGATAGATGAGATGTCCACCGGTTCTTTTTAGTAAATGAGCCCATCATGGCCATTAGGTTAACAAAAGTATTCCCCTGCTGACCCCTGACGCTCCTACGCACCCCTGCAGCCTCTGATGTGTAGCTACATGGGTCATGTGTTGTCGGCTGTCAGAAGAGGAGACCATGGGAGAGCCTGGGCCGCCATATGGAGGAGCAGTGGGGAGGGGGGATCTGAATATGAGTATCATTTATATTTTGTTTAAAAAGGGCTATAAACCTCTTTAAAGGGAACCTGTGTAAAGAGGCTCTCTGTTGGGTTTTCATGGCGCCCATGGTTCGGGTATTATGAAATCCCAAGAGAGTGGTATGTTTTACACTGAATTGAAGTTTTAAAAGTGAGATGGGTTTGAGGAGAAGCGTCCGGGCTCGGTGAGAAGCGTCCGGGCTCGGTGAGAAGCGTCCGGGCTCGGTGAGAAGCGTCCGGGCTCGGTGAGAAGCGTCCGGGCTCGGTGAGAAGCGTCCGGGCTCGGTGAGAAGCGTCCGGGCTCGGTGAGAAGCGTCCGGGCTCGGTGAGAAGCGTCCGGGCTCGGTGAGAAGCGTCCGGGCTCGGTGAGAAGCGTCCGGGCTCGGTGAGAAGCGTCCGGGCTCGGTGAGAGGCGTCCGGGCTCGGTGAGAGGCGTCCGGCCTCTGGGAGAGGCGTCCAGCCTCTGGGAGAGGCGTCCGGCCTCTGGGAGAGGCGTCCGGGCTCTGGGAGAGGCGTCCGGGCTTGGTGAGAGGCGTCCGGCCTCGGGGAGAAGCGTCCGGCCTCGGGGAGAAGCGTCCGGCCTCGGGGAGAAGCCTCCGGGCTCTGGGAGAAGCGTCCGGGATTGGGGAGAAGTGTTTCCCCTCCAGCTTCTTTCAACCCTGCTTGGTATGATTGACTGTTCTTTTCCTGTTTGCGCATAGGAATAAACCTGTCAATCAAACCGATCCAGGCTTCAAAGAAACTGATGACTGGTTCCCTTTAAATCAGATGCGTGTTCAACCCTGTAATCTATATATTTTCCACAGTTTGGCCATGCATGTACCATATTTACAGAGTGTTGGGTTGCATAGTCCTGGTTGCATTATTCTGGACAATTGCAATTAATTTCAGCTCTCCCGGACCCCTGGTCTCCGGTGCATTGACCTGCAGACTTTACCAGCTCTTTGCACTGGATAACCCGCACCTCACAGCGTCTGTCAAGCTCAGATGTGTAGCTGCAGAATTTGCATAAACCAAAATTAAGTACCAGGAGCAAGAAAACATTTGCGCGGTCCCTTGTTCTTTATTTTCCAGGGTGAAGTATTAAGTTACTTCTTCTTTCAAGGTTTAGATAGGGACATGTGTTCATCAGATGTCTTGTGAAATGAAGCCACATGAATGTGCGTCTCCCCATCTTGTACTGCTCCTACTTCAGTCTGTAATTACTACATTTTCATGGTAATTTGTTTTATTTTTCTTCGGCAAAGTTATGGACTATTCTTATACATTGATTAAAGAGGTTCTGCAGTTACTTTACGATGCAAAAAAGATGCCTAGATTGAGAATAAAACGATCGGGCATCTGAATTCAGAGTGGATGATCCTTATCTACCCCAACATCATCTATCAGGGGGAGAGTCAGGAGATACCCTTAACGTTAGAAGGTCAGCTGATTCCAACAAAATTGGACAACTTTATTGAGATATTATGTAGTGTTTCTTTTCACAATAGACCGGAACTCACAAGGTCACAGGTCACGCAGTGAATAGTAAGGAGCAGCTGGGTATATCGTTTCATGGGGCCATTTTTTAACTGCAGAAATCACTATTTTAGCAGCATAATTGCCAAATGAAAGATAAGTTCAGATACCTTGGAAGCATTGGAAACTATATTGGATAATAATGTAGTGGAGGAGTCATGTATTAGGCAGAACCTTACTAAAGTAACAGTATTAGGCTCTGTGCACATGGTACGTTTTTGATGCTTTCTTTTTCCGCGTGAAATTGGCCTCAAAAATGCATTGGAATCCTTTTCCCAGCATTGTCTAGGAGCATTCTGAAGATCTGTGCACATGATCAGTGTTTTTCCTTACAGGATTTCACGTGCGTTTAAATCTGCAGCATGTCAATTTTTTGTGCGTTTTTGCCAGCGTTTTTCCTATTGATTGCATTGGCAAAACGCTTTTTTTTTCTTTTTTTGCTGCCAAGAGGTGCAGAAATGCTGCAGAAATTTCTGCATCCAAATACTCATTGTGCGCACATACTCTGATAGAATCATCACAATAGCACCAGAAAAGAAAACACTGTTGTGACATCATAGCAAAAAAAAACACATAGCAAAGACATAAAAAATAATATTATCAGGTAATAATAATACATGTTTTTAAGAGAAACACTGCTCTGACATCACAATAAAACACAGCCTAGACATAAAGACAAACACTGCTGGAACGTCACAGTAAAACCCATCCAAATAATAAAGACAAACACCGCTGTGACATCACAATAAAACACAGCCTAGACATAGACAAATGCTCCTGTTGCATCACAATAAAACAGCCTAGACATAAAGACAGACACTGCTTTCACATCACAATAAAACACAGCCCAGACAGACATAGACAAACACTCCTGTTACATCACAATAAAACACAGCCTAGACATAAAGACAGACACTGCTGTGACATCACAATAAAACACAGCCCAGACATCGACATACACTGCTGTGACATCACAATAAAACACAACCCAGACATAGACAGTACTCCTGTTACATCACAATAAAACACAGCCCAGACATAGACAGACACTGCTGTGACATCACAATAAAACACAGCGTAGACATAAAGACACACTGCTGTGACATCACAATAAAACACAGCCCAGACATAGACAGACACTGCTGTGACATCACAATAAAACACAGTGTAGACATAAAGACACACTGCTGTGACATCACAATAAAACACACATCCTCAATTTTAAAGACCGTCTTTGTAAAACCGGGCAGCCATGTACAAAAGATGATGCAGCTGTAATGAGCCGTGGGCGACCGCTCCGTGGGACACCAGCCTGGCCATTTACTTACCATAAGAAAGCACTGTGATCCCCTGTTTTCCAATCAGAAAGCACTACAATCCCATTGATATTTAAAATCACAAAAAACTGTGACAAACAGTACATGAGGACCTCAACACCGGTCATATCTGAGTCCAACATTTTAATAAGACCCGTGCCGCTTTTTAGCACTAGCATCCCAAACATGGAGCCAGATACATATATACACCCTGTTCCCCATGATGGTATATTTCAGTCTCATCTCTTCAGGTGGTTCAGGAGTGTGATTAGTCTTCTTGTCGTCCTCATACTATTTAATTTTCTTTCCCCATTCCTGATCTCTATGGCTGCTCTTAACAAAATCATCACTCCTCACCTACCCAGCGACCCAGCCCTGACCCTTCTGCAGCGACCCCGGGCTTTATTTGCACAGGACTGCTGACTGATCAGTGGTCATTTCAGTCCCGTGCTGTACCACCAGCATCACTGCTCACCGATAGGCGCAGTGGTGCCAGTAGCACAGAACGTGACCGCTGTGGATGGTCCTGTGTCACCCCTATGTAAGTGGAGAAGTCATGTTTTAGGCAGAACCTTACTAAAGTAACAGTATTAGGCTCTGTGCGCATGGTACGTTTTTGAAGCGTTTTTTTTTTACGCGTGAAATTGGCCCCAAAAATGCATTGGAATCCTTTTCCCAGTGTTGTCTATGGGCATTCTGAAGATCTGTGCACATGATCAGTGTTTTTCCTAACAGGATTTCACGTGCGTTTAAATCTGCAGCATGTCAATTCTTTGTGCGTTTTTGCCAGCGTTTTTCCTATTGATTGCATTGGCAAAACGCTTTTTTTTTCTTTTTTGCTGCCAAGAGGTGCAGAAATGCTGCAGAAATTTCTGCATCCAAATACTCACTGTGCGCACATAGTCTGATAGAATCATCACAATAGCACCAGAAAAGAAAACACTGTTGTGACATCATAACAAAGAAAAACACATAGCAAAGACATAAAAAATAATATTAAATAATAATAATATATGTTTTTAAGAGAATCACTGCTCTGACATCACAATAAAATACAGCCTAGACATAAAGACAAACACTGCTGGGATGTCACAGTAAAACCAATCCAAATAATAAAGACAAACACCGCTGTGACATCACAATAAAACACAGCCCAGATATAAAAACAGACACTGCTGTGACATCACAATAAAACACAGCCCAGACAGACATAGACAAACACTCCTGTTACATCACAATAAAACACAGCCTAGACATAAAGACAGACACTGCTGTGACATCACAATAAAACACAGCCCAGACATCGACATACACTGCTGTGACATCACAATAAAACACAGCCCAGACCTGTTACATCAGAATAAAACACAACCCAGACATAAAGACAGACACTGCTGTCACATCACAATAAAACACAACCCAGACATAAAGACACTCTGCTGTGACATCACAATAAAACACAGCCCAGACATAGACACACTGCTGTGACATCACAATAAAACATAGCCTAGACATAAAGACACACTGCTGTCACATCACAATAAAACACAGCCCAGACATAGGCAAACACTCCTGTTCCATCACAATAAAACACAACCCAGACATAAAGACAGACACTACTGTGACATCACAATAAAACACAGCCTAGACATAAAGACACACTGCTGTTACATCACAATAAAACACAGTTCAGACATAGAGAAACACTCCTGTTATATCACAATAAAACACAACCCAAACATAAAGACACACTGCTGTGACATCACAATAAAACACAGCCTAAACATAAAGACACACTGCTGTCACATCACAATAAAACACAGCCCAGACATAAAGACACACTGCTGTCACATCACAATAAAACACACATCCTCAATTTTAAAGACCGTCTTTGGAAAACCGGGCAGCCATGTACAAAAGATGATGCAGCTGTAATGAGCCGTGGGCGACCGCTCCGTGGGACACTACTTACCATAAGAAAGCACTGTGATCCCCTGTTTTCCAATCAGAAAGCACTACAATACCATTGATATTTAAAATCACAAAAAACTGTGACAAACAGTACATGAGGACCTCAACACCGGTCATATCCGAGTCCACAGTCCAGGCCTTCAGTTATGGACGATTTGTCAATGTACCAACATTTTAATAAGACCGGTGCCTCTTTTCAGCACTAGGATCCCTAACATGGAGCCGGATACATATATACACCCTGTTCCCTATGATGGTATATTTCAGTCTCATCTCTCCATGTGGTTCAGGAGTGTGATTAGTCTTCTGGTCGTCCTCATACTATGTCATTTTCTTTCCCCTTTCCTGATTTCTATGGCTGCTCTTAACAAAATCATCACTCCTCACCTACCCAGCGACCCAGCCCTGACCCTTCTGCAGCGCCCCCGGACTTTTTTTTTACACAGGACTGCTGACTGATCAGTGGTCATTTCAGTCCCGTGCTGTACCACCAGCATCACTGCTCACTGATAGGCGCCATTGTGCCAGTAGTACAGAACGTGACCGCTGCGGGTGGTCCTGTGCCACCCCTATGTAAAACAAAGATCAGGCGCACAGCAGAAGGGGTCAGGGCTGGATCGCAGGGGACAAAAGTAGGTGAATGGTGATGATTGGTATTTTACACCCCTTAAAATTTTATCTCCGCTGTTAAACTTTTTTTTTAAGTGGGTGCAAATGGACAAGTATTGTCGACATATGTGTACTGCCCTAATGGGGGGCTATCCAAGATAAACGTCCGCGCAGTCATGATGGGATCAGGACAGTGCATCGCTGCATATATTCGCCAACAGATCAATGCGCTAGTAAATATCGTGCTATTTCTGTATTCTTCCTTGATGTCTATTGATCTCGGATGTCTCTCACTTGCCAAGAAGCTCTCTCGTCAGTAAAGGCTTTTGTATCCGTTAATTACTTCTATGCAGAGTAAAATGAGCCTGAAACGCGTCAACGTACCGGCGACCAGATCTCATCTGTAAATCGACAAGAGCTAAAAAAATGACTTTGAGCGTAAATCCTTATTCCCAGGGGAAAGCTCATGTGGGAAAATGTAATGTAGATGAGAGGAAAGCCCTTCTTGCTCCCCACGGACTCTCTAATTTACTTTATACAGTATACTACAGATTATTTTGCTGTATGTACTATATACATATAATAAGAAAGGAAACTTCTATACTGAGAGCAAAGGGCCCTTGTGTGAGAATTGTGTATAGTCCCCCTGTCACGGGTGTGTCAGGTGTGACAGAAAGACGCTCTGGATCCGACTGTAGAAGGCCACTGCGCTTAGCATTGCAGATGCCTTCGTGATTCCCTTATCTCTGTAGTATAGTTATATCCTTCTTTTTTAGGACCCAGCGGCGACCACCACCTTCTGCTTCTGATTGACACACCCTTGTTGGGTAGTTAAAAAGTCTCAGTTTCTCCAGAGAGGTTCCGGTGATAGTTCTATGTACCTGTGTGCAGGCTTGGAGCACTAGCAGTCAGCTAGTTTCTTCTCTGGGGCCTTTGGAGGACAGTTGGTGTTATCTCTCTGGTGTCTGCTCAAGCTAAGTGTATCCCCTTTGTTTGTCTATCTTGTTGTCTTTAGTTTATAGTGGAGCTTGACTAGTGCTCACCGCTGCTCCTCCCTATCTAGGGTCAAGCTCAAGGAACATTCAGGGCTTAGGTTCCTGCTTGGCGATAGGTGTGGAATCTATATAGGGACAATAGGGTAGGCAGGGTTATATTAGATCTGGCTAGGGGTCTTCACTCCCCCTTTCCCTGGTGTTTGGGCTTCCTGACCCTCTTCCCTTCGTGTTGCACTTAGTCTTTCCCTCACCTTGCGTGACACCCCCTACCTTTAAAGGCATTTTCTACTTAAAGTTTTCCACCTCTGACACCTGAGAGTGGCCGGTTTGCTGGGCAAGGTGGGCAGCACTCGGCAGCTCTTTGCTATTCATCTTGCAAGTGCTGCCCTGAAGCTGTCCAGGTCAGTGGATTGGCGTCTTCTTCACTGCATCTGTCATATGTTCCATGCGGAACATTGTGTGACTACGTGAGGTTTCTTGTAATGAAGATGTGATGATGACAGGGAGGAAGACGCAATCACGCCAATGGGCTGAACCTAAGGCTGGACTAGTCTGGGGGAAAAGAGGCCCCACTGGACTAGTCCTGACTAAACTGCATATAATAAGCAACGATATCACAGTGTTTTTTTTTTGCCACACATAACAGGAGAGGTTTGGCGCATCAAAAACTCTATTATAATACAGTAATAGGGCTCTAGTGATCGACCGCGACCGTTTTGTGGCAATGGCGGATCTGATCGGTTCCCCTTAACAGTCAGATTTTCCAACACCATGTTTTAGGGCAGGAGATGCTGAGCACATCGACATAGTTTTGTGAGTAAAGATTCAGTAGAACTTTTACTTTTGTTTAAGTTTTGAGCTTAGGAGTCCAGAGGGTGGTCCTTTTCATTAACTATAGGACCACCCACTGGACTCTTAGAGCTTCACTGAATAAAATGCAAGTTATACTGAATCTTTTCCCACAAAATTAGATAAAATAAATTAGTTATAAAACATGGTGTCAGTAGATCAGACTGAATATTCAGCGTGACTGTTCACTCTAAAGGGGACCTGTTATCTTACTGCTGCCAGCTCATAATACCCTTCCTAATTAAGAGCTTAATGACCCGTTCTGTTCGTCCCTGTATCCCGGCATACCTGTCTTTATTCACTGTACTCAGTGCCATGCGGCTCAATCTCGGCCCCTGCTGTGAAATCGCTAACCCGGCCCCTCTGACTTGGATTAATGGGGCCAGGTGTCACGGGTGTGTCAGATATAATAGACAGTCACCCTGGATCTGGCTGCAGAAGGTCACTGCGTCTGGCATTGCAGACGCCTTCTTAATCCTTCTGACTTTTGGACCCAGCGGCAACCTCCCTCCTGCTCTGATTGACACACACTGGTCCGGGTGTTTATACACTCTGTGTGCTTCAGGGAGTCGCCAGTGATATTCTTATTTTCCCGTGTGAAGGCTTGGAGCAATAGCAATCGGCTAGCTTCCTCTCTGGTGCTCTTGGAGGACGTTTGGTGTTATCTCTCTGGTGGCTGCTCAAGCTAAGTTTTCCCCCCTTTGTTTGTTTCCCTTGTTGTCCTTAGTTTAGTGGGAACTGACAAGTGCTCACCCCCTCTCTAGCTAGGGCCTAGCTCTAGGGATATACAGGGATGAGGTTTCCTGTGCGGAACCAATAATGGGACGCTAGGACAGGTAGGGTGGTATTAGATCTGCCTAGGGGTCTCCACTACCCCTTTCCCTAGCGTTTGGGCTACCCTCCCCTCATCCCTTTGTGTTGCACTTAGTCTTTCCCACACTGTGTGTGACACCGGGTTAGGCAGTTTAGTGAGGTCACAGTAGGCGCCGTGGTTGGTCCTTACCTGCCCATCGGACCGCGCGGCACTGAGTACCATGCATGAGAGCAGCGAATAAAGATAATTTTTAGGGGTATGCAAGGTGCATAGAAAGGATCATTAGGATCCTAATTAGAAAGGACATAATTGGCTAGCAGCAGTTTATTAACGGGAAACCGGCTGACAAGTTCCCTTTTAAGAAAACCATGAAGAAAATCAAATTATTGTAAGTGTGATGCTAGTCACTACTCACGGACAAGCCAGGAGGCTGTGTAGTCAAGAAGTCCATGGTTAAAACTAGGATGGTACGTCATAGATAGAGGGGTGAGACAAAGGCGTCCAAGTCAGCCATCCCATCCCACCAACGCCAAGGTGAACCCAGCTGGGAGGGTTTTAATACTAGAGGTTAGGACCGTTCCGACTAGGTTCACCCTGGTGCTGGTGGGATGGCTTTTATGCTTTTTTTCATCAAAAACAGTACACCATGTAATTTCTATTCACTATTGCTTTTTACTTATAGCAGGTTATATGCTCATTTAATTTCTATCTTACATTTAGTATATTTATTGAATAGGAAAAATAGATGTTAATCAAGAAGTATCCGCAGTAGTGATATCATAATTTTCTGTTTCCCTATTGCGTGTTTAGGCTGCACAAGCAAAGAAAAATCATCCGTCCTCAAACCTTTTCTGTAGCTTACAGTCTCAAGCGTCAGGTAGACAGAGTACCAGAGAAGACGAAAATAGGGAGACCACTCCTATGGAGACAGTGCGAGCCGATATATGTGGTACAGGGAGAGCCCGAGCGCCTCACAGACTGCAGCCTTTGGAAATAGAGCAGAGCACAAACATCTTAGATGAGTTTTTGTGGAGGACAGAAGGCATCTCTGCGGTTGACCGTAAGCCGAAAGTAGTTCGAGCGTGCAATCCACCTCCAAACGCTGGGGTGCGACACAAAAGACTCATACCCATTGCCACATTAGACGTATCGAGCGCATCCGAGGATGATTCTGATGTAAAATACCCTTTTATAAACCAGATAGAACAAACTAGTGATCTCAGTGAGGGAGAAGTACCGGGTCAAGTTATTAATCGGCAAATAGATCATTTGATTATACCCTTGGAGGGCCTACACAAAGCTCAGATCTCTCCAGGTCCTGTGGAAGAAAAGTATCAGAGTAGTGAAAAGTACGTGGAAAGATGTATCGAGGGAAGAAAAACTATCAGGAAGGCAGAGCAGAGGCAGCAACAGTACGCCACCAGAGGAGAAAGCATCACAAAAACGGGCAGCGATGCAAAGGAGGAGATAGAAGAACCATTTTCTGAAAGAACGTCTCTTAGCAAAAGGTCTCCACCTTGTATAGACACCTTGGATGAATTAAGTGATTGTTCTCTGTCATGTCCAAGCATTAAATGTCACCAAGATTGGAAGCTCCCACATCAACCGCTGCGCCGTTCTTGCCCATCCCAAAAGTTTGCCGACTTAGATTCCGAACATCCCTTTGACGAGCCGTCAGAGTCCCTGAATGTGAAAGTTAGTTCCTTTATTAACGTTTTCTTTTATGAATAAATAGAATTATGTAGAGGCAATGAAACGTGAGAAAGGGCAAGGAAGCACTGGACATTCAGGTAGGTGGCAGTACAGGTGAGCCCAGAATTATGGGTTGGAAAGGGGAAGGTCATCGTCCTACAGAGATCTGTAAGAAACAATATCCTGAGAGACATGCAACATAGAGCAGAGGTAAGGGAAGAAATGTAATCGAAAGCACAATGGGGGGGTGAAGAGTAGGAAGTCGTGTGGGTAGAATGATATATGATGAAGGTTCGTAATTTACTGCTCTTTGCCCATGTTACCAGCTACTTCTGCAGTGCATCAGTGGTGCCCGGTTTCCACTTGCCAATTCTTTGCTTTAAAGCTTGCAATCACTGCTGGATTTGAGCAGCTTCAGCATCACCCCTATATTCCTCTCAAGTTTCACAGTAAAACTGACTCTACTTGCAGCGTTACCATGACGTTGGATTGAACTGTCAGTCTTCAGGAGCGCACCGCCACTCCAGGAAGCTGGAAGGCAGAGAAACGGTTCACTCCTGAAGAAAGTATATTGGACACCCTCTTTTAAGGGGTGATTGACAGCAGGGAATGTCGTGTTCCCTATCTCTCTGGAAGTTTTAATAAATGTGAACCTAAAATGCTAGGTTGTTGGTGAACGTAGCATCGCGCTGTCAACGTGTCAGAGCATTTCTGTGTAACCGGCTGTCCATTTGAAAGAAAATCATTTCTGATGGTTGGTGTGAATTGCTCTCTGTACCGATGCCTATCAGTGTGTATTTTCTTGCCTTTTGTCACTAAAATTGGACATGAAAATAGCAATTTTATGTATTCAAATGATACATGAGCCAACAATTTTTCAATGGTTTCAAATTCCCGTTCTTGAGCTTCCATGATGCTAAGCATAAGGACTTATATTCCTTACTCTCTTCTGAAGAGCCACGTCCCTCATCTTCCACCACCTCACACTGAACGATCCTTCAACAATAATTACAAAATGTGAAATATCCCGACTACAATGTCCTGGCAGTTTTATTATATGGGACGTTTTGGCTCCCAGGATACAACCATTATCTGTGAGATCTTGTCAGCCGTGGTATATCAGACATTTTGAATATCCAGCAACTCTCCCTTTACTCCGTGCAGCTTGGAGAGATACAGAAGGATTCCCAGAGTGCCAGACGTCTGTTCTGTACCTCTCTGTTTTACCTGTGTGCAGTGACTGACAAGAGAGCGACAGTGACCCTCCCCCACTTCCTGTAGAGAGACAGTGACCCTCCCCCACTTCCTGTAGAGAGACAGTGACCCTCCCCAGCTTCCTGTAGAGAGACAGTGACCCTCTCCCACTTCCTGTAGAGAGACAGTGACCCTCCCCCACTTCCTGTAGAGAGACAGTGACCCTCCCCAGCTTCCTGTAGAGAGATAGTGACCCTCTCCCACTTCCTGTAGAGAGACAGTGACCCTCCCCCACTTCCTGTAGAGAGACAGTGACCCTCCCCAGCTTCCTGTAGAGAGATAGTGACCCTCTCCCACTTCCTGTAGAGAGACAGTGACCCTCTCCCACTTCCTGTAGAGAGACAGTGACCCTCTCCCACTTCCTGTAGAGAGACAGTGACCCTCCCCCACTTCCTGTAGAGAGACAGTGACCCTCCCCCACTTCCTGTAGAGAGACAGTGACCCTCCCCCACTTCCTGTAGAGAGGGAGAAAGAACCGCCCCCACCTCCTGTAGAGGGTGAAAGAACCGCGCCCCCACCTCCTGTAGAGGGTGAAAGAACTGCCCCCCCACCTCCTGTAGAGGGTGAAAGAACCGCCCCCCCACCTCCTGTAGAGGGTGAAAGAACCGCCCCCCTACCTCCTGTAGAGGGTGAAAGAACCGCCCCCCTACCTCCTGTAGAGGGAGAAAGAACCGCCCCCCTACCTCCTGTAGAGGGAGAAAGAACCGCCCCCCTACCTCCTGTAGAGGGTGAAAGAACCGCCCCCCTACCTCCTGTAGAGGGTGAAAGAACCGCCCCCACCTCCTGTAGAGGGTGAAAGAACCGCCCCCACCTCCTGTAGAGGGTGAAAGAAACGCCCCCCTACCTCCTGTAGAGGGAGAAAGAACCGCCCCCCTACCTCCTGTAGAGGGAGAAAGAACCGCCCCCCCACCTCCTGTAGAGGGAGAAAGAACCGCCCCCCCACCTCCTGTAGAGGGAGAAAGAACCGCCCCCCCACCTCCTGTAGAGGGAGAAAGAACCGCCCCCCCACCTCCTGTAGAGGGAGAAAGAACCGCCCCCCCACCTCCTGTGTAGGGTTAATACCCCACCGCCACTTGTCTTGGCATCTCTGCTGCTAGAGATGGAGATTACATGGAGAGAGACAGCCAGTGGCCCGCACTTTGGGTGACTTTTCTGGGGTAAGACAACATATATAAATACCGTAATTTTCAGATTGTTTGTTTATCACATTATCTATCAGATGAGTTGTCTGAAATGAGTCATGAGACCTCAGATTGCTTTAGCTCAGTGATTTTGGGTATTCTGAGTTGTTTCCGGAGAATATTTATTGTTGTATTTATGACACGTGTGCTTTTCATCCGTAGTCTCTCGGGACGCCTCTGGGACCTGTGCAGGGACCTCTCGGCAGTCTGGCCCCTTTGCGTGCGGTGGGGGAATCTGCAGGAGGCGGCGGTGGAGCGCGGGGATCTCTGAGCAGCAGTGCCGGAAGCTCCGGAGGATTCGACAACCTGTTGGGCGGCACGTCTGGAGTAAGTGCCTGTTTTTATGGATGGATTCATATGCAATTTGGGAGAGAAAAAAAGTTCAAATTCCTCATTTATTATGGCGAATTTGTCCCACAGAAGCATTATACCTAGAGAAACCATATGATGCTGCATTGGAGTACCCATGGTCCATAATATGTAACTTTAGGGATCCTGTGTGCTACCATACTGCCAAGGAAACTGATGTCCCATCTATCTGTTACCTGACCCTGCAGCCGATCACTGGCATCATTGATCAAGTGACTGAATGGACAGGGTGTTGTCACTTCTGGTCCTGGCAAACGCTACCATACTGGAGCCTCGGGGTATGGAAGCTGAAGGGATCCAGCGATCTGGCCAGCTTCAGAGCAGCGCGTACAAGCTCCATAAAACAAGCTTGTAAACTCTGTGATCCTTTCATAGAAGACCAGCCAACACTTGATAGCCTGCAGAGGCGGCCGGTAACTTAGATGACGAGGAGGAGTAAATAATAAAAACTCTTGAGAACTGTGATGATTTATTATAAGAAGTCAATTGCAATGTTGCTTATTTTTACAATTTAACCATTTTTTATGTTGAAGCTGAAATTATAGGATTTTTTTTTAACGTACATTTTTTTTTCATAAGGTCTCTGCTGCACTTCCACAAAAAAATGCAGTGTATATCAAGAACCCCACAATAAAGCAGCCGGAGGAGAGAGTGAGCCTCACATTGCCGGGTCTGGAAGAGGAAGATGAGGAAGGAGAGCTGGATAGCGAAGATCAGGTACTAAACTTAGCCGATTAACTCCTTTACCACCTTGGGATTTTTCGTTTTTGCATTTTCATTTTTTGCTTCCCTTCTTACCAGAGCCATAACTTTTTTATTTTTCTGTCAATATGGCCATGTGAGGGCTTGTTTTTTGCGGGATGAGATGTACTTTTGAACCACACCATTGGTTTTACCATATTTTGTACCGGAAAGCAGAAATAAAATTGCAAGTGCTGTAAAATTGCAAAAAAGTGCAATTCCACAATTATTTTTTTTAATTTTTTTTATATAACCATGTTCACTAAATGATAAAGCTGACCTGCAATTATGATTCTCCAGGTCATTACGAATTTGTAGATACCAAACATATATAGTTTTTTTTTTATTTAAGTGATGAAAAAAAAATCCAAAGTTTGTAAAACAAATAAAATGGCGCCATTTTCCGAAACTCATGGCGTCTCCATTTTTCATGATCTGGAGCTGGGTGAGGGCTTATGTTTTGTGCGCTGAGCTGACGTTTTTACTGATACCATTTTGGGGTAGATACGATGTTTTGATCACCCTTTATTGCATTTTATTGCAATGTTTAGGCGAGCAAAAAATGTAATTCTGGCGTTTTGATTCTTTTTCTCGTTACACTGTTTACCGATCGGATTATTTTTATATCTTAATAGATCGAGTGATTCTGAACTCGATGATGCCAAATATTTGTATTTTTGATTGTTTTATTTTGAATGGAACAAAAGGAGGGGGGGGTTTGAACTTATATATTTTTTTAATTTTTTAAGTATATTTAAAAACTTTTTTTTTTCTTACACTTTTTACTTGCTTCAATAGTCTCCATGGGATCCGATCGCTTGTGCTAGACACAGCAGGACTTCAGCATTAACAAGTACAGGAGGAGAACGTGCAATACTTATATATTAGGAGTGCCACAAAACCACATCTGTTAAAATAAAGACAAAAGTGATTTTTATGATTTTCCATTCTTGCATAAAACCTCATTAGACAGAACCACAATGTTCATTTTTGGCAATTATTAGTTTCCTATCACTTGAATGACTTCTTTCAGAGTCCGCGCGGATCTGCTCGTCTGCTCAAGAACCTGCACATGGACATTGGATCTTTGGGCTTTGAATATGAGGTAAGCATCTTTAATACACAATAAAGCTATGGGCCTGGGAAGCTACTTACCGGTGAAATCAATACACGCGGCTTGTCAAAGTGGAAGTGGAAGTTGCATTTGTATGTGTTATCCAGGAGAGTGAGCGGAGAGAGGAGTCCAGTGCAGACGAAGGCTCTGAGCCAGAGCTGCAGAACCTTGCGAAATCTGAGGATGAAGAGGAGAGCCAAAGAGAGGTGCCCTGGGCATATGACATCACGCCGCCGTGATGTCATGGACACCCTGCATGTGTGTGATCCCTCCTCACTCACCTGTAGCCTTCTCCGAGTGCAGCCTTTCCTACTTTCTCACTAGATGTATTATTGTTTGTGTTGATTAGACTTAGCAAAAAGTGGCTTTTAAAAGGGTTTTCCGGGCTGTAGACAAATTTCTGCAGACGTCCTATGTGATTGGTGACGGTGTGCAACGCTACCATTGCACATTGACATTCCCACTAATGCTCTTTCTAGATGGCATTAAAGGAAAGTCCGATTGGGCATCCTACTTCCCATTCCACCCCTCAGTCATCACCCGGAGTCCGGGACACCAGTTTGGTCAAAGCACAGACTGAATCACGCGAAGGGTCAGATATACAAGAGGAGCACAGTATGTCTCCAGCTGAAAAGCCTGCTCCAAACTACTCTGAGAGTGACGCTAAGGAAGAAATCTCTGCTGCCTCCTTAGCCGGAGAACCGGGCTCCAGTACCGGGGATCGTATCCTGGAACATGATGCCCAGGATGTAAGAAATATCCCTTTCCCCCGAAAGTGCTTCTGTGATAGACTATAGTAGTAGTTGATCTGTTTAGTAGTGGTCGTAGGTGGTAGACCATTGCTCGTGTGTAAGTATAAGCTGTTATTCCATAAGTGAGTATTGCAAAAGTCAACCATTGCACCGCAAAGTGGTCTTCTAAGGGGGTGGTCTTCTCAAAGAAGATGACCAGTATATAGTATATATGATATAGAAGTAATAGAGAAGCTGCTGAAGTAAAATGTCCTCACCCCTCTGAACAAAGAAGGGAAAAGGCAGAATATTCCTCTGAACGCCAGAGGAAGCTGCCTTTGGCCATACGATGTAATGTTGGATGGGGGCCATTCAGAAACAAACTTCTGTGCTGATTTTCATTTTGTCTCATAATTGGGCCCTAACAGTAGGATGATCACGGTAAATGAACAGCAGTTGTCTTGGGTTATAACCTATTGATCTCTTGGGGTCCGATCTCTATGATTTCGAGAACAGCGGATCCCCTCCAGCATGCCCATCTCTGCTCCATTCTTGATCAGTGGTTGGCTGCAGAGCGATCAATAAGTCATCCCCTGTCCCTTGGGTAGAGGATAACTTATATACTTCTTCAACCCCTTTAACATCTACGCTTTATTTCCGGTCAGATGGTCGGCTGGCATCTGCTCCATACTCGGAGGGAAACAGTCTGAGAGGAAAGGGGGGAAAAGGTGTTGCTCTTTTACACCACCACCCATGATTGTGGGATGCGTCGGGCCATCATGTATCTTTACTTCTGTATCAGTCTTAACTGATAAAATCTCACATTATTTATCCTACTTGATAAACATCGTAAAACTAATGTTTGAACCTGAGCAAAAAGGCCTAGCAAACGGAGAAACTTTTAGACCTTTTGCAAAGGGTGAGGATCGCCCCAACAAACCATCTTCAGAAGTTTCCCGATCACTATCTGAGCGATCAAACTAGAAAACACTCATTTAACGTTAATCACATTTTCTCTTCTCACACTTACTGATCGCAACCTATCTGTATGTACTCTCAAACAGGGCGGCGATGTCTCCTAAGCCCGGAATGAGCAGAGTTAAGTGAACGGAGCCTATAAAATCCACATTCTCATTTTCATTTCAGGAGTCTGAACCCAGTGACGATGTCAAAGATCTTCCCAAGCCAAGTAACAATGGACTAGGAACTATGGTAAGCCCCCTTTATAAAGGACATTACTGTTATTCTGTATACCGATGATGGGGTATAGCGATGGGGTCTTACTCCATCCCGGTGGTATCTGTGTTCCAGTTCCCATCACTACTTCCCACTTAGGTAACTGCAGGTAGTAGAGATCATCTCCGTAAGTGATGGCATATCTCTAGGATTTGCAATCATTTAACAATCACTGGGAATTAGACCCCAGATCCTGAGAATGAAGTGGCTTCAGCCCTGTATCCCCTTTACGGTTGCCCACGTAATAGAGCCACGCTGCAGCAGTCGCCCCTGTGCAGAGGAAAGTTATGACGAGAGCGGAGCAGCAGCCTTTTTTATTTTCAGAATCGGTGGGATTCTCAGAGGTTGGTCATGAAGCGATGGCATTTGCTTGCGGCGCCTTTTATGTACTTTACATATTTTCTGTGTTGACAGATGAAACAGAATTAGGAATATATCAGCCACTCACATTTACTTTTTCATATTGTCTTACTTTCTATCATGTTTTCTTTACAGGACTTTGGATTTGGTGGTCGATCGCTTGAGAAAGTTCTTGACATCAGTGCACTGTCTCCTGAACCTTTCAGCCCAAAAGTAAGACACCTGTCTTAAATATAGTACAATGCTAATGCTTCCTCTGCAAGAAAGATTTTCACACTTTTAACAAACAAAACCTGAATTATTAAACAATAAAATGGTATTATACCACCACACACCAGAGATAAGTGTTAGGGATCTGGGTGATGGAACCTCTGTGCCGAGATGCAAGGAGGGACCAGAAGGGCGTAAATAAGTGCCTACTCGGACCGACACTGGTCGCATGGCGGCTTAGTCCACTCCGTGAACCAGGGAGGGACCGGGCAGGTGGACAAGGTGCCACTCTGGAATCGACCTTGTGTGAGAGCAGGCGACTCCCACGGGTCAGATAGCTGAAGCTGACCGGTACAGCGGATGAACACGGCAGGTAGCTTGACGGGTGATCCGGGTAGGCAGGCAGGTGGGCTCAACAGGTAGCCAGACAGGTGATCCAGGTAGGCAAGCAGGCGGGCACGGCAGGTAGCCAGACGGATGATCCGGGTAGACAGGCAGGCGGGCACGTCTGACGGACAGGCAGGTGGGCTCGGCTGACGGACAAGCAGGCGGGCTCGGCTGACGGACAGGCAGGCGGGCTCGGCTGGCGGACAGGCAGGCGGGCTCGGCTGACGGACAGGCAGGCGGGCTCGGCTGACGGACAGGCAGGCGGGCTCGGCTGACGGACAGGCAGGCAGGCGGGCTCGGCTGACGGACAGGCAGGCAGGCGGGCACGGCTGACGGACAGGCAGGCGGGCACGGCTGACGGACAGGCTGGCGGGCACGGCTGACGGACAGGCTGGCGGGCACGGCTGACGGACAGGCTGGCGGGCACGGCTGACGGACAGGCTGGCGGGCACGGCTAACCTGACAGGCTGGCGGGCACGGCTAACCTGACAGGCTGGCGGGCACGGCTAATAGACATGCTGGCAGGCACGGCTAACAGACAGGCTGGCAGGTACTGGAACCTGAGGGCTGAGGAGAGTGATAGCACACAAACAACAACCTTGCACAGGCACCTCCATTTTGGAGGAGGTGCTTCATATAGGAGTGGTCCTCCGGCCATTGTCCGGGGACGCTTTAGGACAGCGCGCACGGCCCCTTAAGAGGGAGGGAGCGCGCTCCCTAAGCACAGTGCCCGAGAAGCTGCTCACGTTGCGCGCAACAGCAGCAGCAGGAGCAAGGGAGCTGGAGGACGCCGGACCGGGACCATGGCGGTGAGGGGAACGGCATCTCTGCCCAGCAGGAGGCAGAGACGCCGACGCTACTGTCCCCCCCCCCCCCTTTACGCCCCGTCTTCTTTAGGCCCGCAAGAAATTTTTCAAGAAGACGAGGGGCATGAATGTTCTCCCTGGGCTCCCAAGACCTCTCCTCAGGACCAAACCCCTTCCAATCCACAAGAAAGAAAGTCTTTCCTCTTACCCTCTTGATGGCCAAAATGTTCTCGACGCTACAATAAGCAGTCTTTCAGCTGCTATCTCTCCTGACTCCTCCATACCCAGGAGCACTCGCTCTGCCAGACACTCCTGTGTTCTCTATGAGAGAGCTGCTATCAGTCTCATCGGCTTATTTCACCAATAACTAAAGGATTGGCAGTCCGAAACGGACATGCCAGATCTTTGTATGTATGTATGTTTGTATGTATATATACACGGTGGGCCATTTATATGGATACTACTTAATTAAATGGGAATGGTTGGTGATATCAACTTCCTGTTTGTGGCACATTAGTGTATGGGAGGGGGAAAACTTTTCCAGATGGGTGGTGACCATAGCATTTCTTTTGCAGTGTTGCTATCATTGTGTCAAGAGTGGGAGAAGAGGGTTGCATTGACAATCCAACACAATGGGCAGCATTTTGAACACATTTTATAAGTGGTCATAAACTTGTAAAAAAACTCATGAAAGAATAAAGTTACATTAAAACCAAGCACACCATTGTTTTTCTTATGAAATTTGATGTGTCACATGACCCTCTTCCCATTGAAAAAAATAAACTTGGATCCAAAATGGCCGACTTAAAAATGGTGGCCATGGTCACCACCCATCTGGAAAAGTTTTCCCCCTCCCATATACTAATGTGCCGCAAACAGGAAGTTGATATCACCAAGCATTCCCATTTAATTTAGGTGTATTCATATAAATGGCCCACCGTGTGTATATATATATATATATATATATATATATATATATATATATATATATATATATATATATATATATATATATATATATATATACACATACATACAGTACAGACCAAAAGTTTGGACACACCTCATTTAAAGATTTTTCTGTATTTTCATGACTATGAAAATTGTACATTCACACTGAAGGCATCAAAACTATGAATTAACACATGTGGAATTATATACTTAACAAAAAAGTGTGAAACAACTGAAAATATGTCTTATATTCTAGGTTCTTCAAAGTAGCCACCTTTTGCTTTGATGACTGCTTTGCACACTCTTGGCATTCTCTTGAGCTTCAAGAGGTAGTCACCGGAAATGGTCTTCCAACAATCTTGAAGGAGTTCCCAGAGATGCTTAGCACTTGTTGGCCCTTTTGCCTTCACTCTGCGGTCCAGCTCACCCCAAACCATCTCGATTGGGTTCAGGTCTGGTGACTGTGGAGGCCAGGTCATCTGGCGTAGCACCCAATCACTCTCCTTCTCAGTCAAATAGCCCTTACACAGCCTGGAGGTGTGTTTGGGGTCATTGTCCCGTTGAAAAATAAATGATGGTCCAACTAAACGCAAAACGGATGGAATAGCATGCCGCTGCAAGATGCTGTGGTAGCCATGCTGGTTCAGTATGCCTTCAATTTTGAATAAATCCCCAACAGTGTCACCAGCAAAGCACCCCCACATCATCACACCTCCTCCTCCATGCTTCACGGTGGGAACCAGGCATGTAGAGTCCATCCGTTCACCTTTTCTGCGTCGCACAAAGACATGGTGGTTGGAACCAAAGATCTCAAATTTGGACTCATCAGACCAAAGCACAGATTTCCACTGGTCTAATGTCCATTCCTTGTGTTCTTTAGCCCAAACAAGTCTCTTCTCTTCTTCTATTTTACCATGAAGGCCTGCTGCACAAAGTCTCCTCTTAACAGTTGTTGAAGAGATGTGTCTGCTGCTAGAACTCTGTGTGGCATTGACCTGGTCTCTAATCTGAGCTGCTGTTAACCTGCGATTTCTGAGGCTGGTGACTCGGATAAACTTATCCTCAGAAGCAGAGGTGACTCTTGGTCTTCCTTTCCTGGGGCGGTCCTCATGTGAGCCAGTTTCTTTGTAGCGCTTGATGGTTTTTGCAACTGCACTTGGGGACACTTTCAAAGTTTGCCCAATTTTTCGGACTGACTGACCTTCATTTCTTAAAGTAATGATGGCCACTCGTTTTTCTTTATTTAGCTGCTTTTTGCTTTCCATAATACAAATTCTAACAGTCTATTCAGTAGGACTATCAGCTGTGTATCCACCTGACTTCTGTACAACACAACTGATGGTCCCAACCCCATTTATAAGGCAAGAAATCCCACTTATTAAACCTGACAGGGCACACCTGTGAAGTGAAAACCATTTCCGGTGACTACCTCTTGAAGCTCATCAAGAGAATACCAAGAGTGTGCAAAGCAGTCATCAAAGCAAAAGGTGGCTACTTTGAAGAACCTAGAGTATAAGACATATTTTCAGTTGTTTCACACTTTTTTGTTAAGTATATAATTCCACATGTGTTAATTCATAGTTTTGATGCCTTCAGTGTGAATGTACAATTTTTAAAGTCATGAAAATACAGAAAAATCTTTAAATGAGAAGGTGTGTTCAAACTTTTGGTCTGTACTGTACATACACATATATATGAAGAAGAGCTTCTGCATCCTCACCTTGCCAACAGTAAAGGAAGGTGAGTGATAACATGAAGACCAGCTCCTGTATCTCCACCTTGCCAATGGTAAATTAAGGTGGATGATAACATGAAGAAGAGTTTCTGTATTCCCACCTTGCTATTGGTAAAGGATTTTGGGTGATAACATGAAGAAGAGCTCCTGTATCCCCACCTTGCCAATGGTAAATGAAGGTGGATAACATGAAGAAGAGCTCCCGTATCCCCAACTTGCCAATGGTAAATTAACTTGGGTGATAACATGAAGAAGAACTACAGTATCCCCACCTTGACATTGTTAAATGAAGGTGGGTGATAACATGAAGAAGAGCTCCTGTATCCCCACCTTGCCATTGGTAAAGGAAGGTGGGTGATAGCATGAAGAAGATCTCCTGCACCCCCACCTTGCTATTGGTAAAGGAAGGTAGGTGATAACATGTAGAAGAGCTCCTGTATCCCTACCTTGCCATTGGTAAATGAAGGTGGGTGATAACATGAAGAGCTCCTGTTTTTTCGCCTTGCCAATGGTAAAGGAAGGTGGGTGATAACATGAAGAAGACCTCCTGTATCCCCACCTTGCCAATGGTAAAGGAAGGTGGGTGATAACATGAAGAGCTCCTGTATCCCCACCTTTTTATTGGTAAAGTAAGGTGGGTGATAACATGAAGAAGTGCTCCTGTATCTCCACCTTGCCAACAATAAAGTAAGGTGGGTCATAACATTAAGAGCTCCTGTATTCCTACCTTGCCAATGGTTAAGGAAGGTGGGTGATAACATGAAGAAGAACTCCTGTATCCCCACCTTGCCAATGGTAAAGGAAGGTGAGTGATAACATGAAGAAGAGCTTCTGTATCTCCACTTTGCCAAAGGTAAAGTAAGGTGGGTGATAACATGAAGAAGAGCTTCTGTATCCCCACATTGCCAATGGTAAATTAGGGTGGATGATAACATGAAGAGGAGCTCCTGTATCCCCACTTTGCCGTTGGTAAAGGAAGGTGGGTGATAACATGAAGAAGAGCTCCTGTATCCCCACCTTGCCAATGGTAAATTAAGGTGGATAACATGAAGAAGAGCTCCTGTATCCCCAACTTGCCAATGGTAAATTAAGGTGGATAACATGAAGAAGAGCTCCTCTATCCCCATCTTGCCAATGGTAAAGGAAGGTGGGTGATAACATGAAAAAGAGCTCCTGTATGTTCACCTTGCCAACGGTAAAGGAAAGTCGATGATAGCATGAAGAAAAGCTCCTGTATCCCTACCTTGCCATTGGTAAATGAAGGTGGGTGATAACATGAAGAAGAGCTCCTGTATCCCTACTTTGCCATTGGTAAAGGAAGGTGGGTGATAACATGAAGAAGAGCTTCTGTATCCCCACCTTGCTATTTGTAAAGGAAGGTGGGTGATAACATGAAGAAGAGCTCCTGTATCCCCATCTTGCCAACAATAAAGGAAGGTAGGTGATAAGATGAAGACCAGCTTCTGTATCCCCACCTTGCTATTGGTAAAGGAAGGTGGGTGATAACTTGAAGAGCTCCTGTTTTTTTCGCCTTGCCAATGGTAAAGGAAGTGGATGATAACATGAAGAAGACCTCCTGTATCCCCTCCTTGCCAATGGTAAAGGAAGGTGGGTGATAACATGAAGAAGAGCTTCTGTATCTCTACCTTTCCAACAATAAAGTAAGGTGGGTCATAACATTAAGAGCTCCTGTATTCCTACCTTGCCAATGGTAAAGGAAGGTGAGTGATAACACGAAGAAGAGCTTCTGTATCTCCACTTTGCCAATGGTAAAGGAAGGTGGGTGATAACATGAAGACGAACTCCTGTATCCCCATCTTGCCAATGGTAAAGGAAGGTAGATGATAAGATTAAGACCAGCTCCTGTATCCCAACCTTGCCAATGGTAAAAGAAGGTGGATGATAACATGAAGAAGAGCTCCTGTATCCCCACCTTGCCAATGGTAAATTAGGGTGGATGATAACATGAATAAGAGTTCATGTGTCCCCACCTTGCCGTTGGTAAATTAAGGTGAGTGATAACATGAAGAAGAGCTTCTGTATCTCCACTTTGCCAATGGTAAAGGAAGGTGGGTGATAACATGAAGACGAGCTCCTGTATCCCCACCTTGCCAATGGTAAAGGAAGGTGAGTGATAACATGAAGAAGAGCTTCTGTATCCACTTTGCCAATGGTAAAGGAAGGTGGGTGATAACATGAAGAAGAGTTCCTGTATCTCCACCTTGCCAACAATAAAGGAAGATGAGTCATAACATGAAGAAAAGCTCTTATATCATAACATGAAGACGAGCTCCTGTATCCCCACCTTACCAATGGTAAAGGAAGGTGGGTGATAACATGAAGAAGAGCTCCCGTTTTTTCACCTTGCCAATGGTAAAGGATGGTGGGTGATAACATGAAGAAGAGCTCCTGTATCCCCAACTTGCCAATGGTAAAAGATGGTGGGTGATAACATGAAGAAGAGCTCCTGTATCCCCAACTTGCCATTGGTAGAAGAAGTTGGGTGATAACATGAAGAAAAACTTCTGTATCCCCAACTTGCCAATGGTAAATTAAGGTGGATAACATAAAGAAGAGCTCCTGTTTTTTCACCTTACCGATGGTAAAGGTGGGTGATAACATGAAGAAGAGCTCCTGTATCCTAACCTTGCCAATGGCAAAGAAAGTTGAGTGATAACATGAAGAAGAGCTCCTGTATCCCCACCTTGCCATTGGTAAAAGAACGTGGGTGATAACATGAAGAAGAGCTCCTGTATCCCCACCTTGCCATTTGTAAAACAAGGTGGGTGATAACATGAAGAAGAGCTCCTGTATCCCCACCTTGCCATTTGTAAAACAAGGTGGGTGATAACATGAAGAAGAGCTCCTGTATCCCCACCTTGCCAATGCTAAAAGAAGGTGGGTGATAACATGAAGAAGAGCTCCTGTATCCCCAACTTGCCATTTGTAAAACAAGGTGGGTGATAACATGAAGAAAAACTCCTGTATCCCCAACTTGCCAATGGTAAATTAAGGCGGATAACATGAAGAAGAGCTCCTGTATCCCCAACTTGCCATTGGTAAAGGAAGGTGAATGATAACATGAAGAAGAGCTCCTCTATCCTAACCTTGCCAATGGTAAAGGACGGTGGGTAATAATATTAAGAAGAGCTCCTGTATCCTAACCTTGCCAATGGTAAAGGAAGGTGGGTGATAACATGAAGACGAACTCCTGTATCACCACCTTGCCAACAATAAAGAAAGGTGGGTGATAACATGAAGAAGAGTTCCTGTATCCCCACCTTGCCATTGGTAAAGGAAAGTGGATGATAAAATGAAGAAAAGCTCGTGTATCCCTACCTTGCCAATGGTAAAGAAAGGTCGGTGATAACATGGAGATGAGCTCCTGTATCCCCACCTTGCTATTGGTAAAGTAAGGTGGGTCATAAGATGAAGAAGAGCTCCTGTATCCCCACCTTGCCAATGGTAAAGGAAGGTGGGTGATAACATGAAGATGAGCTCCTGTATCCCCACCTTGCTATTGGTAAAGGAAGTTGGGTGATAACATGAAGAAGAGTTCCTGTATCTCCACCTTGCCAACAATAAATTAAGGTGGGTGATAACATTAAGAGCTCCTGTATCCCTACCTTGCCAATGGTAAAGGAAGGTGGGTGATAACATGAAGACGAACTCCTGTATCTCCACTTCGCCAATGGTAAAGGAAGGTGGGTCATAACATGAAGAAGAGCTCCTGTATCCCCATCTTGCCAACAATAAAGGAAGGTAGGTGATAAAATAAAGACCAGCTCCTGTATCCCAACCTTGCCATTTGTAAAAGAAGGTGGGTGATAACATGAAGAAGAGCTCCTGTATCCCCACCTTGCTATTGGTAAAGTAAGGTGGGTCATAACATGAAGAAGAGCTCCTGTATCCCCACCTTGCCAATGGTAAAGGAAGGTGGGTGATAACATGAAGATGAGCTCCTGTATCCCCAACTTGCTATTGGTAAAGGAAGGTGTGTGATAACATGAAGAAGAGTTCCTGTATCTCCACCTTGCCAACAATAAAGTAAGGTGGGTGATAAAATGAAGAAGAGCTTCTGTATCTCCACTTTGCCAATGGTAAAGGAAGGTGGGTGATAACATGAAGAAGAGCTCCTGTATCCCCATCTTGCCAACAATAAAGGAAGGTAGGTGATAAAATGAAGACCAGCTCCCGTATCCCAACCTTGCCAATGGTAAAAGAAGGTGGGTGATAACATGAAGAAGAGCTCCTGTATCCCCACCTTGCTATTGGTAAAGTAAGGTGGGTCATAACATGAAGGCGAGCTCTTGTATCCCCACCTTGCCAATGGTAAAGGAAGGTGGGTGTTAACATGAAGAAGAGCTCCTGTTTTTTCACCTTGCCAATGGTAAAGGACGGTGGGTCATAACATCAAGAAGAGTTCCTGTATCTCCACCTTGCCAACAATAAAGGAAGGTGGGTCATAACATGAAGAAGAGCTTCTGTATCCCCACCTTTCCAATGGTAAAGGAAGGTGGGTGATAACTTGAAGAAGAGCTCCTGCAGCTCCACCTTTCCAATGGTAAAGGAAGGTGGGTCATAACATCAAGAAGAGTTCCTGTATCTCCACCTTGCCAACAATAAAGTAAGGTGGGTCATAACATGAAGAAGAGCTCCTGTATCCTCACCTTGCCAATGGTAAAGGAAGGTGGGTGATAATATGAAGATATCTCGTTTCCCCACTTTTCCAATGGTAAAGGAAGGCGGGTGATAATATGAAGAAGAGCTCCTGTATCCCCACATTGCCAATGGTAAAGGAAAATGGGTGAGAACATGAAGAAGAACTCCTGTATCCCCATCTTGCTAAAGGTAAAGGAAGGTGGATGATAACATGAAGAAGAGCTCCTGTATCCCCACCTTGCCATTGGTGAATGAAGGTGGGTGAGAACATGAAAAAGAGCTCCTGTATCCCCACCTTGCCATTGGTGAATGAAGGTGGGTGAGAACATGAAGAAGAGCTCCTGTATCTCCACCTTGCCAACAATAAAGGAAGGTGGGTCATAACATGAAGAAGAGCTTCTGTATCCCCACCTTTCCAATGGTAAAGGAAGGTGGGTGATAACTTGAAGAAGAGCTCCTGCAGCTCCACCTTTCCAATGGTAAAGGAAGGTGGGTCATAACATCAAGAAGAGTTCCTGTATCTCCACCTTGCCAACAATAAAGTAAGGTGGGTCATAACATGAAGAAGAGCTCCTGTATCCTCACCTTGCCAATGGTAAAGGAAGGTGGGTGATAATATGAAGATATCTCGTTTCCCCACTTTTCCAATGGTAAAGGAAGGCGGGTGATAATATGAAGAAGAGCTCCTGTATCCCCACCTTGCCATTGGTGAATGAAGGTGCGTGAGAACATGAAAAAGAGCTCCTGTATCCCCACCTTGCCATTGGTGAATGAAGGTGGGTGAGAACATGAAGAAGAGCTCCTGTATCCCCACCTTGCCAAGTCAGCCCCCTGGAGACTGTTCAAGTCGTGGCCAAAAGTTTTGAGAATGGCACAAATTTTGTTTTTTGCAATTTGCTGCTTCAGTGTTTTTAGATCTTTTAGTTGGATGTTTCTATAGTTACCAAAGTGCAGTTACAAACATTTCAAATGTTTTTTACATTTTATTGACAAATACAAGTTTGTACAAAGCCTCAATGTTTCCAGCTCTGTCCCTTATTTTTCACGACTTCTGCCCTTTGCACTGGCAGCTGGACATCGGCTTCTGGGCCAAATCCTGACTGATGGCCGCCCGTTCTTGTCTCATCAGTGCTTCGGGTTTAGCTCAACCTCTGGGTTTTTGTTTGTTCCTTTTTGAGGATTGACCACAGGTTCTTAATGGGATTGAGATCTGGGGAGGTTCCTGGCCATTGATCCCACATTTTACTGCTTTGTTTACTCAGCCACTTAGTTATCAATTTTGTCTTGTTATATGGTCTCCGTCATGCCGTAAAAAGCATTGTCCATTACCAAAATTCTCCTGGATGACGGGAAAAGTTGCTCGTGGAGGATGTTTAGATATCATCTGTGTTTTTAGGCAAAATTGTGAGTGATCCCCCTCCATAGATGAAAAGCTCCCCACACATGAATGTCTCGAGATGCTTTACTGTTGGAAAACACAGGGCTCGCTTTTTATTCTCCGGACAATCATTCTTGCAGATGTCCTGAACAATCTGAAGTTTACCTGCTTGGTAAAAAGCAGCAAAAAAGAAAAAAAAAAAAGTCTGAATATTTGTAAAAAAAAAAAAAAAAAAAAATGGAATTAAAAATGACCAATAAGAGCCATAGCTTAAAAGAAAATAAGAAAATAATTATTTTAGTAAAAATATAAGCTTTTTAGAGGGAAAAAGGGAGAAAAAAAAATAAAAAAAATTAAGTAATGCAAGTGTGCAGCCAGCAGGCGGCGCTGTATACACTTCTTATTCGGATTTTCGGTTGCTCAGCAGCTTTCGTTCCAGGGCTCAGCTGGATGACGGCTCCAGCAGATACGGCCACCCGTGGGTATAGCATTACCTGACCTGTGATCACTAAGCGCAGGCAGCAAGAACAGAAGGGGCACACTGCTAATTAAAGGACTGCAAAAATGATAATATTCAGGTAGAACCAGCCAAGATATTAATCACAGCTGTAGGCTGCATATTACAGTGAGCTCCGACGGTTCGGAGGATAGCGGTGCACCACGCCACCATTAATAGCATTGCTAGCAGCACCACTGATTTTAGGGCACGTTCACACATACAAATTTGTGGATTTTTCGGCTGCTATAATATGCTGCAGATTTTCTGCCTGCACATCTGAACAGAAAATCCACATTGCACCATCGCTCCATTCATTCTCTATGGAACTTCCATTGTACTCCGCTATCTGCGGAAGGCCCACAGACAATGAATGGAGTTCCATTGGGATGGGGTGTTTCAGAGCCCTGTTCTCGACTTGGGTCAACTCCTTTAAGACACTGACCACACATCCTTAAAGCGACCCTCCGCTCTGGCACTGACAAGTGTCTAACATTTGCTATGTAGAGCCAAAACCTTAAAGTGGCTCAGTCACCAGATTTCACAAGACTGCATACAATAGTACAAAAATCTCCTAGACCTGATGAGTCTGGTGTACTGTGAAAATCCATGGCAGAATGGCTGTATAACCTGATATTAAAACGAGCATTTTAGGAATCCAGCTAGAGAGTAAAGGAACTCATGAATCCAAGTGTATTAAGTCTCTGCCCAGCCTGACAGCTGCAGCTTGTTCTGAGTAGTGTGAGATCTCAGCAGATAGGAGGGACAATGAGGAGCTGTCAGTCTGGCTAGTTGAATTTAAGTTCAGGGAGGAGGGACACTGAGGGACTGTCAGTCTGGGTAGGTAGGTGGAGATTCAACAGGAAGAGGAACACTGAAGAGATGTCAGTCTAGCTAGGTGGAGGGAGATTCAACAGGTAGGAAGGACACTGAGGAGCTGTCAGTGTGGCTAGGTGGGTAGAGATTCAGCAGGTAGGAGAGACACTGAGGAGCTGTCAATCTAGCAAGGAGGGGGGAGATTCGACAGGGAGGAGGGACACTGAAGAGCTGTCAGTCTAGCTAGGTGGAGGGAGATTCAACAGGTAGGAAGGACACTGAGGAGCTGTCAGTGTGGCTAGGTGGGTAGAGATTCAGCAGGTAGGAGAGACACTGAGGAGCTGTCAATCTAGCAAGGAGGGGGGAGATTCGACAGGGAGGAGGGACACTGAAGAGCTGTCAGTCTAGCTAGGTGGAGGGAGATTCAACAGGGACAAAGGATACCGAAGAGCTGTCAGTCTAGCTAGGTGGAGGGAGATTCAGCAAGGAGGAAGGACACTGAGGAGCTGTCAATCTAGCAAGGTGGGGGGAGATTCAGCAGGGAGGAGGGACACTGAGAAGCTGTCAGTCTAGCTAGGTGGGGGAGATTCAGCAGGGAGGAGGGACACTGAGGAGCTGTCACTTGGGCTAGGTGGGGGGAGATTCAGAAGGGAGGAGGGACACTGAGGAGCAGTCAGTCTAGCTAGGTGGAGGGAGATTCAGCAGGGAGGAGAGACACTGAGGAGCTGTCACTTGGGCTAGGTGGGGTGGAGATTCAGCAGGGAGGTGGGACACTGAGGAGCTGTCAGTCTAGCTAGGTGGGGGGAGATTCAGCAGGGAGGTGGGACACTGAGGAGCTGTCAGTCTAGCTAGGTGGGTAGAGATTCAGCAGGGAGGTGGGACACTGAGGAGCTGTCAGTCTAGCTAGGTGGGGGAGATTCAGCAGGGAGGAGGGACACTGAGGAGCTGTCACTTGGGCTAGGTGGGGGGAGATTCAGAGGGGAGGAGGGACACTGAGGAGCAGTCAGTCTAGCTAGGTGGAGGGAGATTCAGCAGGGAGGAGAGACACTGAGGAGCTGTCACTTGGGCTAGGTGGGGTGGAGATTCAGCAGGGAGGTGGGACACTGAGGAGCTGTCAGTCTAGCTAGGTGGGGGGAGATTCAGCAGGGAGGTGGGACACTGAGGAGCTGTCAGTCTAGCTAGGTGGGTAGAGATTCAGCAGGGAGGTGGGACACTGAGGAGCTGTCAGTCTAGCTAGGTGGGGGGAGATTCAGCAGGGAGGTGGGACACTGAGGAGCTGTCACTTGGGCTAGGTGGGGGGAGATTCAGCAGGGAGGAGAGACACTGAGGAGCTGTCACTTGGGCTAGGTGGGGTGGAGATTCAGCAGGGAGGTGGGACACTGAGGAGCTGTCAGTCTAGCTAGGTGGGGGGAGATTCAGCAGGGAGGTGGGACACTGAGGAGCTGTCAGTCTAGCTAGGTGAGTAGAGATTCAGCAGGGAGGTGGGACACTGAGGAGCTGTCAGTCTAGCTAGGTGGGGGAGATTCAGCAGGGAGGAGGGACACTGAGGAGCTGTCACTTGGGCTAGGTGGGGGGAGATTCAGAGGGGAGGAGGGACACTGAGGAGCAGTCAGTCTAGCTAGGTGGAGGGAGATTCAGCAGGGAGGAGAGACACTGAGGAGCTGTCACTTGGGCTAGGTGGGGTGGAGATTCAGCAGGGTGGTGGGACACTGAGGAGCTGTCAGTCTAGCTAGGTGGGGGGAGATTCAGCAGGGAGGTGGGACACTGAGGAGCTGTCAGTCTAGCTAGGTGGGTAGAGATTCAGCAGGGAGGTGGGACACCGAGGAGCTGTCAGTCTAGCTAGGTGGGGGGAGATTCAGCAGGGAGGTGGGACACTGAGGAGCTGTCAGTCTAGCTAGGTGGGTAGAGATTCAGCAGGGAGGAGGGACACTGAGAAGCTGTCACTTGGGCTAGGTGGGGGGAGATTCAGCAGGGCGGAGGGACACTGAGGAGCTGTCACTTTGGCTAGGTAGGCTGAGATTGAGTTAAAATTTGATAAAGAATTATGCAGCCATTCTGACATGGATTTTCAAAGTAAGCACACTAGTCTCATCAGGTATAAGAGACTTATTTGTTATGGTATTCAGCTTGTATTGTGAAAAAGTCGTGGAATTGTGGAAATCACAGGATGGATAGACATGTTATATATAATGTACTTTTTTTTATAATTTAGGACACTATAGATATAGATGAGGATATTGAGGAAGATGTTAGTGACGATCACCTTGAGCCTGTAAAAGATCTAACAGAGATAACGAAAAAGTAAGTGCAAATAGTTTGTTTTGTTTATTTATTTTTTTTAACCTTTTAATTCTTGATACTTATTTTTGCTGTTGTTTTTTTTCATTTTAGAAATATTCCGGAACCAAAGTCCATAAACTCTACCCTGGAACTGGCGATCACTAAGGACCCGTCCAGATTATCAGAATCTTATAAACCCAGTATCCCGTCCTTGCAAACTGCTGCGAAAGAGTCCAAACTAAAAGAAGAATCTGTTCCACCCACCCCGGAGCCAGCGAACGTTGTGGACGAGGCTTCGAAACTTTCCAGTGATAATTCTCAATCAATGGTGGAGCCGGAGAAAGAGGCAGTAAGGGAAGGACATCGACGGAAACTGCAAGAATTGAGAGAGGAGCTGAGAAAAGAAGAGGAGGAAGAGAGACATCGACTGTACCAAGAACAGGAGAGCAACCTCAGGTAATCCTCCACCAATACTAAACCGAGTTTTCTATTAGGACCCACTTATTCCAGGAATAAAGTGATCTTAAACTGTGATACTTGTGGATTTATTGGGGGAAAAAAAGAGGGGAAGGACGCTGGCTTTTTCACGTGATTCAGTAACTAAGCCAGCCCCCTTCTTTAACATTTATAGGTAATTTCTGCATCTGGTTCACATGTGATGGAAAGAAAGTTATATGGATGTATTTGCTTCTTGTTTCCCCAGAGCCTTAGAAGAAAGGTTAGAACAGGAGACAAAGAAAGAAGAGGAAAAACTTCTGGAAATCCAGAAACAGAAGTTGCTAAAGCTGGAAAGTGAACTCAACCTGGAGAGGGAGGAGGAAGAAGAACACATGAAGTAAGGGGAAATGTAACAGGGGTGGGTGGGGGTGTAAAAAGTTCACACAAAGTTTGTGATTGGTCACCAGTGGTACTGAATGCTTCACTTCTGAAAACAAATTTTAACACATGTAATTGACGTGATGAAAGGGGTTGGCCATCTGGGTCAGTTCATTACCTAAGCCAGCTCCTTCCTACTGACTGGCGCAATCTATTACTTACGACCACCCCCTTTTCCATTAATGCTGATGGAAAAAACAAGAAGGGGTCTGGCTCAAACTAAACCAAGCCCATACTCCATCACAGCTGAGGCGAAAACAGAAAACACAAGCTTGAAGGGGGCTGGCTGCGTGGGTCAGTTCATTACCTAAGCCAGCCCCTTACTACTGACTGGCGCAATCTATTACTTACAACCACCACCTTTTCCATTAATGCTGATGGAAAAACTAAGAAGGGGTCTGGCTCAATTCATTAACTAAACCAGTCCCATACTCCATCACAGCTGAGGCAAAAACAGAAAAGACGAGCTTGGAGGGGCCTGGCTGTCTGGTAACGGACATTAGCAAAGACAGCCCTGCCCCTTTCAAGCTTGTCACCAAAGAAGGAGGAGGCAACAAATCAGCCTGATTCAGCCCTCTTCTCCATTACGGCTAATGCTAAGGAAGACAAGGAGGCTGACTGCCCACAACTCGGTTCATTAGCCAAGACAGACCCTTCTTTATAAGTGTTGATGTAGAGACAAAGAGGAGAAGACTGTCTGGTACACTTTATTATCTAAGCCATCCCCCTTTCTCCATCATGGCTGTTGCAGAGACGGAGAAATGGGTTAGTTTAGCTAATTAATGAAACCGTGAAGCCAGCCCCCTTCACCGTATCCCTTATACAGGGAGTAGGAGGAAATTCTTAGCTTCACTTCAAGAGGGGATTAAAATTGGACCACCCATAAAGTTTTGAGGAATAAAGTGTATTGGTAAGTGTAATACTTTTACATTTGGGAATAAGTCAGGACCTTTTTTTGTGGTGGCCGGTGACCCAACTATTCTCACCGCACTTTTCTGCTGTGGACTCGTCTATGTCCTGCAGGATCCGAGAAGAGGAACTTGGAGAGAAGCGTAAGCAGGCATTAGAGGACATGGAGGAGGCTCAGGAGGAGAAGATGTTGCAGGAAAAGCAGGAGCTGCTGGAAAGGATGAAACGAGAAACTGAACATTTACTGGAACAAGAAAGAAATATATCGTTGTGGGAAAGAGAAGCTTCCCTGGAAAAGCTGAGAGAGAAACACGGGCTGGAAATAAAGGAGGTGAGCGGTTGACTACTTGAATCTAAACCGAATAGTACAGTATTAGCCCTTCCCGATGTGTGCCGTATATGTGTTGTACAGCAAACACCTGCCTGTAACTGCAGCAATCGGAGCTAAACTGTGATTGCTGCTGTCAACCGCTTAAATGCTGCTGTCAACCATCTAAATGCTGCTATCAACTTCTGATAGACCACACTTAAGGCATGTGTTCCCACGTGCCATTCCAGGTATTTATCGGGTACCCAGCGAGGGGTTTTCTTTGCTGCCTTATCGGTAAGTCTGGGTTTTTTTTATTCACAACTTCACCCTACTTTTCCCATTTTTCAGTAAAATGAATAGTGTCAATCAAAACTGCAATTCTTCTCACAAAAGAAAACATGCCTTCGTGTGGCTGGCTGTCTTGATTGATAATTAAAAAAAAAAAGTTATGGCTCTTGGATGAAGGGAAGGAAAACACAAAAGGAAATACAAAAAATGAAACATTTCCCATGGTGACAAGGGCTTAATCCTGGGGATATGCATGTTATATATATCTTTCCTTGCATTGTCGGCGCGTGACTACTGCAGCTAATCGGTGACTGCAGCGGTTCTGTGCTTTAAGAACAGAACAGGAGAGGACACTAGTGGGAAGGAGGAGCGACTGTATCGGTCAGTGAGTGTGTGCTATTATCTTTATACTCGACCCATATGTAAAGTATAAGAAAGGGTGGAGGACCCCTTTATTGTGCCAAGTTACTTATGTTTCCTATTTCATCATAAAGTGAAGGTCACACAGCAACTCGTAGATCCAGCACTATCCTTGACGTTGGAGGCTCGGGGATGGGTAGCAGATGTTCTCTCTGGCCTTTGAGGGATTTTAGGAGTTAAACAGCAGCGATCGGAGCTAGGTCCTATTGCTGCTTTTAGAGGCAGATGCTGGCAGTAATACTGCCGACATCTGCACTGTGTCAGTTCAGCTTCTGAGCCCAATCTGCACACCCCGATCTTCTCCATGATAGATACAGTATATACATCATTCAGCATTAAGGGGTTAATATCATTGGGGTCTGCTGCTCCTGCAATGCTTTAGTGTTGTGACCAGGCATTTGTAAGTATGGCGCCTTTTTTTTTTGTTTCTATGATGTTTTTTGGATTTCTGTCCTTTTCAGTTAATTTCTATCCTTAGGTTAGGTGGGGTCCGACATCTGACACCCCCACCGATCAGCTGTCCCCAGCTCCAGTGTACGGTGCCGGAATACCACAGCGCCATACCCTGTGTAGTGGTCATTTCTGGTGCTGCAGCTCAGCTCCCATTCACTTCAGTAGCAGCTGAGATGCTATACCCGAGTACGGCCATCTAATGGGGGGTGGTTAATATCTAAGTCCTGCAATGTCATCGTATGTATGTGTCCTATTTTTTTCAGGTTCTTGAGTGTTTGGAGAAAAAGCATCAGGAAGATCTGGAGCGACTTAGAGCCGAAGTTCTGGAGAGACATCACAAGGTCGGGACAGGAGGCACTTAAGACTTTGTTTTTTTAATATATTTTCTCTGCCAGAAAATATCAGTTTAAAGGGAGCCTGTCAGCATAATCTTGCATATAGCAGTAGTGGTACGGCTGTCTACTCCAACACAAAGATTCCTTTATTAAGGAGATCCGGTGTGTAAGTTATGAGAAAACTAACTTAAAAGCCACATGCAAATCAGGCAGGAAGTGCACTGGGGGTGGGTCACTGCATTTTTCAAATTCATTGACACACCCCCAATGCACTTCCAGTCTGATTTGCATATGGCTTTCACACTAGATTTCTCATGACCGGCACGTGGGATTTCCACAAAAAAGGTCAGCTCCTATGCAGCCTACTGTAAAATGTTCTGATCTTGGATATGGTGGTTAGTGTTGGTGGCTCATCCATAGAATAGGGTTAAAAAAAATGTTTTGGGTCTCTCAGGAAGCGTCCGATCTGCAGAAAGAGGATTCTGCGACACCAGGTGAATTGTACCTGGCTAACAAGAAGATGACTCAAGCGTTGGACTTTGAGACACAGGTATCCTCCTACAGTAAATCAATAGTCACGAAGCAGATCACATATAATTGCCTTCTGTTCTCTACAGTTTTTTCCAATTATTCCATTTCCAATTTTTACATTAGATGAAGGACCTATTGCAAGAAAAGCGGGATGCATTGCAGTGCGACCACGAAAGAAAACTAGAGCGTATAAAAGAGGACCATGGGCAGGTCCTGGAGAGGACGCGGGATCAGCTGGAGAGCGAGGTAGGGCTCCTTGCCTCACTTTTAGGCTCTATTAGACGTACACATCACAATAGCCACCAACTAGAGTTGTTGCAAATCCATTTGCAGGACCCAATCCATCTGTCACGACAGTGGTCTCTGGATGCTATGGAGCCCTGAGAACCTAACGGCATCCTCGGCTCTTCTGATTAGCCAGCCAGGCGCGATGCTATTCGTTCATCATGCCGCAATGACGACGGCATACCCGGCTGATTAATCAAAAGAAGAGCTGTCAGGAAAACGGTGGTCCCCATGGGTCTCACCCAGCGGCCATAGATTATTGGTCCTACAAAGAGATTTTCACCAAATCTATCCACCCATGTTTGCCATTACATAGGCACACGGCACCATACGTCACCACTAGGGATGAGCGATCGTGCTCTGGTTCGGATAGCGGAGCCAGCGTGCTCAAGTCAAATACTTGGGGACCCACGGCCTCATGTCTCGTGGCTGATACACTGCCACTAAACATGCGGAGAATGCTCGCCCATCCCTAGTCACCACCCACTGTAAACAGGTAATACCGTGAAGATTACACTTTTAAATAAATGTCCAAAAGGGACACTATTCTGGCACTCGCTGGTTTCATGGAAGGTGAACATCCAGGACTAATCTCGATACAAAAGTAAGATGTGACCATAACCTTCGATTCATGCAGTTAGTTATTAGTGGGAAAAGTTACTGAGCGCAAAGTTGCTCTGCAGGCAGATTGCATTAAGCCTATGTGGATGTATTAATTCATCACTCTTCATTCTGCAATATTCCTGCCCCCCAGGAGACCCCCAGACTAATGTCCGCATTTCAGGCTCACATGCAGTAAAGCCAATCAATAGAAACATGACTTCAGAAGAAGGGGCGCACATGAAAGCCCCAGAAATACACGGCTAGAACATGCACACTCCATACAGATATTGTGGATGACCCGCGTTGTTCTCTTTAACGTCTACCGTTAGGAGCAGAGACAAAGGTCACAAATGCTGGAAAAGTTAAAAGAGGAGTTGGAAAGGATAATGCGGCTGCATGAAGAGGAGCTGGAGATCCAACGCCAGGAGCAAGAGAGGCGTCTGGAAGAACGGCAGCGAAGTTACCAGGAGCAGGTACTTGTCCCGGCACATGCTCATAGGCTGCAGGCGCACGCTGAAGTATCTTTATTATTTTTTTCTTTATGTCGCCTCTTTATTTAGAAGAACAAGTTACAGGATTTAGAGCAAAACCTGGAGATCAGACGAAAACAGCTGGTGATGAAGACGGGTCAGCTGGATCGAGAGGTAGCGTGCTGCTCGGTCAGAAGAATTGCAATGTTGTCATTTATCTAATGACAAGTTCTCTCAACCAAAAAAGAAAAATAGTTTGATCTGTAAGATATGATCTAATTAATAAGTCCCAAGGTAATATTTGTAAAATTGAAATGTCAAGGGATTAATATAGTCATTTGAAATTAAACAAAAGATCAAAAAAACTGTGGGATCAGTTTAATGATACGTATAATAAATTTTATTGAAAATATATTCTCATATAGATGAAAAGACATATAAGGTGAGATAGAACTAATTGTTATGAACAATGATAAATAGTGGATGCCCATAAAAAAGACACATAGGATCCTCAACAAGGTTCACTAGAAAGTTTTTAGGAGACAGCATGTATGCTTATTAGTATTACATATTACTAAAAAGTGTAAGAAATAATAATACTCTCCAGGTATCAGAATACACAGAGCACATGAGCAAGTACCTGGTGAGTTAAGAGCTAATAAGCATAACAAATCTTCAGTGAAAAGGTGCTATACCTTGAGACATGCTGTCGTTATGGAGCAAGCTGGGAATCTGTGCAAGCGCCTCGACGCGCGTTTCTCTTTCCGGCTTCGTCAGGAGACGTGAAGAAGAATTGCAATGTTGTCTGTAGAGTCCATTATCTAATGACAAGTTGTGCAGATTTGTAAGAAAAGTTATTTTTTTTGTAAGAACTCTACTTGCTGTATGTAAATAAACACATTGTTTACATCCAGAGGCTGAAGACCTGTCCTGATCCTTTATACGAGGAGTTTTCAGCCTTCTGATTGTAAATGGGAAGGGTTCTCTTCACTAAAAGCAGAGAGTTGTCATATTAAAAGGGGTTTCCTCTTTTTTCTTTAAGTGTGGTAAAATAAGAAATTACTTATACTCGGCTATGGATTCCCCGCTGCTCCTCTGTATTGTTAGCCGTGTTCCCCACTGGTCTCCTCACCTTACTTCTGACCGCTGCAGCCAATCAATTGGCACAGCTTTTGACTAGAACAGAGGGAAATGAGACCAGTGGAGGACACGTTTGGCAGGGACAGAGGAGCAACGGGGGATGTATAGGTGCGTATTTGCCATTTCTTATTTTTTTCCATGCTCGGTCCATATGTAAAGTTATAGAAAGCTCCTTTAATAACACGCTCAGGTCAGACAGTCTCAGGCTTCCGAACGTGTTTGGGGCAATTAATTTGCCAGGCTTTTGGTGATCTTCTCTATGTGACGTCTTCTTTTAGGCAGAAGCTTTGGCTCAGAAAAGAGAGGACCTGGAAGTTCAAGAAAAGAAGCTGGAGGAGAAAGCAGAGGTGACCGCACACACTGTTATGACTGTATATAGAGGTCCATGGTCCTTACCACTTCATGCACATGGTGGCTTGCATCATTGATAGTGCAGGGACAGTCCTATCTGTGGGACCATTGCACAAATTCTGCAGTCGCTGTCATACAGCAATACTGCAACTTTGGAAAAAAACTAAATTTAATGCAAATTATCCAGTTGTCTTCCTATACATCTTAGGTGCTCAACCTGCCTGTGCATCACACGGCAGAAAGCCCCTTGTAGCAATGGCTTAGGACACCCAGGTCCCAGCAGTCGGATCCCTACTGATCAAACCTGAATGGCTTACAGTGTGTTCTCAGTGTTAGGAAATCCGTTTATAGAGGTTATCCCATGAAAAGCATTTATTACTAGAGACGAGCGAACAGATTCATAGGACCCGGGTTCGGCATCCATGTCAGTACTCCATGATAGCCGAACCGGTGTCCTGCGAACTTCTTCTGGCATTGACTAGGCTCCTGCGACATCGTAACGTCTCGTGGGTCCTTGTCACTAGGCCTCGCATGAGGTCCTGACATTGCACCGCAACAACATGGGAGCCTTGTTAATGCCAGAGGTACCCAGGATGCAAGAAATAGACATAAACAGTTATAAATTCAGCGTTAGAACAAGCTCACTGATGGATTCTCAGTTAACTCATTCGTTATTGTTCTCCTCCTCTCATAGAGCGTCAAGTCTCGGGAAACTGCACTTGCGGAGCAGAGACAACTCAGTGAATTAATCCAACTAAAACTCAGGGAACTCGAAGAGGTTCAGGACCAGAAGGCCGAATTGGAGGCCCAAATAGAAAACCTCCAGAGCCGGTGCAGCCGCCTTCAGAAAATGGCCAAGTAAAATCTGTTCTGTCCGTAATGAATAAAATAATCGCCCAGTATCACTGATATGTCACCAGAGGTAACAAATATATTCTCTGCAGCGACCTGGAGGGAGAAGTAAGCAAGAAACGCGAGGAGCTGAAGAAAGAGGCAACTGATGATCCCGGGGAGAGCGAACTCCGCGTAGAGGATCTAATGAAGTCAGAGAGCTTTGTCCACACCACGTCCACTCCGGTCAGCACCTTTACTAATTATTGCAAACCATTCTATTCTAGTCTTTAGTTGTCAGAGTTTTTTATTTTCTATGATGTGAATTTTTAGATCTCAACAGATGCAGCAGCCGTCAACATGGTCAATAACGGCACAGGGTGATCTTGGCTATATGTGCCGTGCGCCTGTTCCCATTATTTGTGCCGCGCACCTGTTCCCATTATTTGTGCCGCGCGCCTGTTCCCACTATTTGTGCCGCGCTCCTCTTCCCATTATTTGTGCCGCGCGCCTGTTCCCATTATTTGTGCCGCGCGCCTGTTCCCATTATTTGTGCCGCGCGCCTGTTCCCATTATTTGTGCCGCGCGCCTGTTCCCACTATTTGTGCCGCGCGCCTGTTCCCATTATTTGTGCCATGCGCCTGTTCCCATTATTTGTGCCGTGCGCCTGTTCCCATTATTTGTGCCATGCGCCTGTTCCTATTAGGTGTGGATGAGCAGTGTGCTACGGAAATAGTGCAGGTGCCCTATAGCTCGCCGCAGGCACCATGTTTGCAGCCACTACATTTGTTCGTATGGCCTATAGTGTCCTCCACCCGGCATAGGACCGGAGTAATGCTCTACGCCGATAATTGCAATTACTGACATTGCTCTCTTGCTTTCTTCTCCCTCGCAGTATAAGACAGAGCGTCCAATGGTGTCCGTGACCCCTGTACACATCCCAGCCCTGGACTCCAGCATTGATGAGTGAGTTGGGCTCCACATATGGAGCTATTAGAGTTCTCGATGGAAGGAAATCATAGGTTGAAGATGACCATAGAACAATTTGGATGATATCTTTTCCGATTTTCCCCATATATAGGAACTCTCAGCCGAGATTTCCAGTGTTCTTTATGGGAAGAGTGGAGTAAAGTCCCCCGTACACAGATAGCTGTCAGCTGAACGACGACTCTAGTACTGACTTATTGCTCGGAAATTGGACATGCAGAATCCTTCTCTTCCCTGACATCATGTGTCTGGGAAGAGTCTAGAAGCCTCCATGCACACTAGACTGTCAGCCAATCCTGGTTTGTTCAGCTCTAAAGTGTATGGGGGCCTTAACTCGCTGCCAAAATCATCTGTAGCTTAAAAGGATTCTATTTTCCCCTAAAATCAGCGGGTTATCCAATGTGTATGGGGGAATTAAAAGGAATTTGCAGTTTGATTGAACATAAACTTTTCTTTGCTCTCTATCCCTGAGTCCAGCGCTGTGTCTCCGCTGCTGCTCCCAGTGTCTGCGATTGTCCGCAGCGCTGTCATCACATCTACAGCGCTGCCGCTGATCAGCAAGCTTTGCGACTCGGGCAGAGCCACTGAGCTCTCTAATTGGGGAGGGGAGGATGAGTAAAGCACACTTAATATTAAAGCAAGGTGTCTTTTAGAAAATATATCAGTATTGGGATATATTAAGATTTTTTATTTTTTTTTAAATTTTACAATTAAGGTTTTATTTGTGTTTGAAAATTATCCCGGTAGCACAAGGGGTTAAAGGGGATTGCGGAAGCCTCCGGACATTTCATTTTTTGTAGAAATGGTGTCATTTTTTTAACATTTTTTCTTAATGAGAAGTTTTCACGCTGACCGTTGGAGTAGAGCTTTTCCATATAGACTTGGAACGAATGAGCAGAGAGATCTCATTTCTATTACAGAGTCTTAACTAGTTATCTCCAATCTATAGGATAAGTGATACCCTGCTGATCACTGGGGCTGCCATCGATCCTGAGAACAGAACTTTAAAATGCCCCTTTAAATTTGAGCAGTGACAACAGGCAGACGCTCCGGGCTTTTCCGTATAGACTTGGAAAGAATGAGCAGAGAAAACTCATTTCTACTACAGAGTCTTGGCAAGTTATCTCCAATCCCTGCTGATCACTGGGGATCTGTTTCTGGGACTCATATCGATCCTGAGAACAGAGTTCTAAAATTCGTCTTTAAATTGGAGCAGTGACAACAGGCAGACGCTCCCGTCTTTTCCGTATATCCCTTACCAACTTTCCTGTAGGGACTTGGAAAGAATGAGCAGAGAAATCTCATTTCCATTACAGAGTCTTAGCAAAGATATCTCCAATCCATAGGATAAGTAATTCCTTGCTGATCGCTGGGGATCTGTTGCTGGGACTCCCATCATGAAGTGATCGTCAGCCTGTTTACACTGCACGATTATCGGGAAAAGAGTTTTCATAGGAATGATAATCGTGCAATGTAACACTATGCACACAGATAAGGCTCTGTGCATCTCGTCTCTGGTTATGGTCCCCGGTAAGATCTGTAAAGTATATTTTCTCTGATAATTTTAGAGAATAATATACTTGCCAGGATCTGATTCACGCTGCTGCGGTTTGGGCCTCATAAATCAGGTGACAGGTTCCCTTTAAATCTACAACTAAAAAACATTATTTCTCTTCTCTGATTAATAAAAGTATAGTTACCAACATGACGCGGTCCCTTTAGCAAAAATATTTATTTGACTTAATTATTCTCCCTCCTTTGTATATATTTTTTCCAGGATGCGTTCTTACATATCATCACAAGGAGCTTCAATTCAGAGGGCCAAGGATTTTTTACTCCTTCAGACCCGATCCATGTGCCGGCGACAGACTTTGCTGAAAGCAGCCAAACAGCAGTGGCGTCACAACGTCCACGAGTCTCAGGATCTACAGGAGTCGCTGAAGCTGGATGGCATCAGGAAGAACCTAGAGGAGGTATATGGCTGTATTACACCTGTATACTCTGTAGGACTCAAACCGCTGCTAAACACTTGTGTTTTGGTGAAACGCGCCTGGTAAGGGTGGGCGAAATGCGCCTTGAAAGGGTTGTCGAAACGTGCCTTGGAAGACTAGGCGAAAGGCGCCTTGAAAGGGTGGGCGAAACGCTTTTGGTAAGGGTGGGCGAAACGCTTTTGGTAAGGGTGGGCGAAACGCTTTTGGTAAGGGTGGGCGAATCGCTTTTGGTAAGGGTGGGCGAAACGCTTTTGGTAAAGGTGGGCGAAACGCTTTTGGTAAAGGTGGGCGAAGCGCTTCTGGTAAGGGTGGCTTCTGGTAAGGGTGGGCGAAACGCTTCTGGTAAGGGTGGGCGAAACGCTTCTGGTAAGGGTGGGCGAAACGCTTCTGGTAAGGGTGGGCGAAACGCTTCTGGTAAGGGTGGCTTCTGGTAAGGGTGGGCGAAACGCTTCTGGTAAGGGTGGGCGAAACGCTTCTGGTAAGGGTGGCTTCTGGGAAGGGTGGGCGAAACGCTTCTTGTAAGGGTGGGCGAAACGCTTCTTGTAAGGGTGGGCGAAACGCTTCTTGTAAGGGTGGGCGAAACGCTTCTGGTAAGGGTGGGCGAAACGCTTCTGGTAAGGGTGGGCGAAACGCTTCTGGTAAGGGTGGGCGAAACGCTTCTGGTAAGGGTGGGTGAAACGCTTCTGGTAAGGGTGGGCAAAACGCTTCTTGTAAGGGTGGGCGAAACGCTTCTGGTAAGGGTGGGCGAAACGCTTCTGGTAAGGGTGGGCGAAACGCTTCTGGTAAGGGTGGGTGAAACGCTTCTGGTAAGGGTGGGCAAAACGCTTCTTGTAAGGGTGGGTGAAACGCTTCTGGTAAGGGTGGGCGAAACGTGTCTGCTGAGGATATAGATAACACGCTGAGGTCCTGGTGTGGCCGGCGGTGAACTTGTACTCACCTGGAGACTTGTGAAGCGCAGCACTTCTTCTGTTTAAAGGGCCTGGCCACTACTTCCGCTCTTCAGGCCTGTGAAGTTAAATCTGCAAAATGAGCCATTTTTTAAATAGATTTCCACATGACGTTCCCATTGGCTTCCCATGATGAGACAGCCTCCAAATGATGTCACTGTGAAGATCCTTCCAGCACCAGACTCCAGAAGGAGAAACCGTCAGACGGAAGGTCTCCAAATGATGGCAAAAAATCAGATGGTACTCACCCTCCCCTGGTCCAGTGCCGACTCTCTACTTCTGTTCTGTTTTTTGTGTTTTGGCTGCAGTCGTGACTTCGACAGCTCGCATCACTGCTGCAGCCAATCATTGAGCTTATTGGCACTGCCTATTTAGACAGCACAAGCTGCTGGGCTCAGTGATTGTCTGCAGCAATGCCGTGTGCCGTTGACATGATGTCACCTCTACAGCTAAAACACAGAGACCGGAGCAGCTGCAGAGAAGCCGGCGCTGGATCGAGGAGGGCGAGTACTATCTGATTCTGTTATTTTACATGAGAGCCATCAATTGGGATGACATTTTTTATTAAAAGCGGATAACCCCCTTTAAGGAGCAAGGAAAACTGATTTTTGGGAAAAGATGGAGGTGGCACCAGCGGCACACTGCGGACAGGCCACGAAGGGAGGTATCGTACGTGTGCACCATATCTGTGGATCGTGCAGGTGGATGTATATGGGACCGAGTCGTCATCATCATCATCAGCGCCACTTGCCTCCCGATGCCGGACAACCTTTTTTTATTGTCTACAAACTCCAGTTGTCAGGTTTAGAAGCCCTTTAAATGATGAAGGATTTGGCTTGACAGCTTAGAAACCATAGAAATACATCACAAAAAAACCTAAATATGCAAATCACTTAATCTGAGTAGATATTCACGTAGAAATCATCATGGGCTACACCGAAAAGTGAAAAATCACAGTGGAAACTTACCTATATCATAAAAATATAGAATTTTTTGATACATAAAATTAAAAAATATATATTAAAATTGCGGGGAGTAAGACATTAGAAAGTTCACGAGAAACGTATTAGAACAACATGTATGTGGAAGAAGTAAATCAAAAAATACTGTTGTGTTCTCAGTAAAGTATTTAATATTTAAAGTGAAATGCAGTAGCTATATATCCAATATATAAATATAGTAGTAAGTAGATAGTTATAAGATCGATAAACTGCTCATATTAATTAGGGAATACACCATAAAAGGAGAAGAGCAGCATATAAGTCAGGACCCCAGGACTCTGACGTACGTTTCGCTTTTGGCTTTCTCAAGGAGTCCTGGGGTCTTGACTTATATCCTGTTCTTCTCTTTTTTTGGTATGTTCCCTAATTGATAGTTATAAGATAGATAAACTGCACACATCAATGAGGGAACATACCATAAAAAGAGAAGAACATCATGTAAGTCAAGAACCCCAGGACTCCTTGAGAAAGCCAAGGGGCGAAACGTACTTCAAGAGTCCTAGGGTCTTGATTTATATGCTGTTATTCTCTTTTTATGGCATGTTCTCTAATTGATAAACTGCACACATCAATTAGGGAACATACCATAAAAAGAGAAGAACATCATATAAGTATATAAGTCAAAACCCCAGGACTCCTTGAGAAAGCCAAAGGCAAAACGTACGTCGGAGTCGTGGGGTCTTGAATTATATACTGTTCTTCTCTTTTTATGCTATGTTCCCTAATTGATATGTGCAGTTTATCTATTAGGGAACATACCATAAAAAAGAGAAGAACAGCATATAAGTCAAAACCCCGGGACTCTTTGAGAAAGCCAATGGCGAAACGTACGTCGGTGTCCTGGGGTCTTGACTTATATGCTGTTCTTCTCTTTTTATGGTGTGTTCCCTAATTGATATGTGCAGTTTCTCTATCTTATAACTATCTCCTTACTACTATACCTCTATATTGGATATATAGCTGCTACATTTCACTTTACATATTAAATACTTTACTGAGAACACACCAGTAGTTTTTGATTAACCCCTTCCACATACACGTCGTTCTAATACATTTGTCTTGAACTTTCCAATATTGATCTGTCTTCCCACCATTTTAATATATATTTTTTAATTTTATGTATCAATAAAATCCAGCGTAGAAACCACGCTGTTGTTTTATGGACAGCCGCGAGGGCCCGCTGACAGCTTACCGACACCCGGAGAAAAATCTGTCATCTGTCACACAGGGAGGAGGCCAGCTACCGGGGCGGGAGAGGGGAAGGTAAGCCGCCGGATCAGCATGGTAGACACTTACTGTGCACCGGCTCACAGCGGTAGGAGAATTACTGTATACATATTAGAGCCATTATTCAGGTATAAATGCACCACAGCATTTTACAGGGCGGCTTGTGGACTATTATGGAGCATCCATACTCCTCATCCTCATCGTATGCGGACCGCCATCTTTATGTCACTCTATTATCAGTGCCGCGTTCGTTATCCATGTCTCGGTAGATAACCCTTAATGCTCTGCTTTTCTTCCTGCAGGAATCTCGCAACCTGAAAGACATCCGCAGCACGATGGAGAAGGGACACGTATTGCTGCAGGAGAAGGAGCAGCGTCTGCAGGAGCTGGAGGACTCGCTCCTTGAGGAGGTAGACACTTACGGAAAGGAATCCTACTCCCTATGCGAGCGGCTGGTCCACAGCCCCGACATAAGCCCACCCAAGAATAAAGAACCATACCCGACGTCTGCTTGATGCCATATTGCAGCAGACTATCGCTATATTATTATCTCTGAGGGTCAGACGTTATTCACGGCGATGCACAACAACATTTTTTCTGTAATCCACACCGTACACGGGCACATCTGCATCCCAGAGCGGAGGCTGGCACAAGCGCTCTCTGGGGGGCGGCAGTAACGCAGCAGATGGTGGGCTTGGCACGCAACTCCAGAGGGGAGGTTTAGGGTTTCACAGCAGAAACGGATTTCAGCAGAGGGTGATAATGCAGTCGCTCATAAATACACAATAACAGAACTTAGGAAAGCTTCAGGATTTTTTTTTTGGGGGGGGGGGTAGTTAATGGTCATTGATGTTTTAGGATTGAACAAAAAATGAAAGAAAACTGCGGCACTAAGCCAGTTCATGCAGCTAGACAGACGTCACATGGGTGTGAATGATAGCACAAGTACTGCACACAAGATGCAATATTAAGATCTAGATATTTAGGGGCCACATATCTGTGTGCATAGACCACTCAAGTTGTATCTCAACTTGGCACAAATACAGTCATGGCCGAAAGTAATGGCACCCTTGAAATTGTTCCAGAAAATGAAGTATTTCTCCCAGTACATTATCACAATCACACATGTTTTGTTATACACATGTTTATTTCCTTTGCGTGTATTGGAACAACACAAAAAACAGAGAAAAAAAGGCAAATTGGACATAATTTCACACAAAATGAGCCGGACAAAATTGTTGGCACCCTCAGCTTAATATTTGGTTGCCCCCTTTGGAATAAATAACTGCAATTAGTCGCTTCCTATAACCATCAACAAGCTTCTTACACCTCTCAGCTGGAATCTTGGACTCTTCTTCGGCAGGTTGCTCCAGGTCTCTCATATTTGAAGGCGTCTTCTCACAACAGCAATTTTAAGATCTCTCCACAGGTGATCAATGGGATGTAGATCCAAACTCGTTGCTGCCACTTCAGAACTCTCAAGCACTTTGTTTCCATCCATTTCTGGGGGCTTCTTGAAGAATGCTTGGGGTCATTTTCCTGCTGGAAGACCGAGGATGCAAACCCAGCTTTCTGACACTGGGCACTACACTGCTGCCCAAAATCCTTTGGTAATCTTCAGATTTCATGATGCATTGCACACAGTCATGGCACCCAGTGCTAGAGGCAGAAAACCCCAAAACATCTTTGAACCTCCACCATATTTGACTGTAGGTACTGTTTTCTTTTCTTTCTAGGCCTCATTTAGTTTTCTGTAAACTGAATGATGTGCTTTACCAAAAACCTCTTTCTTGATCTCATTTGTCCGCAAGACACTTTCCCGGAAGGATTTTGGCTTACTCACGTACATTTTGGCAAACTGCAGTCTAGCTTTTTATGTCTCTGTGTCAGCAGTGGGGTCCTCCTGGGTCTCCTGCCATAGCGTTTCATTCAAATTTGGACGAATAGTTTGCGCTGACTCTACTTCACCCTGAGTCTGCAGGACAGCTTGAATTTCTTTGGACCTTGATTGGGGCTGCTTATCCACTATCCTTACTACCCTACATTGCAACCTTTCATCGTTTTTTCTCTGCTGTCCACCTCCAGGGAGATTATCTACAGTGCCAAGGGTTGTAAACTTCTTGATTATGTTGTGCACCGTGGACAAAGGAACATCAAGATCTCTGGACAAGGACTTGTAACTCTCAGATTGTTGATATCTTTCTAACAATTTTGGTTCTCAAGTCCTCAGACAGTTCTCTTCTCCTCTTTCTGTTCTCCATGCTTAGTGTGACACATACAGACACACAATGCAAAGATTGAATCAACTTCTCCTTTTTTATCTGGTTTCAGGTGTGATTTTCATATTGCCCACACCTGTTACTTGCCACAGGTGAGTTTGAACAAGCATCACATGCTTGAAACAAAGTTGTTTACCCACAATTTCTGAAAAGTGACAACAATTTTGTCCAGCATATTTTTTGGGTTTTGTGGGAAATTATGTCCAATTTGCCTTTTTTCTCTGTTTTTTTTTTTCCAATACACACAAAGCAAATAAACGTATGTATAACAACACATGTGGAATTGTGATTATGTTCTGGGAGAAATACTTCATTTTCTGGAATAATTTCAAGGGTGCCACCACTTTTGGCCATGACTGTATATCATAGTTGAGGGAATGAGGAAAATTTGGTCAGCTCCATTTACTACTGGCACTTTTAGGGTAAGTGCCCACAACGTCTTTTTCAGGTGGATTCGTCTTGAACGCTCCTGAAAAAGCACTGAAACAAGCACCAAAAAGAATGATCATCTGCACAACAATGTAGAAACGACTTACCGTGCAGATGTGCCGTCTCTTTTAACCGCTTCAGGCTTCGAAAGCTGTGGAACGGCTGAAAGAAATAACCAGTCCATTCTTCTGCCCGCTAATGCTGGGAAACCGCATCTATTTTGTATATAAAATTAAAACAAAAAAACGACTGAAAAGATGAAAAGGAGAAGAAGCTTCAGGAAAAGCACCACTGGCTTTTTCTAATGTGTTTTTTTTGCTTCACTAGGCGGTTACATCGGCTTCTAAAAGGCGTGTGCACGTACCCTCAAGAAGCCTTGTAATAGCAATACTGAGAAGCTGCTCTATATACAGTAGATAACACAGGATCCACCATTCACAATAGGTGATATCACAACTCACCTCCTCCTCCTGTACAATGACTGATAACTCCTCTATATACAGTAGATAGCACAGGATCCACTATTCACAATAGGTGATGTCACAGCTCACCTCCTCCTCCTGTACAATGACTGATAACACCTGTATATACAGTAGATAACACAGGATCCACCATTCACAATAGGTGATGTCACAGCTCACCTCCTCCTCCTGTACAATGACTGATAACTCCTCTATATACAGTAGATAACACAGGATCCACCATTCACAATAGGTGATGTCACAGCTCACCTCCTCCTCCTGTACAATGACTGATAACTCCTCTATATACAGTAGATAGCACAGGATCCACTATTCACAATAGGTGATGTCACAGCTCACCTCCTGTACAATGACTGATAACTCCTCTATACACAGTAGATAACACAGGATCCACTATTCACAATAGGTGATGTCACAGCTCACCTCCTGTACAATGACTGATAACTCCTCTATATACAGTAGATAGCACAGGATCCACTATTCACAATAGGTGATGTCACAGCTCACCTCCTGTACAATGACTGATAACTCCTCTATATACAGTAGATAACACAGGATCCACTATTCACAATAGGTGATGTCACAGCTCACTTCCTCCTCCTCCTGTACAATGACTGATAACACCTCTATATACAGTAGATAACACATTTTTCTGAACCTTTCACTTTCTATCTTTTGAAGGTATCAGAAGATGATACTCTGAAGAGCAGAAAGAACAAAAAATTTGTGACCTTTGATGTCAGTGACTCGGATGACACCAGTAGTGGGACCAGTATGGACGTACATAGAGGTGAGCCTGGAGATGAGTGACGTGCTGCCTTCTTTCAGTATAATAGTCTTGTCTATGAAGCTGATTGTTATCGTTACTTATATATTTGGCACCACCAGGTCACCCATAATGTTTCTCCTATTCATCAGTCCATAGTTCTGCATCTATCTGCTGACCGCTCATTCACTTGACAGCTCTCTCTTGACTCTCCATACACACCTCCACTTGGCTCTACGTTTGCCTTTTCAGTGGACATAGTGGAGTTTCGCCGCTGCAGATTCCTCTTTCATTGGCTTTTTTTTTTTTTGTGCATGTTTTTATTCAGCATGGCTGATCCTTTTTATATACCCCCATACACATTAGGTGGTTGGATGAGTATACCATCCACTTATATGGTAAAAAAGAGAGAATTTCTGGCATCAGGTAATGATCCTTCCTTCATGTTTCAGCGGTGGATGTTTCAGGATCACAGAGCAGCCTTCCCCTGAAGGTCCAGCACCTCACACAATCCCTGCGTCACCTCACTGCCGAGCTGAACAGCGTGCTATCATCACTCTCCTCCGACCCTCACTCCATACTCCATCCGCCTCCAGCCATGACGGGGATCCCTGTTTCCGCCTACACATCATTGTCCAGACTGAGTCCTGACATTGGCAGCCATCCTCTGTCCCCATGGGCCTGGAGAACCAGTGTCCACTCCAACGCCGCTGCTTCTGCCTCTGCCGCCCAGACGGTGGACGCCATTATGGCAGAGAAATGGAGAAAGTATTTCCCAGGTAAATACATTTTTAACAGCAGCATTTAAGTGGTTAAACAGCAACAATCGAGCATGCTCCGGCCGCTGCTGGCTGTAAAACACAGCTGGCGCCTGCCCTATCGCAGACTCAGCTTCTCAGCCGACCTCTATCTCTCCCCATCCTCCTCATACATATCAACACACCCCGGTAAGTTGGGCGTGCATGTGTTCTGCATGGGAAGAGGGGTGTAATCCTCTGCCAGACACTTCCAGCGTCTTCACTCCCATGGGAATAAAATGGTTAGGCATTCAAATACAACATGTCCGATCCTTGTCTCCCTTGGGAACAAAATGGTCAGGCATTGAAATACAACATGCCCGATCCTTGTATCACCTGGGAACAAAATGGTCAGGCATTGAAATACAACATGCCCGATCCTTGTCTCACCTGGGAACAAAATGGTCAGGCATTGAAATACTACATGCCTGATCCTTGTCTCACCTGATAACAAAATGGTCAGGCATTCAAATACAACATGCCTGATCCTTGTCTCTCCTGACAAATGAAGATAGAAGATATGATAGAAGGCCTGCTGGTCCTGCCATATTCAGTGGGTTGGAACATATCCATGACCAAATGTGACCTGTGTTTTCTGTATTTCAGGGGGGACGCCGTCACTGAATGATCATCCGCTACGCACAGAGAATAAATTAGGCTACGTTTCTGCTGAGTGAGTCACTATCTCAGATTTCTCCATAGATTTCTAGGTGACCGCTGGTGGTCCAGACAACACTCGGTGATCTGCTTATTGTCAAGAGATACTTTTAGCAAGTAGGGATTGTCTAAAGAGGATATATATATCTAATCGATAGTTAACTTGTCATTTTTCTACTGTAGGGAACAGCTCAAAAACATGCAGAGCGTGACATTACGAGCCCAGCACACGGATAAGCAGACCATGCAGGCCATGATCGAGACCAACAAGAAATGGCTGGAGACATATAAGAATGACCCCAAGGCGTATCCTTATACATCGTGTCTGTCTGATGTCTCCGGGTTAGAGGATGTGCTGCTTAAAGAGGTTCTCTGGCTTTCATTTTTATTTTATTTTTTTTAACATAAATGCATTTATTTTTAGCCCTGGTTACATGCACTTAACCCCTTAAGCCCCGCGGGTGGTTTGCACGTTAATGACCGGGCCAATTTTTACAATTCTGACCACTGTCACTTTATGAGGTAATTACTCTGGAACGCTTCAACGGATCCCCCTGATTCTGAGATTGTTTTTTCGTGACATATTGTACTTCATGATTGTGGAAAAATTTCTTCGATATCACTTGCGTTTATTTGTGAAAAAAACGGAAATGTGGTGAAAATTTTGAAAATTTTGCAATTTTCAAAATTTGAATTTTTAAGCCCTTAAATCTGAGAGATATGTCACACAAAATACTTAATAAATTACATTTCCCACATGTCTACTTTACATCAGCACAATTTTGGAACCAAAATTTTTTTTTGTTAGGGAGCTATAAGGGTTAAAAGTTGACCAGCGATTTCTCATTTTTCCAACAAAATTTACAAAACCATTTTTTAGGGACCACATCACATTTGAAGTCACTTGGAGAGGTCTTTATGACAGAAAATACCCAAAAGTGACACCATTCTAAAAACTGCACCCCTCAAGGTGCTCAAAACCACATTCAAGAACTTTATTAAGCCTTCAGGTGCTTCACAGGAATTTTTTGAATGTGGAAGAAAAAAATGAACATTTAACTTTTTTCACAAAAATGTTACTTTAGACCCAATTTTTTTTTATTTTCACAGGGGTAACGAGAAAAAATGGACCCCAAAATTTGTTGTGCAATTTCCCCTGGGCACGCAGATACCCAATATTTGGGGAAAAAACACTGTTTGGGCGCACGGCAGGGCTCGGAAGGGAAGGAGCGCCATTTGACTTTTTGATTGTAAAATTTGCTTGAATAATTAGCGGACGCCATGTTGTGTTTGGAGAGCCCCTGTATGCCCAAACTTTGGAGCTCCCCCACAAGTGACCCCATTTTGGAAACTAGACCCCCCAAGGCACCTTTATAGATGCATAGTGAGCACTTGGAACCCCCAGGTGCTTCACAAATTGATTCGTAAAAATGAAAAAGTGAAAAAAAAAACACTTTTTCATTTTTATGAATCAATTTGTGAAACACCTGGGGTTCCAAGTGCTCACTATGCATCTAGATAGGTGCCTTGGGGGGTCTAGTTTCCAAAATGGGGTCACTTGTGGGGGAGCTCCAATGTTTGGGCACACAGGGACTCTCCAAATGCAACATGATATCCGCTAACAATTTGAGCCGACAATTTGTTAGCGGATATCATGTTGCATTTGGAGAGTCCCTGTGTGCCCAAACATTGGAGCTCCCCCACAAGTGACCCCATTTTGGAAACTAGACCCCCAAAGGCACCTATCTAGATTCATAGTGAGCACTTGGAACCCCAGGTGCTTCACAAATTGATTCATAAAAATGAAAAAGTGTTTTTTTTTTCACTTTTTCATTTTTACGAATCAATTTGTGAAGCACCTGGGGGTTCCAAGTGCTCACTATGCATCTAGATAGGTGCCTTGGGGGGTCTAGTTTCCAAAATGGCGTCACTTGTGGGGGAGCTCCAATGTTTGGACACACAGGGGCTCTCCAAACGCAACATGGCGTCCGCTAACAATTTGAGCCGATTTTCCATTCAATTTGTTAGCGGACACCATGTCGCGTTTGGAGAGCCCGTGATGTGCCTAAACAATGGAGCTCGCCCACAAGTGTCCCCATTTTGGAAACTATACCCCTCAAGGATTTTATTAAGGTGAACATTTTGAACCCAGAGGTACGGCACAGAATTTGTTTACATTAGGTCATCATATTGAATAAGTTGTCATTATTCTTGAGCGCAAGTGCTCGCTACTTGAGTTTGCATCGGGTACTCAGGTATGCACCATGTACAGCGTGTGCTCGAGTGACATGCTCGAGTCCTGCTCCGCATGTTTCACGGTTATTAGACACCCAAAAAAAAACATGCGGGGATCGCTCGTGCATGGCAGGCAATCCCCGTAAAGTTTTTTGGCCGCGAAGCATATGGGGCAGAGACTCGAGCATGTCACTCAAATACCCACGATACTCAATGCATACCAGAGCACCCGATGCAAACTCAAGTAGCGAGCACTTGCGCTCAACACTAGTCGCCATATCGTCATCTTTTTTTCTTACTTTTGAAAAAAATCCCAACCCCAGCCCTAACACTAGCACAACCCCAGCCCTAGCCCTAGCACAACCCTAGCCCTAGCACAACCCTAGCCCCAGCACAACCCTAGCCCCAGCACAACCCTAGCCCCAGCACAACCCTAGCCCCAGCACAACCCTAGCCCCAGCACAACCCTAGCCCCAGCACAACCATAGCCCCAAACCCAGCCCTAACCCTAGCCCAATCCTAACCCAAGAGTTTATTTTTGACGCCGTTCCTTGTGCGGTATAAGTGATTAGACGACTTTATTCTTCGGGTCGGTGTGATTACAGCAATGCCAGAATCATATGGGGTTTTTATGACTGACAGCTGTCACACACTAAAAGACGCATTTTTTGTAAAATCTAGTTTTTGCATCGCCATATTTTGAGAGCTATAATTTTTCCAGATTTTGGCAGACAGTCATGTGACGGCTCGTTTTTTGCGGGATGACTTGACGTTGTTATTGGTGCCATTTTCAGGCACGTGACATTTTTTGATCGCTTTCTATTCCGATTTTTGGGAGGCAGAATAAACAAAAACCAACAATTCAGGAATTGTTTTTTTTTTTTTATTCTGTTCCGCGTGTGGTAAAATTGATGAGGTAGCTTTATTCTTCGGGTCAGTACGTTTACAGCGGTACCACATTTGTATCATTTTTCTATGTTTTGGCGCTTATACACAATAAAAGCTATTTTATAGAAAAAAATATTTTTTAGCATAGCTTTATTCTGAGAGCTATAACTTTTTTATTTTTCGGCTGATGGAGCTGTATGGCGGCTTGTTTTTTGCGGGACGAGATGACGTTTTCAGCGGTATCATTTTTATTTATATGCGTCTTTTTGATCGCGTGTTATTCCACTTTTTGTTTGGCGGTATGGTGATAAAGCATTGTTTTTTGCTTCTTTTTTTTTTTTTTTTTTTTTTACCGTGTTCACTGAAGGGGTTAACTAGTGGGACAGTTTTATAGGTCAGGTTGTTCCGGACGCGGCGATACCAAATATGTGTACTTTTATTGTTTTTTTTTTTATAATAATATTTATTGATGGGTACATTATATTTTTATTTTTGGTGTATTATTTTTTTTATTTTTTTATAATATTTTTGCACATTTTTTTTTTTTTTTTTCCACTTTCACACAGTTTATACACTTTATTACTTTGTCCCACTCTGGGACTTTCACTTTTTTTTTTCTGATCGCCTGCATGGCACAGGAATGAAGCACCATCCCTATGCCATGAAGGCTGTCAGAAGTGCACAGTGTGAAGATTGCTTGGAGATGCACTGCGCATGCCCAAGCAATCTTCCTGCTCTCTGGTGACCCGAATGTTGTCATGACGACATCGGGTCGTCATGGCAACACCCGGGAAGCCTTTGCAGACTGCGCTGGAAGCCGGAAGAGGAGGTGAGTATCGCCGATCACCTCCCCTTGCCCCCGCAATGCCGTGATCGACTTCGATCGCAGCATCGCGGGGGTTAATGTGCTGGGAGCGGTGCAGGACCACTCCCTGCACATAGTACCGAGTGTCAGCTGTGACAATCAGCTGACACCCGGCGGCGATCGCGCCCGCACAGCCTGTGTGCGCGCGCGATCGCCATGACGTACTAATACGGGTCTGGCTCTTAAGTCCCAGGGCACAGACGCGTATTAGTACGTCAGATGTTATTAAGGGGTTAAAGGGGTTTTCGCACACAAAAAAACTCTAATTTTAATCAATCGATCTTTGTATATTAATAACTTCCACAATTGGATGTGTTTAAAAATAATGTTCCTGTGCTGAGATAATCTTATAAATGTGCCCCTGCTGTGTACTGTGTAATGGCTGTGTCTGACCGTGCAGGAACATGGTCTGATCATACCACATCTCCTGGGCAGGGGAGGAGGCAAAAGAAAATAATCTGCTGTGATCCCATACTGTCCTGTCTGTATCTTTTTGTGAGGTAAAACATTTCACTGCCTATTTTTAAGGAAATGTTTTACCTCAAAGAAAGAATCAACTGTGATCCGGTGCTGTAATTTCTGTATACTCTTTTGCTTCCTCCCCTGCCCAGGAGATGTGGTATGATCAGACCATTTTCCAGCACGGTCAGACACAGCCATTACACAGTACACAGGAGGGGCACATTTATAAGATTATCTCAGCACAGGAACATTTTATTTAAACACATCCAATTGTGGAAGTTATTATTATTCCAAAATCTATTGATTAAAATGTTGATTAAAATTATCTTTGTTTGTGGGAAAACCCCTTTAAGTAAAAAAAAAAGAACCCTTTAATGATCCATTCCTTAGAACATATATCAAATTGTTGGAATTTCACTCCTGGGACTCTCAACGATCATTGGATTAAGGGGGCAGCAGAACAGGCACAGGACCGTGACATATACCAATTCCTGGGTGCCTTGATCACTTCAATCAGCTGATCAACGGGACAATGTCACGCTAGGTATGGGAAGAAACCCACCATACGACGATGGGAAAGAGGGAGTGGAGACCTATAGGCAGATCTAACGACACCCTGACTCCCCTATCGTCCCTAAATAGGTTCCGCACCCATCGCCGAGCAGGATACCTTAGCCCTGGCTGACCCTAGAGCTAGGCCCTAGGTAGGGAGGGGAAGGGGTGAGCACTAGTCAGCCCCACTGCAACTAAAGACAAACCAGGGAAACAGACAAGGGGATACACTTAGCTTTGAGAAGACACCAGAGAGATCACGACTACAAACCACAAAGGAACTCCAAGGAGAATCCAGCCCACCGCCAGAACTCCAGACCTGGACAGAGGATATTACTCTATCACAAGCGAATCTCTGGATAAACTGAGTGTATTTAAGGATCCAGCTAGGGTGTGTTAATTAGCAGCAGAAGGTGGAGATCACCGCTGGGTCCTAGAGTTGAGGGATGATGAAAGGATCAAGAAGGTGTTTGCAAGGCCAAGTTCAGCGACCTCCTACAGCCGGATCCATAATGACTGTCTGTCAAACCTGACACATTCTCGACAGACGAGCTGTGAGTGTCATACAACTTTCTGATATATCTTTTGATTCCATTTCTTCAAATGCAAAGTGTCAAAAATACAGAAGACCTGTTTTTTTATTTTTATTAGTTTTTGATATTTTATTAGTTTACTCATGCAGCAATACCCCAATTTTATTTTTTTTAAAATTTTTCAGGAAAAAGGATGATGATCTGACCTATTACACTGTATTTATATTTTACTAGACATGGGGGATTTCAGCAGGTCCTAAGCTGATATCATATCATCAGAATGCAATTATGTCTCAGGAGGGGGACGATGGACATTGTAAGGGACACCAAGCTCCAATGGCAGCAGTTATACTCAGGTGCCGGCTGTATAACAGACTGCACCTGCTCTGCTCCTCAGCCCGCTCAATACATATAGTGTGCACATCCACCTTTCTTATACAGAAGATGTCGCCAATGGAGATCTGGACCACTTGCCCAGGATTGCCGGTTGCGGACTCTGGACCTTTCACAGATCACACTTTGACGATCTATTTGTAGGACAGAACATTTATATATCACAGACTGTCCCTTTAATAAAGATGTGGATCATAACAGAATCCCTTTTCAAGAGTGTGTGATAGAATAGGTTTGGGACACACATTTTTCAGCACGCAGTAAAGCAGGTATTTTTGAGTACTTGAATACTAATAATATCATATATACTAACAAGTAACAATTTGAATTTTAGTCCATGTGACTATTTTAGATTGTCGCCCCGGTTGCCCGGTTTACCTTAACTAAACGCTCAGTCTACTTCCTTCTCGCATGAGCCGATCTCCAACAGGAAAAGGAGTTTTGCAGCTGGGATTGGATGAAAATGACAAGATTAAAGTCTATCATTACTAGCGGTGGAGCCGACACAGTATCTTCAGATCAGGAAACCGATGAGACAGAATTGACATTGCAGATACAGAATTATGAAAGAATTGGGGACTTTTTCATAATATTGCAGGTCACAGATATTAAAGGGGAGCTCCACCTTACTATATCAGGAATGGCCACTCATGTAACTCACTAGAGAACACTAAGCCTGAAGTCCTTCCCACGTACGTTTGCGGTGTCGGGGATTGCAGAGTCCTTCCCACGTACGTTTGCGGTGTCGGGGATTGCAGAGTCCTTCCCACGTACGTTTGCGGTGTCGGGGATTGCAGAGTCCTTCCCACGTACGTCTGCAGGGCCGGCGATTGCAGAGTCCTTCCCACGTACGTCTGCGATGCCAGGGATTGCAGAGTCCTTCCCACGTACGTCTGCGGTGCCTGCCATTGCAGAGTCCTTCCCACGTACGTCTGCGGTGCCGGGGATTGCAGAGTCCTTCCCACGTACGTCTGCGGTACCTGCCATTGCAGAGTCCTTCCCACGTACGTCTGCGGTGCGGGCGATTGCAGAGTCCTTCCCATGTACGTCTGCGGTGCAGGCGATTGCAGAGTCCTTCCCACGTACGTCTGCGGTGCCGGGGATTGCAAAGTCCTTGCTTACGTCTGCGGTGCCGGCGATTGCAGAGTCCTTCCCACATACGTCTGCGGTGCCAGTGATTGCAGAGTCCTTCCCGCGTACGTCTGCGGTGCCGGCGATTGCAAAGCCCTTCGTGCGTACGTCTGCGGTGCCGGGGATTGCAAAGTTCTTGCTTACGTCTGCGGTGACGGCGATTGCAGAGTCCTTCCCACATACGTCTGTGGTGCCAGCGATTGCAAAGCCCTTCGTGCGTACGTCTGTGGTGCCAGCGATTGCTAAGCCCTTCGTGCGTACGTCTGTGGTGCCAGCGATTGCAAAGCCCTTCGTGCGTACGTCTGTGATGCCAGCGATTGCAAAGCCCTTCGTGCGTACGTCTGTGGTGCCAGCGATTGCAAAGTCCTTCCTGCGTACGTCTGTGGTGCCAGCGATTGCAAAGTCCTTCCTGCGTACGTCTGTGGTGCCAGCGATTGCAAAGTCCTTCCTGCTTACGTCTGCGGTGCCAGCGATTGCAAAGCCCTTCGTGCGTACGTCTGTGGTGCCAGCGATTGCAAAGTCCTTCCTGCTTACGTCTGCGGTGCCAGCGATTGCAAAGCCCTTTGTGCGTACGTCTGTGGTGCCAGCGATTGCAAAGTCCTTCCTGCGTACTTCTGGGGTGCCGGCCATTGCAAAGTTCTTCCCGCCTACGTCTGTGGTGCCAGCATTTGCAAAGTCCTTCCCATGTACGTATGCGGTGCCGGCGATTACAAATTCTTTCACACGTACGTCTGCGGTGCCGGCGATTGCAAAGTCCTTCCCACCTACGTCTGCGGTGCCGGCGATTGCAAAGTCCTTCCCACCTACGTCTGCGGTGCCAGCGATTGCAAAGTACTTTCCACGTACGTCTCCTATGCCGGTGATTGCGACATGATAGCTGCATGATAGCTTTCCTATATGTCCGGCTACATACATATATACCAATAGTATCAGTTTTTATTAGCTCCCTTTCTGCTCGTTACGGACATTAGGTTTAGTGTTCCTTGTTAGGAAATGGCATAAATAGCAATTACCCATCATTGCATTACCACTTTAACTTTTAACACCCCATCAGAGTTGCCATTTATGCACTATTTCCCCCTATATAATCTGCTTAACTGTTTTTTAAAGTGAATCTCCACCCTTTGTTGATTTAGTAAATGGGTTTTACCATTTTATAGTGCAAATTGCGTCTTCAGAGAGGAAGAGAACAAGAACTCTTAGAATTAAAGCCAAACCAGATTCTCAATTTGCAGACATGGTGTTTCGGGATGTTGCCCCTCATCTGTGCAAAGTATGAGATCTGATTTGACTAGGTGAGAGGCTTCAGACTGGGATCTAAGGGGTAACGTTTCTCCTTGTGGAGAGTGACAAGCCAAGCCTGCCAAGTCAGAGTGAGGAGACTTATAGGCTATGCCAGCTCCAGGCCTGGCTTGTCACTTTGCACAAGGAGAAAGGTTACCACTTGGATATCATTTAATATCAAAATTCTAATTATCTTTCAATGAATGTTATATATCCATGAAGTCCTGTACCCCAAAGTAAGGCTTTGCAATTCTGGGCTTGTATAATTGAGCGCCCCCACGATCGTCACTGTACTTTGTTTCCTTTGTGTGGCTGCACACATTCATTTCTATATGTTCCTTTACAGTCAGTCTATGGACAAAGTCAAGAAGACTTTCTACAGAGCACTGCAGAGGGCAGGATAGGTTGTCATTTTCAGATCAGTTGGGGTCTGACACCCAACAAACCGGCCGATCGGTTGTTTGAAGCTGGATGTATGCCAGTGTGAAGTGCCGGAACAGCATGGCCATTCTTGGGTACTTCTGCTCAGCTCCTATTGAAGTGAATGGGAACTGAGCTGCAGTACCAAGAATATCCACTACATGGCGCATGGAGCCAAGGCAGATAGCTGATCGGACAGGGTACCGTGCCGACTAATATTAATGTCAACCGATCTAGATAAAGCAAAAAATTCAAGGGTAGAAATTAACTTTGAAGGGTTATTCACAAAAAAAGTTACCCCCTACCAATAGTATAAGGGTTAACTTGCTGATTGCTGGGACATCAACAAACCCAAGAATGTGGCTCGGTAACCCAGAGAATCAGGATCTGCAGAGTCCTGGCTTGAAAGGAGCAGAGGTGCTAGTGCTCGACTTCCACAACATTTAATGGATTCTGAAACGGGGTCAAGTGTTTACACCTCCGCTCCTTTTAAGATGCTGCATAGCCCCGATCTTGGGATCCTTGGATCCCCACCCATCAGCCATTTATCTCCTAGGTGAAAATTTGTTTAAAGGAGTAATTCCAAAACAAAGGCAGAAGTTACAGATCATAATGATTATGCGCACTCCATATCCGCTGAAGGAATCTTGTAAAAAAAAAAGAAAAAATCCGTAGCACTGTGGTTGTATCGACAAGTATGCAAATGTCTTGTTCCTAAGCTTTAGATATTTCTCCTGCAGGGATTGTCAGGTACAACAGGTAGAATGGTTTCAATACATTGTGTATATATTTATTTTTTTATACTGGATCAATATTCGCTTCTGCACTTTGTACAGAGGCACACTGTGAGCGGTACACACTCTGCCCATCAGTGTCGCCTACAGAGGTCACGTCAGTGCCTGATGATTTTACACATTGCCTTATTGTACATCTCGGTTCTCAAACGGTTGGAAGCCGATGGTGAAAAATAAAGAAAAAGTTACCCATGTTCATGACATTTAAAATTTTCCAGCAGATTGGACAACGAAAGTTTTGACTTTTTGAAACGTTGACAATATGTTGTTGCCACCGCCTAGTAGTTTGGATCGGTGGAGGCCGGGATCTTTAACACCTCCAGTGATCACTGGAATAAGGCAGAAGTAATCTGCTAACCCTGGGAGCGTTTAGCAGAGCTGCGTACGGACTTGAGGATAAGCTTGAGTGTTTCTTCCTGGGGATCTCAGGACTAGTAAACGGGGGCCATGAAGAGAATCTGTCAGCACGTTTGTGCTATGTAATCTGAGATCCTGATTCCACTTGTGTCACTTTTTGGGCTGTGTATTGTTGTTTCGATAAAATCAGTGTTTTATCAGCAGGAGATTATCCTTACAGCACTAGGTGTCTCATGCCTCCCAGCCCTTCTGCTCTGTGTAACCCCGCCCCCACCACTGATTGGCTAGCTTTCTGCCAATCAGTGATGTGGGTGGGGTTATATAAGACTCGGCATTCAGAGCTCTGCTGGAGAAAAAAAACAGTGATTGTTTCAGAACGACAGCATACAGACCAGCAGTTGAGACATTGCTGGAATCGGGATCGCTGCCCCTACATAATGCTGCTCTGAGTTTACATAGGAAAAAACTGTTGCCAGATCCTCTTCAATCAGACAATTGTAAGGATTGGCCCTGAATGGATTACTAGCCAATCAAATTCATACTTTAAATGATTCAGACTGGATTTAAATAATAATTAAAAAATTATATGCTCCTATATTAACCCCTCTAACTCCCGCAGGTCTTGTTCCCGCGCTCATCCACTCCCTGCAGGTCTGTGCTTCCCGGACCCCCAGAAATGCCAGCTGAGACAATCACCGGCCGAGGCGGGTCACATAATTTGTATATGAATTGTGTAAGGCAGTGGGCTGCAACCTGAGGCTTTTACTCAACTACAACTCCCAGCATGCCCATCCGGCTGCAACTGTATCTACAATAGATCATACGATCCCTGTATCAGTAAATTAAATATATTTTTTTACTAGTTTTTTTTTTCATGGCGACAGATCTGCACTCCTTGCTACTATGCAATTCTACCGGACGCACTCGCGCCTGCTGTGTTTGGTTATGTATCTTTTATAGCCGTGTGCTGATATTTATTGACTGTGGCAATGACATTGTGGCATTTTTTATACCCGTTCTTTGTATGCTGTGTGTGAATTGCATCATTCAGAATAAATCCATATACTGTACGTTGCTGGTGGAATCTCATTGTAACACTGGTAGTGAATAATGAGCTGAGTAGGAAGGAGAATTTTCTCTGCCTAAGAATCACAATCTGCGGAGAATTGAATCTTGAAGGATCCACTTGGCCCATGTTCACAATTATTCCTGCTCCCGACGTCCAGATTATTATTCGACAATTTCATCATATGTTCTAGAATTTACAATTATGGTAAAATTGTGAAAAAAATGCAATTTTTTTGGGAGGGATTTAATTTTAAGGTGTTCATTGATGATGATTTTTCTAGGTCAGCACGATTACGACGATACCAAACTTGTGTAGTTTTTTTATTTTAGTGATTAAAAAAAATTGTAATTTATGGAAAAAAAAAAAAAATTTTTAGGGCCACCATTTTCTCAGACCTGTAATTTTTTTTATTTTTCTGTCAAATGACCCGAGTCGGGGCTTAGTTTTCCCATGACAAGCTGACATTTTATTGATACAATATTGGGGTAAATAAGACTTATTGATCACTTTTAATTGCATTTTGTTGCAGAGGTGTGACAACTGAAAAACGGCAATTCTGCCGGATCAATTCTTCTTGTTGATCCACGGCGGGTACTGTACGGTTTAAATCATTTTATAGTTTGATAGGAATTTTACGGATGTGGTGCTACCAAAAAAATGTTTTTTTTTAAATATCATTTGAAAATTTTTGGGGGTTTAATATCTTTTTTTTAAACTTTTTTTTTCACTTTTTAGTTCCCTTTAGGGGACTTGAAACTGTGATCACTTGTTTTATTTAGTGCATTACAACTGTATTGCAGTATACGGAGAAAACTGGGGTCTCCTATGAAGCGCAGCGTATAGCTGGGCTTCGCAGGAGTTACGACATGGCAGGCTTGGGGGCTTTCAGAAAACCTCGGCTGTCTGCAATTGTTTCACAGCTTCGCTCCAATCGCTGCTGTTAGAGGCAGATGCCGTTTGTGTAGTACAGCTAGCATTGTGGGTATGACGCAGGCTCAGCTCCTGAGCCCGATCCGTACTCCTGCACCTGATGAGCTGTACATGTTTGGAGGATTTAAGGGGGGTAAATCTCATTCACATCACCGATACTGTAATACACAGTGGATTTTCCGAAAGCAAAAGCACAGCGAAAAACAGCAGACCCTAAAACAGCAGATCAGCTAAACGTTATTGAGAGTAATATGGAAAATTTAAAAAATATCTATATTAAAAACAAAATAAAAAATATTGAAAATTTCCACTAAGCTCAATATTGGACTCCTACTTCCTGTTCTATACAGATCACTTTTCAGCACTCCCATTATCATCACAGACAGGTGTACAATGATAACACCTTTATATTGAGAACTCATGATTTGCCATTCATAATAGGTGATGTCACAGCCTCAGGAAGGCTGGATACAGCCGAAATATTTTTATTTACTTTTCAGCATTTTTTGGAGATTTTTTTTTTTTTCATTCATATGTTATGTATTTTGTCACTCCTGTGAAATTCAGCCACTGGCTGAGCTTCATAGGAGAGCTGTGATTACACTATATGCCAATACTGTGTTATTGCAATATAAAGTGCATGTATATAGTAGAAACAATCACAGGTTCAAGTCTCCTAAGAAAAAAAAGAAAAACATTAAAAAAAAAAGTATAATAAAGTTTAAATCACCCCCCTTTCCCATTTAAAAAATAGAAAAATAAACGTTTGGTCTCGTGCCCCGGTCTTTAAAAGTCTGATCTATCATGAGATAGAATTACATTAACCATATGTTTAAATGCCGAAAAAAAAAAAGTGTTAAAATGCAAGAATGGCTTCTTTTTTTTTTTTTTCAGTCGCTGCACAAAAAAAGCAGTAAAGAGATCGAAACGTTGTGTGTACGCCAAATGTTATAAATAATAAAATTGTCAGTTCAGTGGGCAAAAAAACAAGACCTTGTTCAGCTCCATTGGGTCTTAAAAGTGTTTTTTTTTTCACAAAGGAATAATTTCTTTTTCACAAAGTAATGATGTATGATTTTTTTACATTTTTTATATATAAAAAAAAAGTATAAGTTTGGCAACGCCATACACATACTGACCTGGAAAATCATACCGCCTGGTAATTTTTACCGTACAATGCACAAAACCCCACAAAAATAATGTGTTTTCTTTTTGTCACCATTTTTCCACACTTGAAATTTTTCTTTCTTTTTTTTTTTTTTTTCTTATTCCAGTATTTTTATTGATTTTAAATTTTAGGGGGTTGACAAAGAAATGTAAACTAAATACTAAACTACACCTAAACTAAGGTAAAAGGAAATCTGGGGGAGGGAGTTGAAGGAGGGGAGGGAAAATTAAACTTTAATGGGGAGGGGAAAAAAAGAGGAAGAAATAAGAAAAAAAAAGAGAAGAACTATTTTTTATTTTATTTGATATATTACTCGGCAAAGTGAATGGTGTTAATAATTACAAAAATAATAAAGCAAACCCTTATATGGCTATGTGGATGGAATAAGTAAGCTAGGGCTCTTTAAAGGAGGGGGGAAAATGGAAAAACAAAAAACAGAAAATGTCCCGTCATGAAGGGGTTAGCAATGGGTCATCTTCTGATGCTTTAAGGGTAAAAGATAAGTGGTTGTAACAATTCTCTCTAAAATAGTGGTGACCTCCAGTGCAGAAGGTAACTTTTCCCGCAGCGGATACATTAGTGTCTATTTTGATTTAACACTTTATCTTCCAGGTCCTCGCTCCACTTTCCGCTGCACCTCTCACCCCCCCCCCCCCTCGTCCAGGCTTGGTTTGATTTTTTTTCCTCTCTCCCCAGAGGGATTACATCCTAGGACAGCAGGTGCGGGATGTAGTCCTGTAATCCTATTACTAGGGTTCAGCTGCTGACAGCCGGCGCTGGCCACTTCATACACTGCGGCTCCTCCGGCATCATGTTGGCGTCTCTGATGACCGCGCTGTTTTTCGTGGTACGAGTAATCGGCAAGGTCAGTATCTCAGATCTGGGTCCGGATGCAGCATCGCTACCCTGTCTAGTATCTGTCGTTGTGGGCAGACGTCCCGCTGCCAATCAGTCGCTGATCTTAATCACAGCCCGCGCCATCCACTAAGTGCAAACTCTCTCTCGTACCAATGGTAATTGCACTGTTTGTTATAAGTATAGATTAAGTCTTCATATTTCTCTTGTAGCAAAGGAACAGCTAATTGCTGCTTTGGGATCTTACCTAAGACATTCTTTGCGACAAATCTACGACATTCTACCATTAACCCCTCTCAGCCCTGGCCAGTTTTAGTTGTTTCGTCATCTTCCAAATGCGAGAGCTTCTTTTTTTTGGGCAGTTTTTAATTGCCAAATTATTATTTATTTATTAATTATTTTATTTATTTGCTATATAGTGTATCGAAAAGAGGAATAAATTCTTTGTGGGGTGGCGGCAATGAAGAAAAATGGCAATTACGCCTTTATTTTTAAGATGTTTACTATGCAATAAAAATAACGCAGGTCCTTTATTTTTGTGGCTCAGTACAATTACGGCAATGCTAAGTTTATGGAGCTGACGTTTAAATCCGCCGATTGGTAAAGTCGCAGGGCCTTTGCGGCCTGCATTGTTGCGTGCTGCCAGGGGACAATGGAGATGATCGGTGCCTTCTTGTTCATGGGCCAATGGTTGCACTTGGGTTATTCAATCAAGGTACTGATAGTTACATCATTTCTACACTCTTCTTTTAATGGAACCTGTCGACTGTTTCCATTATCCAACCGGCGGCACTAAACAACTCGGCTACTTGGCGCTGGTGTAAGAGTCTGTGCTGACTACCGGCACGAAACAATCGCCGATCAGCTACTTGGCGGTGGTGTAAGACTCTGTGCCGACCACAGTTTGGATGCTCACTGAATGATCGGTAATGGATCTTTCAGTCCATGTAAGCAGCCATTGTTTTTGGCAGCACAACTCCTGTTTACACAGGATAATGTGCTGCCGAGAATGATGCTCTTTCGAAAGTGCAGCCCAAAACAGCATTTCAAGCGTTTTGCTTGTTTGTCGGGTGATCGGCTGCCTGTTTAGACTGCAAGATTGTGAAAGGAGCGTTCCTAGAAACACTTGTTCCCGATAATGGAGCAGTGTAAATGGACCTTAAAACTGCTTCCGTATGTTTGCCATCCCTTCAGTGACTTTTTTCCACCACCACAGTCAGGCATAGATAGATGACTTTCAACGTACTGCCGAGTGGCCCGTTAGGCAAGCCTGGACCCTTCTTGGCACCTTGGGACATCCTGATAATCCAGTTTCTTGTTGACATCACTAACGTCATCCACATGTAGCCATAAACCTCTTGCGGTGGCCGTGCACGTAAAGGCCGGCACGTGGACAAAGCCCAGTTAATACCAATGCCAGGAACAAGGCAGTGTGAAACGCGCCTGCGCCGGCATTAAGGTGACCTGTGATGGCACGAGATTTACAGCTAGATGTCGATGACAAAGGAGATGTCTTAGTGTACAGGCTTAATCTTTAAATTGAGAGTGAAGGAGGAGGAGAAGCATATTTCTGCTATACCGCAGTCCAGTTGTGGTGGTCAGTGAGAGTCCCAAGTGGTCGGACCACCAACTATCTATAGCATTTGTCATCTAGCCAGTAAGAAAGTGATAGGTGCTTCATGCTGGAATACATCTTTAAGTTCAATATTAAAGCCAATCTGTCACCCAATCACACACAAGAAACTGCAAATAAACATTTGACCTGATGAGGCTGGTGTACTTACTTTGAAAATCCATTTCAGAATGGCTGTATAATATTGATATGGACCCTTTAACGTTGTGGACCATTTTCGTGTTTGCACCTTTTGATTTTTTTTTTTTTCCCTTCCCTACTTTTGTGTTTCGCTTAGAAGTTGTTCAATGTGCGATAGTAAAGAGACCTCTGAGTGATATTCACGTCTTTTCAGTTCAGTTAGAGAACGTATGATTCACCAAAGAGTGTGAATGTGAATTTCAAAGGATTCAATCATCTCTAATGATGTCCCAAAATGCATTTTGGGAGAAGTAGGAAAGGATGGGCGCTCAGTCGCTGCTTCTTTAGTTACAACCGCTGAAATGTTACTGTCAAAGATTGAAAGTTGCATCTATGGGGTTAAAGAGCAGTGAGAGATTACAGGAGTTGGCATCTGCACTGGCTGCCCTGTTCTCCTTTGACCTGCAGTGAGCTCTATGTTGTCCTACCTCTCCTGGCTGCTATATTCTCCTATAGCTTGCACTGACTGCAAAATTCTAGCTCACTGATGGATGTGTTCTCCCCCTACTGTACCTTCCCTGACCACTATGTTTTCTTCCTTCCTGCCCTGACAGCTACGTTCTCCCTCTACCTGCCCCGACCGCTACGTTCTCCCTCTATCTACCCTGACTATTATCCTCCTCCTTACTGCCCTGTCCATTATTTTCTCCTACCTGCCCTGACCGCTGTGTTCTCTCTACACCTGCCCTGACCGCTGTGTTCTCTCTACACCTGCCCTGATCGCTGTGTTCTCTCTACACCTGCCCTGACCGCTGTGTTCTCTCTACACCTGCCCTGACTGCTCTTCTCTCTCCACCTGCCCTGACCGCTGTGTTCTCGCTCCACCTGCCCTGACCACTGTTTTCCTCCTTCCTGCCCTGACAGCTACGTTCTCCCTCTACCTGCCCCGACCGCTACATTCTCCCTCTATCTACCCTGACTATTATCCTCCTCCTTACTGCCCTGTCCATTATTTTCTCCTACCTGCCCTGACCGCTGTGTTCTCCCTCCACCTGCCCTGACTGCTGTGCTCTCTCTCCACCTGCCCTGACCTTTGTTCTCTCTCCACCTGCCCTGACCGCTCTGTTCTCTCTCCACCTGCCCTGACCGCTCTGTTCTCTCCACCTGCCCTGACCTCTCTGTTCTCTCTCCACCTGCCCTGACCTCTCTGTTCTCTCTCCACCTGCCCTGACCGCTCTGTTCTCTCTCCACCTGCCCTGACCGCTCTGTTCTCTCTCCACCTGCCCTGACCGCTCTGTTCTCTCTCCACCTGCCCTGACCTCTCTGTTCTCTCTCCACCTGCCCTGACCGCTCTGTTCTCTCTCCACCTGCCCTGACCGCTCTGTTCTCTCTCCACCTGCCCTGACCGCTCTGTTCTCTCTCCACCTGCCCTGACCGCTCTGTTCTCTCTCCACCTGCCCTGACCGCTCTGTTCTCGCTCCACCTGCCCTGACCGCTCTGTTCTCTCTCCACCTGCCCTGACCGCTCTGTTCTCTCTCCACCTGCCCTGACCGCTCTGTTCTCTCTCCACCTGCCCTGACCGCTCTGTTCTCTCTCCACCTGCCCTGACCGCTCTGTTCTCTCTCCACCTGCCCTGACCGCTCTGTTCTCTCTCCACCTGCCCTGACCGCTCTGTTCTCTCTCCACCTGCTCTGACCGCTCTGTTCTCCCTCTACCTGCCCTGACCGCTCTGTTCTCCCTCTACCTGCCCTGACCGCTCTGTTCTCCCTCTACCTGCCCTGACCGCTCTGTTCTCCCTCTACCTGCCCTGACCGCTCTGTTCTCCCTCTACCTGCCCTGACCGTTGTGTTCTCTCTCCACCTGCCCTGACCGCTTTGTTCTCTCTCCACCTGCCCTGACTGCTCTGTTCTCTCTCCACCTGCCCTGACCGCTCTGTTCTCTGTCCACCTGCCCTGATCGCTCTGTTCTCTGTCCACCTGCCCGGACCGCTCTGTTCTCGCGCTACCTGCCCGGACCGCTATGTTCTCGCGCTACCTGCCTGGACTGCTATGTTCGCCTCCTACCTGTACTGACAACTATATTCTCCTCCTACAGTTAGGCAGCTCACTATTTCGAGAGGAACAAGCCCCATATTTTACGTACCAGCCCCTCCCGTGGCAGGTGCAGTATGTATCACAGAACAGAAGAGCAAGCCGAGACCAAGAGGTAGGAGGACGTCTGTATAACGTAGTGCAATTCTGTCTATGGATGTTTTCGATAAATCATTTTTTTCTAGACAAATCATGGAAATATCTGTGGATAAAACACATTGGACTGTACTGCCTTTCAGCCTGGATATCAAGTCCTACCACCTTTGCCATGTACCACATAATAGTGCATATTTATACGAGTCTGTTCTCATTTCCTTTTTTTCCCTTTTCTGCGGTGTATAGCAGCAGTATAGCCATATATAACTCTGTTGGAAGTGTCCAACTATATTGGCATATGTCAGTAAAAAAATGTATTGGGACATTGATGGTATTTGGATATTTAAAGTTAATTATTTTGTATATATTTTACAGTGGGTACGGAAAGTATTCAGACCCCTTTAAATTTTTCACTCTTTGTTTCATTGCAGCCATTTGATAAATTCTAAAAAGTTCAATTTTTTTCTCATTAATGTACACTCTGCACCCCATCTTGACAGAAGAAAAACAGAAATGTAGAAATTTTTGCAAATTTATTAAAAAAGAAAAACTGAAATATCACATGGTCATAAGTATTCAGACCCTTTGCTCAGTATTGAGTAGAAGCCCCCTTTTGAGCTAGTACAGCCATGAGTCTTCTTGGGAATAATGCAACAAGTTTTTCACACCTGGATTTGGGGATCCTCTGCCATTCTTCCTTGCAGATGCTCTCCAGTTCCGTCAGGTTGGATGGTGAACGTTGGTGGACAGCCATTTTCAGGTCACTCCAGAGATGCTCAATTGGGTTTAGGTCAGGGCTCTGGCTGGGCCAGTCAAGAATGGTCACAGAGTTGTTCTGAAGCCACGCCTTTGTTAATTTAGCTGTGTGCTTAGGGTCATTGCCTAGTTGGAAGGTGAACTTTCGGCCAAGTCTAAGATTCAGAGCACTCTGGAAGAGGTTTTCATCCAGGAGATCCCTGTACTTGGCCGCATTCATGTTTCCTTCAATTGCAACCAGTCATCCTGTCCTTGCAGCTGAAAAACACCCCCATGGCATGATGCTGCCTCCACCATGTTTTACTGTTGGGATTGTATTGGGCAGGTGATGAGCAGTGCCTGGCTTTCTCCACACATACCGCTTTGAATTATCACCAAAAAGTTCTATCTTCGTCTCATCAGACCAGAGAATCTTATTTCTCATAGTCTGGGAGTCCTTCATGTGTTTTTGAGCAAATTCTATGCGGACTTTCATATGTCTTGCACTGAGGAGAGGCTTCCGTCATGCCACTCTGCCATAAAGGCCCGACTGGTGGAGAGCTGCAGTGACTTTGTGGAACTTTCTCCCATCTCCCTACTGCATCTCTGGAGCTCAGCCACAGTGATCTTGGGGTTCTTCTTTACCTCTCTCACCAAGGCTCTTCTCCCACGATTGCTCAGTTTGGCTAGAGAGCCAGGTCTAGGAAGACTTCTGGTGGTCCCAAACGTCTTCCATTTAAGAATTATGAAGGCCACTGTGCTCTTAGGATCTTTGAGTAATGCAGAAATTCTTTTGTAACCTTGGCCAGATCTGCGCCTTACCACAATTCTGTCTATGAGCTCCTTGGGCAGTTCCTTTGAGCTCATGATTCTCATTTGGCCTGACATGCACTGTGAGCTGTGAGGTCTTATATAGACAGGTGTGTGCCTTTCCAGATCAAGTCCTATCAGTTTAATTAAACACAGCTGGACTCCAATGAAGGAGTCGAACCATCTCAAGAAGGATCACAAGGAAATGGACAGTATGTGACTTAAATATGAGTGTCTGAGCAAAGGGTCTGAATACTTATGACCATGTGATATTTCAGTTTTTCTTTTTTAATAAATTTGCAAAAATTTCTACATTTGTTTTTTTTCAGTCAAGATGGGGTGCAGAGTGTACTTTAATGAGAAAAAAAATGAACTTTTTAGAATTTACCAAATGGCTGTAATGAAACAAAGAGTGACAAATTTAAAGGGGTCTGAATACTTTCCGTACCCACTGTACATCCAACTAACTGTTTATGTCTGTGGATAAACCCTTTAAGTGACTCAATTCCTCTTGGCTCTAAATAGATTTTGTCACTAGATATTTGCTGCCCTGTTTCAGGGACAGAGACTCTGATTCCAGCACAGTATTGCTTACTGTGCTACTTGCTGTAATTTTGATCAAACACTGATTTATCTGCTGTTCCTCTCAGAGATGAGCTCCTGTCATGTAGTATTTGATATTAATTAGCTCTTTCTAGCTACACCCCCCAACGCTTACTGACAGATTTCTGTGTACACTGTGCATAGGCAGAAAGCTGCCAATCAGTGGTGGGGGCGGGGTCATACACAGCTCAGCATTAGAGATCTGCAGCAGAAAAAAAAAACAATTATTAATCAAAACTGCAGCACGCAGCCAAGTAAGTCATACTTCACTGGAATCGGGGTTTCCGCACCTGTTTTATGCTACCATCAGATTGGTAACAGATTACCTTTAAAAAAACATTATCAATTACTATGTCACATGCAGTGTGGGGGGTAAAATGAGTCCCCCTGATGTTGTGCTGCATATTAATGTGTCTTATGTTTTGTTTTTTTGCACGTTGTAGAGGAGAGGAAGCTGTCAGTACACGTGTATGACGTACCCTGCAAGAGACAAGAATGGTCAGTATTCATATATATAGATCATCATCTATGGGGCACGTTAGTGGAGGGGTCCAGCTGTACTCATGGCTTTGTATTTTTGCTCCCGAATAAAGCATTGGAAATCGCATTTGACAGTCATGCCATGACAGTCAGCAATTATCTGCATGATTTTATTTTTTCCCCCCAGGGATCACTTCTCCTTGTGGAGAGTGACAAGCCAAGCCTGGCATGTCAGAATGAGGAGACGTATAAGCCATACATGCCCCTCTGGGAAATTATTAAATATGCAAATTGCCTCTTCTAGTCCTCTCCCTCTCTGAACTCTAGTGCCACCTAGAGATCCTAAAAGTCAATATTGCCCCGTTAACGAGCCTTGCCATATGACTTAAAAGAAAATCCAAACCAGAATATCAGTTTGCAGACACGGTGTTTCAGGGTGGCTGCCCCTCATCAGTGCAAAGTATGAGATCTGATTTGGCTAGGTGAGAGGCTTAAGACTGGGATGTAAGGGGTAACGTTTCTCTGCCGCCCTGACGGCTGTGTTCTCCGCCTGCCTGCCCGCCCTGATGGCTGTTTCGGGGTGGTTGCCCCTCATCAGTGCAAAGTATGAGATCTGATTTGACTAGGTGACAGGCTTAAGACTGGGATCTAAGGGGTAACGTTTCTTTGCCGCCCTGACGGCTGTGTTCTCCGCCTGCCTGCCCGCCCTGATGGCTGTTTCGGGGTGGTTGCCCCTCATCAGTGCAAAGTATGAGATCTGATTTGGTTATGTGAGAGGCTCAAGACTGGGCTTTAAGGGGTAACGTTTCTCTGACGGCTATGTTCTCTGCCTGCCCGCCCTGACGGCTGTTTCGGGGTGGTTGCCCCTTATCAGTGCAAAGTATGAGATCTGATTTGGCTAGGTGAGAGGCTTAAGACTGGGCTCTAAGGGGTAACGTTTCTCTGATGGCTATGTTCTCTGCCTGCCTGAACGCCCTGACGGCTGTTTCGGGGTGGTTGCCCCTCATCAGTGCAAAGTAGGAGATCTGATTTGGCTAGGTGAGAGGCTTAAGACTGGGATCTAAGGGGTAACGTTTCTCCCAAGTCACGTGACAAGGCTCATTAAAAGGGTCAATATTGAATTTTAGAATTGCCAATTCCATTGAATGGTTCTAGTGTTCAAGTCCTCTTCCTCTCTTAAGAGCCAATATGCCTACTTTTTGCCCCAGATAATGTATTTTTCTGTAATCTTGCCAACCCCCCGTTTCTGTGGTCCCTAGGCATCTGCCAAGTTTGCCTTCTGATTCTCATTGTCGATGATTTACCCGTTGATCATACAAAACAGAGAAGTTCGGAGTAATTTTGTGTTAGTACTATACGTCCTCTTGCGTGGTGCTGTAATCGGATCAGATCTGCGGTAATGCTTCCAGCTGAAGAGCGGGCGAGTGGCTGCTATAGATAGTAGATCAGGAGATGTATAGAAACAGGACACATCGCTCTTCTGTGTCTACAGGGCTGAAGGGGGAAAACCCACAAAGTGACTCGTCAGTGCAAGACGCCACGGAGCGAGCTGCCCTCACCATTCAGAGCCATTACCGGAAATACCAGCAACACAAGCACCAGCAGGCATAGACGGACCGGGGGAGCCAGAGAAATCCCGGAGCGGAGAGAACCTGCTCATCAGAAGACCTCTGTGACACCCGAGTCCTCACACACAGAGGTCGGGGGCTTCTACCTCACAAATGGGGTCATGTATGAAAGAGGAACTTTTACCACCGCAATAATGCAACAATTCTGATCTTCATACTATCCTACCCCTTATATGTGTGCCTGATTAGCACTGCCTTCTAATAGTCCCCTCCTTCTTCTGTAACAGATAGTACTGCCTCCATGACCATTTATAAATCATGTAGGAACGGATAGTATCATCTGACCCCATGTGATTTACAGTGAGACACAGACGCAGTACTGAGTCCTTGTCTCCCTGTAAATGATGCAGTTAGAGACAAGGACGCAGTACTGTCTCTATGTAAATAATATGGAAACAGAGAGTACTGCCTGTTTTTACATCATTTAGAGAAGGAAAAAAGGTACCGTCAGTACTGTCTTTTCTACATCATTCAAAAGGAGAAAAAGAGGCAGTACTGTCTGTGCCTACATCATATACAGAGAAGCAATGAGACAGTACATCATTCATAAGGAGGCAGTACTATCTGTTCCTACATCATTTGCAATGAAACAAGGAGGCAGTACTTTCTGTTCCTGCATTGTTTATAGATGGTCAGCATGGTATCCTTGTCTACTTAAAAATTATGCAGGAACAGACATTACTGAGTCATTATCTCCCTGTAAGTGATGCAAGAATAGACAGTACCATCTTCCTGTAAATGATATGGGAACAGACAGTACCATCTTCCTGTAAATGATATAGGAACAGACAGTACCATCTCCTCTTCTTCCTGTAAACAATGCAGGAACAGATAGTACCATTGCCTCATCTCCCTGTAAACAGTGTAGGAACAGACAGTCCTGTCTCCTTGTCTCCCTGTAAACTATGCAGGGACGGACAAGGACTTTCTCCATGTAAACGATATAGGATCAGACAGTACCATCTCCTTGTCTCCCTGTAATGGATGCAGGAACAGACAGTACCGTATCCTCGTCTCCCTGTGAACAATGTAGCAACAGACAGTCCTGTTTCCTTGTCTCCCTGTAAACTATGCAGGAACAGACAGTACCATCACCTCATCTCCCTGTAATTGATGCAGGAACAGACAGTACTGTCTCCTTGTCTCCCTGTAAACAATGTAGCAACGGACATTACACAAAGGAGAAAAAAAAAGCACCGATATCCGCTCACCAGATAATGCCTTGATACGGGGTGCGGTGCACAGAAACTCCAGACCAAACTGGGCAATGTAGACAACAAAAGGATGTAGTCTCAGCATCCGGGAAAAAAAGAGTTAGAAAAAAATAATAAAACATCACATTTATTGGTATCATTAAAATCAGGGAAAAATTTTAATTCTGAAAAACGGGAAGGGAAGGGAGAAAGACACAGGGTCTACACGTTCCGATCTCACTGCTCCTAATCCTGACAAAGTCTGTATCATCTCATTGGAAAATTTTATAAGTGGACCCCGAAAGGTAATCAGTGGGCGTGAGCAAAAATCCATGGAAAAAATAAGCCCTGAAAAGGGCTACAGATTAGCTAACACTCAAAGAAAAGTAAACCCCATTGGGTTAAACTTTGGCTCTTAGCGGAAATGACCAGATTGTCAATTCAAGTTCATCTGTGTTACTATTGCAGAGCGTAACTACTGTAGGAAAAGTGCGACATCTCCAAGAATATATCTCTCGTCAAAGTCAGTTGTTGTTCTGTAACCTCGCTCATACATGACCCCGACATCCATAATAACAATATCAGGGCACATTCATCGTATTGGGGATAACACACATATCCATAGCTTAAAATAATTCGATTTAGAATTTTTATTGTAGTTATTAGAAGAGAAATCACTATTGCTGCTTCCAACCTCACGGCTTCACCATTAGGTCCCTGGATACAAGTACTTCCGGTGCGTCCGTGCGGAATAGAAGAAGATGTAGAATCCCGCAGTGTTAGGCAAGACGTGTCCAGTGTGGCCCATTGTTACCTTGGCCACGACGGGGCTGGAAGGAGTAAAAGTGGAGCCTCACTCTGCAAAAATCTCATCTCTGCACATTATTTCATTACTTTTAGTTGTTTTTCTGTCCCCTCCGCTGTTTGTGATTGTAAACTTTCCGTAAAATAAAAAAAAAGAATCCCTGTTAATTTCCTTACAGTTTTTGTCATTTTTCAACACCAGCATCATCTATAGATCTTTCATTATAAAATAGAAAATAATAAAAGTATATCCAATTGTAAACAACTTTTTAGTACAAGTGAAACTTAAAAACAAACTTTAATATATCCAATTTCAGAAAAAAAAATGCTTCTCTCATCACTGATCAGCCGTCTCTCTGCTTTGTGCAGTTCAATGGTAATATCAGGAAGGGAGAGAGGAGACAGATTGACAGCGTCACTGAGAGATCAGGTTACAGCTGCTGCTTATAGAAATCTATGGAGATGGGAGGGAGTTGGTGGAGAAATACAGAGAGACAGAGAGAGATACTTCTTCAATTAGATGTTTTACGGTCTTCCCAATCTACATAACCGCTACACTGCTCAGTACTATTCTATATTCTCCTGTAGCTTCTAGTAAGTGTTGTATCTCACCTCATTGCTGGATTCACAGCTACACTGCTCAGCACTATTGTATATTCTCCTGCAGCTTCCAGTAGGTGTTGTATCTCACCTCATTGCTGGATTCACAGCTACACTGGTAAGCACTATTGTATACTCTAATGCAGCTTCTAGTAAGTGTTGTATCTCACCTCATTGCTAGATTCACAGCTACACTGCTCAGCACTATTGCATAATTTCCACCATGCTGCTCCAAGATTAGGAAACAAGGTTTTCTCTTTTTTTTTTTTTCTTCTTTAGAATGAATACCGCACTCTCAGTATAGTTATCCCTAAAGATTTCAGCAGTGCTGTTTGCACTACTCTTCGCTGCTATTGCACAATGTATAAACCATACGGAGAAGAAGAATACTGCAGCACTTACCGGTCATTAAAAATTCCACTAATTTACTTCAAAAGATTAAAAAAAGCAGTGAGGAGGAATGTGAAACATAGGAAAGTATGGATGGACATTGTGTGCTAGGTAAGTGCTTCTTGATCCTCAGGACCAGGAAGAAGCACTTGCCCAACGAGAAATGCCTGTTGTCACAGGCAGCGTCGGACTTGATTAGATTGGGCCCACCAGAGAAAATCATTCTTGGGGCCCACCATGCTTAAGACTATGAGCCCACAATCAGAAGCCGCTGCGGGTTTGACGTATTCACACACTAGACACATACACAGCAGTCACACACTAGACACACATACACCAGTCACACACTAGACACCAGACACACCAGTCACACACTAGACACCAGACACATACACAGCAGTCACACACTAGACACCTACAAACCAGTCACACACTAGACACCAGACACACCAGTCACACACTAGACACATGATACATACACAGCAGTCACACACTAGACACATGATACATACACACCAGTCACACACTAGACACATACACACCAGTCACACACTAGACACCAGACACATACACACCAGTCACACACTAGACACATGATACATACACACCAGTCGCACACTAGACACCTACACACCAGTCACACACTAGACACCAGACACATACACACCAGTCACACACTAGACACCTACACACCAGTCACACACTAGACACATGATACATACACACCAGTCACACACTAGACACCTACACACCAGTCACACACTAGACACATGATACATACACACCAGTCACACACTAGACACCTACACACCAGTCACACACTAGACACATGATACATACACACCAGTCACACACTAGACACACACACACCAGTCACACACTAGACACATGATACATACACACCAGTCACACACTAGACACATGATACATACACACCAGTCACACACTAGACACATACACACCAGTCACACACTAGACACATGATACATACACACCAGTCACACACTAGACACATGATACATACACACCAGTCACATACTAGACACATGACACACCAGTCACACACTAGACACATACACACCAGTCACACACTAGACACATGATACATACACACCAGTCACACACTAGACACATGATACATACACACCAGTCACATACTAGACACATGACACATACACACCAGTCACATACTAGACACATGACACACCAGTCACACACTAGACACCTACACACCAGTCACACACTAGACACATGATACATACACACCAGTCACACACTAGACACCTACACACCAGTCACACACCAGTCACACACTAGACACATGATACATACACACCAGTCACACACTAGACACATACACACCAGTCACACACTAGACACCTACAAACCAGTCACACACTAGACACCAGACACACCAGTCACACACTAGACTCATGATACATACACACCAGTCACACACTAGACACATGATACATACACACCAGTCACACACTAGACACATACACACCAGTCACACACTAGACACACATACACCAGTCACACACTAGACACCAGACACATACACACCAGTCACACACTAGACACATGATACATACACACCAGTCACACACTAGACACCTACACACCAGTCACACACTAGACACCAGACACATACACACCAGTCACACACTAGACACCTACACACCAGTCACACACTAGACACATGATACATACACACCAGTCACACACTAGACACCTACACACCAGTCACACACTAGACACATGATACATACACACCAGTCACACACTAGACACCTACACACCAGTCACACACTAGACACATGATACATACACACCAGTCACACACTAGACACACACACACCAGTCACACACTAGACACATGATACATACACACCAGTCACACACTAGACACATGATACATACACACCAGTCACACACTAGACACATACACACCAGTCACACACTAGACACATGATACATACACACCAGTCACACACTAGACACATGATACATACACACCAGTCACATACTAGACACATGACACACCAGTCACACACTAGACACATACACACCAGTCACACACTAGACACATGATACATACACACCAGTCACACACTAGACACATGATACATACACACCAGTCACATACTAGACACATGACACATACACACCAGTCACATACTAGACACATGACACACCAGTCACACACTAGACACCTACACACCAGTCACACACTAGACACATGATACATACACACCAGTCACACACTAGACACCTACACACCAGTCACACACCAGTCACACACTAGACACATGATACATACACACCAGTCACACACTAGACACATACACACCAGTCACACACTAGACACCTACAAACCAGTCACACACTAGACACCAGACACACCAGTCACACACTAGACACATGATACATACACAGCAGTCACACACTAGACACATGATACATACACACCAGTCACACACTAGACACATACACACCAGTCACACACTAGACACACATACACCAGTCACACACTAGACACCAGACACATACACACCAGTCACACACTAGACACATGATACATACACACCAGTCACACACTAGACACCTACACACCAGTCACACACTAGACACCAGACACATACACACCAGTCACACACTAGACACCTACACACCAGTCACACACTAGACACATGATACATACACACCAGTCACACACTAGACACCTACACACCAGTCACACACTAGACACATGATACATACACACCAGTCACACACTAGACACCTACACACCAGTCACACACTAGACACATGATACATACACACCAGTCACACACTAGACACACACACACCAGTCACACACTAGACACATGATACATACACACCAGTCACACACTAGACACATGATACATACACACCAGTCACACACTAGACACATACACACCAGTCACACACTAGACACATGATACATACACACCAGTCACACACTAGACACATGATACATACACACCAGTCACATACTAGACACATGACACACCAGTCACACACTAGACACATACACACCAGTCACACACTAGACACATGATACATACACACCAGTCACACACTAGACACATGATACATACACACCAGTCACATACTAGACACATGACACATACACACCAGTCACATACTAGACACATGACACACCAGTCACACACTAGACACCTACACACCAGTCACACACTAGACACATGATACATACACACCAGTCACACACTAGACACCTACACACCAGTCACACACCAGTCACACACTAGACACATGATACATACACACCAGTCACACACTAGACACATACACACCAGTCACACACTAGACACCTACAAACCAGTCACACACTAGACACCAGACACACCAGTCACACACTAGACACATGATACATACACAGCAGTCACACACTAGACACATGATACATACACACCAGTCACACACTAGACACATACACACCAGTCACACACTAGACACACATACACCAGTCACACACTAGACACCAGACACATACACACCAGTCACACACTAGACACATGATACATACACACCAGTCACACACTAGACACCTACACACCAGTCACACACTAGACACCAGACACATACACACCAGTCACACACTAGACACCTACACACCAGTCACACACTAGACACATGATACATACACACCAGTCACACACTAGACACCTACACACCAGTCACACACTAGACACATGATACATACACACCAGTCACACACTAGACACCTACACACCAGTCACACACTAGACACATGATACATACACACCAGTCACACACTAGACACACACACACCAGTCACACACTAGACACATGATACATACACACCAGTCACACACTAGACACATGATACATACACACCAGTCACACACTAGACACATACACACCAGTCACACACTAGACACATGATACATACACACCAGTCACACACTAGACACATGATACATACACACCAGTCACATACTAGACACATGACACACCAGTCACACACTAGACACATACACACCAGTCACACACTAGACACATGATACATACACACCAGTCACACACTAGACACATGATACATACACACCAGTCACATACTAGACACATGACACACCAGTCACACACTAGACATATACACACCAGTCACACACTAGACACCTACAAACCAGTCACACACTAGACACACACACACCAGTCACACACTAGACACATGATACATACACACCAGTCACATACTAGACACATGACACATACACACCAGTCACATACTAGACACATGACACACCAGTCACACACTAGACACATACACACCAGTCACACACTAGACACATGATACATACACACCAGTCACATACTAGACACATGACACATACACACCAGTCACATACTAGACACATGACACACCAGTCACACACTAGACATATACACACCAGTCACACACTAGACACCTACAAACCAGTCACACACTAGACACACACACACCAGTCACACACTAGACACATGATACATACACACCAGTCACACACTAGACACACACACACCAGTCACACACTAGACACATGATACATACACACCAGTCACACACTAGACACCTACACACCAGTCACACACTAGACACATGATACATACACACCAGTCACACACTAGACACCTACACACCAGTCACACACTAGACACATGATACATACACACCAGTCACACACTAGACACCTACACACCAGTCACACACTAGACACATGATACATACACACCAGTCACACACTAGACACATACACACCAGTCACACACTAGACACACATACACCAGTCACACACTAGACACCAGACACATACACACCAGTCACACACTAGACACATGATACATACACACCAGTCACACACTAGACACCTACACACCAGTCACACACTAGACACCAGACACATACACACCAGTCACACACTAGACACCTACACACCAGTCACACACTAGACACATGATACATACACACCAGTCACACACTAGACACCTACACACCAGTCACACACTAGACACATGATACATACACACCAGTCACACACTAGACACACACACACCAGTCACACACTAGACACATGATACATACACACCAGTCACACACTAGACACATGATACATACACACCAGTCACACACTAGACACATGACACACCAGTCACACACTAGACACATGATACATACACACCAGTCACATACTAGACACATGACACACCAGTCACACACTAGACACATACACACCAGTCACACACTAGACATATACACACCAGTCACACACTAGACACCTACAAACCAGTCACACACTAGACACACACACACCAGTCACACACTAGACACATGATACATACACACCAGTCACACACTAGACACACACACACCAGTCACACACTAGACACATGATACATACACACCAGTCACACACTAGACACATGATACATACACACCAGTCACACACTAGACACCTACACACCAGTCACACACTAGACACATGATACATACACACCAGTCACACACTAGACACCTACACACCAGTCACACACTAGACACATGATACATACACACCAGTCACACACTAGACACACACACACCAGTCACACACTAGACACATGATACATACACACCAGTCACACACTAGACACATGATACATACACACCAGTCACACACTAGACACATGACACACCAGTCACACACTAGACACATGACACATACACACCAGTCACACACTAGACACATGACACACCAGTCACATACTAGACATATACACACCAGTCACACACTAGACACCTACAAACCAGTCACACACTAGACACACACACACCAGTCACACACTAGACACATGATACATACACACCAGTCACACACTAGACACACACACACCAGTCACACACTAGACACACATACACCAGTCACACACTAGACACATGATACATACACACCAGTCACACACTAGACACCTACACACCAGTCACACACTAGACACATGATACATACACACCAGTCACACACTAGACTCATGACACATACACACCAGTCACACACTAGACACATACACACCAGTCACACACTAGACACATGATACATACACACCAGTCACACACTAGACACCTACACACCAGTCACACACTAGACACATGATACATACACACCAGTCACACACTAGACACCTACACACCAGTCACACACTAGACACATGATACATACACACCAGTCACACACTAGACACACACACACCAGTCACACACTAGACACATGATACATACACACCAGTCACACACTAGACACATGATACATACACACCAGTCACACACTAGACACATGACACACCAGTCACACACTAGACACATGATACATACACACCAGTCACATACTAGACACATGACACACCAGTCACACACTAGACACATACACACCAGTCACACACTAGACACCTACACACTAGTCACACACTAGACACATGATACATACACACCAGTCACACACTAGACTCATGATACATACACACCAGTCACACACTAGACACCTACACACCAGTCACACACTAGACACATGATACATACACACCAGTCACACACTAGACACCTACACACCAGTCACACACTAGACACATGATACATACACACCAGTCACACACTAGACACCTACACACCAGTCACACACTAGACACATGATACATACACACCAGTCACACACTAGACACACACACACCAGTCACACACTAGACACATGATACATACACACCAGTCACACACTAGACACATGATACATACACACCAGTCACACACTAGACACATGACACACCAGTCACACACTAGACACATGATAAATACACACCAGTCACATACTAGACACATGACACACCAGTCACACACTAGACACATACACACCAGTCACACACTAGACACCTACAAACCAGTCACACACTAGACACACACACACCAGTCACACACACACCAGTCACACACTAGACACATGATACATACACACCAGTCACACACTAGACACATGATACATACACACCAGTCACACACTAGACACCTACACACCAGTCACACACTAGACACATGATACATACACACCAGTCACACACTAGACACCTACACACCAGTCACACACTAGACACATGATACATACACACCAGTCACACACTAGACACACACACACCAGTCACACACTAGACACATGATACATACACACCAGTCACACACTAGACACATGATACATACACACCAGTCAGACACTAGACACATGACACACCAGTCACACACTAGACACATGATACATACACACCAGTCACACACTAGACACATGACACACCAGTCACATACTAGACATATACACACCAGTCACACACTAGACACCTACAAACCAGTCACACACTAGACACACACACACCAGTCACACACTAGACACATGATACATACACACCAGTCACACACTAGACACACACACACCAGTCACACACTAGACACATACACACCAGTCACACACTAGATACACATACACCAGTCACACACTAGACACATGATACATACACACCAGTCACACACTAGACACCTACACACCAGTCACACACTAGACACATGATACATACACACCAGTCACACACTAGACTCATGACACATACACACCAGTCACACACTAGACACATACACACCAGTCACACACTAGACACATGATACATACACACCAGTCACACACTAGACACCTACACACCAGTCACACACTAGACACATGATACATACACACCAGTCACACACTAGACACCTACACACCAGTCACACACTAGACACATGATACATACACACCAGTCACACACTAGACACACACACACCAGTCACACACTAGACACATGATACATACACACCAGTCACACACTAGACACATGATACATACACACCAGTCACACACTAGACACATGACACACCAGTCACACACTAGACACATGATACATACACACCAGTCACATACTAGACACATGACACACCAGTCACACACTAGACACATACACACCAGTCACACACTAGACGTATACACACCAGTCACACACTAGACACCTACAAACCAGTCACACACTAGACACACACACACCAGTCACACACTAGACACATGATACATACACACCAGTCACACACTAGACACACACACACCAGTCACACACTAGACACATGATACATACACACCAGTCACACACTAGACACATGATACATACACACCAGTCACACACTAGACACCTACACACCAGTCACACACTAGACACATGATACATACACACCAGTCACACACTAGACACCTACACACCAGTCACACACTAGACACATGATACATACACACCAGTCACACACTAGACACACACACACCAGTCACACACTAGACACATGATACATACACACCAGTCACACACTAGACACATGATACATACACACCAGTCACACACTAGACACCTACACACCAGTCACACACTAGACACATGATACATACACACCAGTCACACACTAGACACACACACACCAGTCACACACTAGACACATGATACATACACACCAGTCACACACTAGACACACACACACCAGTCACACACTAGACACATGATACATACACACCAGTCACACACTAGACACATGATACATACACACCAGTCACACACTAGACACATGACACACCAGTCACACACTAGACACATACACACCAGTCACACACTAGACATATACACACCAGTCACACACTAGACACCTACAAACCAGTCACACACTAGACACACACACACCAGTCACACACTAGACACATGATACATACACACCAGTCACACACTAGACACCTACACACCAGTCACACACTAGACACATGATACATACACACCAGTCACACACTAGACACCTACACACCAGTCACACACTAGACACATGATACATACACACCAGTCACACACTAGACACACACACACCAGTCACACACTAGACACATGATACATACACACCAGTCACACACTAGACACATGATACATACACACCAGTCACACACTACACACATGACACACCAGTCACACACTAGACACATGATACATACACACCAGTCACATACTAGACACATGACACACCAGTCACACACTAGACACATACACACCAGTCACACACTAGACATATACACACCAGTCACACACTAGACACCTACAAACCAGTCACACACTAGACACACACACACCAGTCACACACTAGACACATGATACATACACACCAGTCACACACTAGACACACACACACCAGTCACACACTAGACACATGATACATACACACCAGTCACACACTACACACATGATACATACACACCAGTCACACACTAGACACCTACACACCAGTCACACACTAGACACATGATACATACACACCAGTCACACACTAGACACCTACACACCAGTCACACACTAGACACATGATACATACACACCAGTCACACACTAGACACACACACACCAGTCACACACTAGACACATGATACATACACACCAGTCACACACTAGACACATGATACATACACACCAGTCACACACTAGACACATGACACACCAGTCACACACTAGACACATGATACATACACACCAGTCACACACTAGACACATGACACACCAGTCACATACTAGACATATACACACCAGTCACACACTAGACACCTACAAACCAGTCACACACTAGACACACACACACCAGTCACACACTAGACACATGATACATACACACCAGTCACACACTAGACACACACACACCAGTCACACACTAGACACATGATACATACACACCAGTCACACACTAGACACCTACACACCAGTCACACACTAGACACATGATACATACACACCAGTCACACACTAGACACATACACACCAGTCACACACTAGACACATGACACACCAGTCACACACTAGACACATACACACCAGTCACACACTAGACATATACACACCAGTCACACACTAGACACCTACAAACCAGTCACACACTAGACACACACACACCAGTCACACACTAGACACATGATACATACACACCAGTCACACACTAGACACACACACACCAGTCACACACTAGACACATGATACATACACACCAGTCACACACTAGACACATGATACATACACACCAGTCACACACTAGACACACACACACCAGTCACACACTAGACACACACACACCAGTCACACACTAGACACATGATACATACACACCAGTCACACACTAGACACATGATACATACACACCAGTCACACACTAGACACCTACACACCAGTCACACACTAGACACATGATACATACACACCAGTCACACACTAGACACCTACACACCAGTCACACACTAGACACATGATACATACACACCAGTCACACACTAGACACACACACACCAGTCACACACTAGACACATGATACATACACACCAGTCACACACTAGACACATGATACATACACACCAGTCACACACTAGACACATGATACATACACACCAGTCACACACTAGACACATACACACCAGTCACACACTAGACACACATACACCAGTCACACACTAGACACATGATACATACACACCAGTCACACACTAGACACCTACACACCAGTCACACACTAGACACATGATACATACACACCAGTCACACACTAGACACATACACACCAGTCACACACTAGACACATGATACATACACACCAGTCACACACTAGACACATACACACCAGTCACACACTAGACACATGATACATACACACCAGTCACACACTAGACACATGATACATACACACCAGTCACACACTAGACACATGATACATACACACCAGTCACACACTAGACACATGACACACCAGTCACACACTAGACACATACACACCAGTCACACACTAGACATATACACACCAGTCACACACTAGACACCTACAAACCAGTCACACACTAGACACACACACACCAGTCACACACTAGACACATGATACATACACACCAGTCACACACTAGACACACACACACCAGTCACACACTAGACACATGATACATACACACCAGTCACACACTAGACACATGATACATACACACCAGTCACACACTAGACACATGATACATACACACCAGTCACACACTAGACACATGATACATACACACCAGTCACACACTAGACACATGACACACCAGTCACACACTAGACACATGATACATACACACCAGTCACACACTAGACACATGACACACCAGTCACATACTAGACATATACACACCAGTCACACACTAGACACCTACAAACCAGTCACACACTAGACACACACACACCAGTCACACACGAGACACATGATACATACACACCAGTCACACACTAGACACACACACACCAGTCACACACTAGACACATACACACCAGTCACACACTAGACACACATACACCAGTCACACACTAGACACATGATACATACACACCAGTCACACACTAGACACCTACACACCAGTCACACACTAGACACATGATACATACACACCAGTCACACACTAGACACCTACACACCAGTCACACACTAGACACATGATACATACACACCAGTCACACACTAGACACACACACACCAGTCACACACTAGACACATGATACATACACACCAGTCACACACTAGACACATGATACATACACACCAGTCACACACTAGACACATGACACACCAGTCACACACTAGACACATGATACATACACACCAGTCACATACTAGACACATGACACACCAGTCACACACTAGACACATACACACCAGTCACACACTAGACATATACACACCAGTCACACACTAGACACCTACAAACCAGTCACACACTAGACACATGATACATACACACCAGTCACACACTAGACACACACACACCAGTCACACACTAGACACATGATACATACACACCAGTCACACACTAGACACATGATACATACACACCAGTCACACACTACACACATGACACACCAGTCACACACTAGACACATGATACATACACACCAGTCACATACTAGACACATGACACACCAGTCACACACTAGACACATACACACCAGTCACACACTAGACATATACACACCAGTCACACACTAGACACCTACAAACCAGTCACACACTAGACACACACACACCAGTCACACACTAGACACATGATACATACACACCAGTCACACACTAGACACACACACACCAGTCACACACTAGACACATGATACATACACACCAGTCACACACTAGACACATGATACATACACACCAGTCACACACTAGACACCTACACACCAGTCACACACTAGACACATGATACATACACACCAGTCACACACTAGACACCTACACACCAGTCACACACTAGACACATGATACATACACACCAGTCACACACTAGACACACACACACCAGTCACACACTAGACACATGATACATACACACCAGTCACACACTAGACACATGATACATACACACCAGTCACACACTAGACACATGACACACCAGTCACACACTAGACACATGATACATACACACCAGTCACACACTAGACACATACACACCAGTCACATACTAGACATATACACACCAGTCACACACTAGACACCTACAAACCAGTCACACACTAGACACACACACACCAGTCACACACTAGACACATGATACATACACACCAGTCACACACTAGACACACACACACCAGTCACACACTAGACACATGATACATACACACCAGTCACACACTAGACACCTACACACCAGTCACACACTAGACACATGATACATACACACCAGTCACACACTAGACACATACACACCAGTCACACACTAGACACATGACACACCAGTCACACACTAGACACATACACACCAGTCACACACTAGACATATACACACCAGTCACACACTAGACACCTACAAACCAGTCACACACTAGACACACACACACCAGTCACACACTAGACACATGATACATACACACCAGTCACACACTAGACACACACACACCAGTCACACACTAGACACATGATACATACACACCAGTCACACACTAGACACATGATACATACACACCAGTCACACACTAGACACACACACACCAGTCACACACTAGACACACACACACCAGTCACACACTAGACACATGATACATACACACCAGTCACACACTAGACACATGATACATACACACCAGTCACACACTAGACACCTACACACCAGTCACACACTAGACACATGATACATACACACCAGTCACACACTAGACACCTACACACCAGTCACACACTAGACACATGATACATACACACCAGTCACACACTAGACACATACACACCAGTCACACACTAGACACATACACACCAGTCACACACTAGACACACACACACCAGTCACACACTAGACACATGATACATACACACCAGTCACACACTAGACACATGATACATACACACCAGTCACACACTAGACACATGATACATACACACCAGTCACACACTAGACACATGATACATACACACCAGTCACACACTAGACACATACACACCAGTCACACACTAGACACATACACACCAGTCACACACTAGACACACATACACCAGTCACACACTAGACACATGATACATACACACCAGTCACACACTAGACACCTACACACCAGTCACACACTAGACACATGATACATACACACCAGTCACACACTAGACACATACACACCAGTCACACACTAGACACATGATACATACACACCAGTCACACACTAGACACATACACACCAGTCACACACTAGACACATGATACATACACACCAGTCACACACTAGACACATGATACATACACACCAGTCACACACTAGACACATGATACATACACACCAGTCACACACTAGACACATGACACACCAGTCACACACTAGACACATACACACCAGTCACACACTAGACATATACACACCAGTCACACACTAGACACCTACAAACCAGTCACACACTAGACACACACACACCAGTCACACACTAGACACATGATACATACACACCAGTCACACACTAGACACACACACACCAGTCACACACTAGACACATGATACATACACACCAGTCACACACTAGACACATGATACATACACACCAGTCACACACTAGACACATGATACATACACACCAGTCACACACTAGACACATGATACATACACACCAGTCACACACTAGACACATGACACACCAGTCACACACTAGACACATGATACATACACACCAGTCACACACTAGACACATGACACACCAGTCACATACTAGACATATACACACCAGTCACACACTAGACACCTACAAACCAGTCACACACTAGACACACACACACCAGTCACACACGAGACACATGATACATACACACCAGTCACACACTAGACACACACACACCAGTCACACACTAGACACATACACACCAGTCACACACTAGACACACATACACCAGTCACACACTAGACACATGATACATACACACCAGTCACACACTAGACACCTACACACCAGTCACACACTAGACACATGATACATACACACCAGTCACACACTAGACACCTACACACCAGTCACACACTAGACACATGATACATACACACCAGTCACACACTAGACACACACACACCAGTCACACACTAGACACATGATACATACACACCAGTCACACACTAGACACATGATACATACACACCAGTCACACACTAGACACATGACACACCAGTCACACACTAGACACATGATACATACACACCAGTCACATACTAGACACATGACACACCAGTCACACACTAGACACATACACACCAGTCACACACTAGACATATACACACCAGTCACACACTAGACACCTACAAACCAGTCACACACTAGACACACACACACCAGTCACACACTAGACACATGATACATACACACCAGTCACACACTAGACACACACACACCAGTCACACACTAGACACATGATACATACACACCAGTCACACACTAGACACATGATACATACACACCAGTCACACACTAGACACCTACACACCAGTCACACACTAGACACATGATACATACACACCAGTCACACACTAGACACCTACACACCAGTCACACACCAGACACATGATACATACACACCAGTCACACACTAGACACACACACACCAGTCACACACTAGACACATGATACATACACACCAGTCACACACTAGACACATGATACATACACACCAGTCACACACTAGACACATGACACACCAGTCACACACTAGACACATGATACATACACACCAGTCACACACTAGACACATGACACACCAGTCACATACTAGACATATACACACCAGTCACACACTAGACACCTACAAACCAGTCACACACTAGACACACACACACCAGTCACACACTAGACACATGATACATACACACCAGTCACACACTAGACACACACACACCAGTCACACACTAGACACATGATACATACACACCAGTCACACACTAGACACATGATACATACACACCAGTCACACACTAGACACACACACACCAGTCACACACTAGACACACACACACCAGTCACACACTAGACACCAGACACATACACACCAGTCACACACTAGACACATGATACATACACACCAGTCACACACTAGACACATGATACATACACACCAGTCACACACTAGACACATGATACATACACACCAGTCACACACTAGACACATGATACATACACACCAGTCACATACTAGACACATGACACACCAGTCAGTCACACACTAGACACATACACACCAGTCACACACTAGACACCAGACACATACACACCAGACACACACTAGACACATACACACCAGTCACACACTAGACACATGATACATACACACCAGTAACACACAAGACACATGATACATACACACCAGTCACACACTAGACACCTACACACCAGTCACACACCAGACAAATACACACCAGTCACACACTAGACACCTACACACCAGTCACACACTAGACACATGATACATACACACCAGTCACACACTAGACACATACACACCAGTCACACACTAGACACATGATACATACACACCAGTCACACACTAGACACATACACACCAGTCACACACTAGACACATGATACATACACACCAGTCACACACTAGACACATGATACATACACACCAGTCACACACTAGACACATGATACATACACACCAGTCACACACTAGACACATGATACATACACACCAGTCACACACTAGACACCTACACACCAGTCACACACCAGACAAATACACACCAGTCACACACTAGACACCTACACACCAGTCACACACTAGACACCTACAAACCAGTCACACACTAGACACACACACACCAGTCACACACGAGACACATGATACATACACACCAGTCACACACTAGACACACACACACCAGTCACACACTAGACACATACACACCAGTCACACACTAGACACACATACACCAGTCACACACTAGACACATGATACATACACACCAGTCACACACTAGACACATGATACATACACACCAGTCACACACTAGACACACACACACCAGTCACACACTAGACACACACACACCAGTCACACACTAGACACATGATACATACACACCAGTCACACACTAGACACATGATACATACACACCAGTCACACACTAGACACCTACACACCAGTCACACACTAGACACATGATACATACACACCAGTCACACACTAGACACCTACACACCAGTCACACACTAGACACATGATACATACACACCAGTCACACACTAGACACACACACACCAGTCACACACTAGACACATGATACATACACACCAGTCACACACTAGACACATGATACATACACACCAGTCACACACTAGACACATGATACATACACACCAGTCACACACTAGACACATACACACCAGTCACACACTAGACACACATACACCAGTCACACACTAGACACTCACACACCAGTCACACACTAGACACATGATACATACACACCAGTCACACACTAGACACATGATACATACACACCAGTCACACACTAGACACATGATACATACACACCAGTCACACACTAGACACCTACACACCAGTCACACACCAGACAAATACACACCAGTCACACACTAGACACCTACACACCAGTCACACACTAGACACATGATACATACACACCAGTCACACACTAGACACACACACACCAGTCACACACTAGACACATGATACATACACACCAGTCACACACTAGACACATGATACATACACACCAGTCACACACTAGACACATGACACACCAGTCACACACTAGACACATGATACATACACACCAGTCACATACTAGACACATGACACACCAGTCACACACTAGACACATACACACCAGTCACACACTAGACATATACACACCAGTCACACACTAGACACCTACAAACCAGTCACACACTAGACACACACACACCAGTCACACACTAGACACATGATACATACACACCAGTCACACACTAGACACACACACACCAGTCACACACTAGACACATGATACATACACACCAGTCACACACTAGACACATGATACATACACACCAGTCACACACTAGACACCTACACACCAGTCACACACTAGACACATGATACATACACACCAGTCACACACTAGACACCTACACACCAGTCACACACTAGACACATGATACATACACACCAGTCACACACTAGACACACACACACCAGTCACACACTAGACACATGATACATACACACCAGTCACACACTAGACACATGATACATACACACCAGTCACACACTAGACACATGACACACCAGTCACACACTAGACATATACACACCAGTCACACACTAGACACCTACAAACCAGTCACACACTAGACACACACACACCAGTCACACACTAGACACATGATACATACACACCAGTCACACACTAGACACATGATACATACACACCAGTCACACACTAGACACACACACACCAGTCACACACTAGACACACACACACCAGTCACACACTAGACACCAGACACATACACACCAGTCACACACTAGACACATGATACATACACACCAGTCACACACTAGACACATGATACATACACACCAGTCACACACTAGACACATGATACATACACACCAGTCACACACTAGACACATGATACATACACACCAGTCACACACTAGACACATGACACACCAGTCACACACTAGACACATACACACCAGTCACACACTAGACATATACACACCAGTCACACACTAGACACCTACAAACCAGTCACACACTAGACACACACACACCAGTCACACACTAGACACATGATACATACACACCAGTCACACACTAGACACACACACACCAGTCACACACTAGACACATGATACATACACACCAGTCACACACTAGACACATGATACATACACACCAGTCACACACTAGACACATGATACATACACACCAGTCACACACTAGACACATGATACATACACACCAGTCACACACTAGACACATGACACACCAGTCACACACTAGACACATGATACATACACACCAGTCACACACTAGACACATGACACACCAGTCACATACTAGACATATACACACCAGTCACACACTAGACACCTACAAACCAGTCACACACTAGACACACACACACCAGTCACACACGAGACACATGATACATACACACCAGTCACACACTAGACACACACACACCAGTCACACACTAGACACATACACACCAGTCACACACTAGACACACATACACCAGTCACACACTAGACACATGATACATACACACCAGTCACACACTAGACACCTACACACCAGTCACACACTAGACACATGATACATACACACCAGTCACACACTAGACACCTACACACCAGTCACACACTAGACACATGATACATACACACCAGTCACACACTAGACACACACACACCAGTCACACACTAGACACATGATACATACACACCAGTCACACACTAGACACATGATACATACACACCAGTCACACACTAGACACATGACACACCAGTCACACACTAGACACATGATACATACACACCAGTCACATACTAGACACATGACACACCAGTCACACACTAGACACATACACACCAGTCACACACTAGACATATACACACCAGTCACACACTAGACACCTACAAACCAGTCACACACTAGACACACACACACCAGTCACACACTAGACACATGATACATACACACCAGTCACACACTAGACACACACACACCAGTCACACACTAGACACATGATACATACACACCAGTCACACACTAGACACATGATACATACACACCAGTCACACACTAGACACCTACACACCAGTCACACACTAGACACATGATACATACACACCAGTCACACACTAGACACCTACACACCAGTCACACACCAGACACATGATACATACACACCAGTCACACACTAGACACACACACACCAGTCACACACTAGACACATGATACATACACACCAGTCACACACTAGACACATGATACATACACACCAGTCACACACTAGACACATGACACACCAGTCACACACTAGACACATGATACATACACACCAGTCACACACTAGACACATGACACACCAGTCACATACTAGACATATACACACCAGTCACACACTAGACACCTACAAACCAGTCACACACTAGACACACACACACCAGTCACACACTAGACACATGATACATACACACCAGTCACACACTAGACACACACACACCAGTCACACACTAGACACATGATACATACACACCAGTCACACACTAGACACATGATACATACACACCAGTCACACACTAGACACACACACACCAGTCACACACTAGACACACACACACCAGTCACACACTAGACACCAGACACATACACACCAGTCACACACTAGACACATGATACATACACACCAGTCACACACTAGACACATGATACATACACACCAGTCACACACTAGACACATGATACATACACACCAGTCACACACTAGACACATGATACATACACACCAGTCACATACTAGACACATGACACACCAGTCAGTCACACACTAGACACATACACACCAGTCACACACTAGACACCAGACACATACACACCAGACACACACTAGACACATACACACCAGTCACACACTAGACACATGATACATACACACCAGTAACACACAAGACACATGATACATACACACCAGTCACACACTAGACACCTACACACCAGTCACACACCAGACAAATACACACCAGTCACACACTAGACACCTACACACCAGTCACACACTAGACACATGATACATACACACCAGTCACACACTAGACACATACACACCAGTCACACACTAGACACATGATACATACACACCAGTCACACACTAGACACATACACACCAGTCACACACTAGACACATGATACATACACACCAGTCACACACTAGACACATGATACATACACACCAGTCACACACTAGACACATGATACATACACACCAGTCACACACTAGACACATGATACATACACACCAGTCACACACTAGACACCTACACACCAGTCACACACCAGACAAATACACACCAGTCACACACTAGACACCTACACACCAGTCACACACTAGACACCTACAAACCAGTCACACACTAGACACACACACACCAGTCACACACGAGACACATGATACATACACACCAGTCACACACTAGACACACACACACCAGTCACACACTAGACACATACACACCAGTCACACACTAGACACACATACACCAGTCACACACTAGACACATGATACATACACACCAGTCACACACTAGACACATGATACATACACACCAGTCACACACTAGACACACACACACCAGTCACACACTAGACACACACACACCAGTCACACACTAGACACATGATACATACACACCAGTCACACACTAGACACATGATACATACACACCAGTCACACACTAGACACCTACACACCAGTCACACACTAGACACATGATACATACACACCAGTCACACACTAGACACCTACACACCAGTCACACACTAGACACATGATACATACACACCAGTCACACACTAGACACACACACACCAGTCACACACTAGACACATGATACATACACACCAGTCACACACTAGACACATGATACATACACACCAGTCACACACTAGACACATGATACATACACACCAGTCACACACTAGACACATACACACCAGTCACACACTAGACACACATACACCAGTCACACACTAGACACTCACACACCAGTCACACACTAGACACATGATACATACACACCAGTCACACACTAGACACATGATACATACACACCAGTCACACACTAGACACATGATACATACACACCAGTCACACACTAGACACCTACACACCAGTCACACACCAGACAAATACACACCAGTCACACACTAGACACCTACACACCAGTCACACACTAGACACATGATACATACACACCAGTCACACACTAGACACACACACACCAGTCACACACTAGACACATGATACATACACACCAGTCACACACTAGACACATGATACATACACACCAGTCACACACTAGACACATGACACACCAGTCACACACTAGACACATGATACATACACACCAGTCACATACTAGACACATGACACACCAGTCACACACTAGACACATACACACCAGTCACACACTAGACATATACACACCAGTCACACACTAGACACCTACAAACCAGTCACACACTAGACACACACACACCAGTCACACACTAGACACATGATACATACACACCAGTCACACACTAGACACACACACACCAGTCACACACTAGACACATGATACATACACACCAGTCACACACTAGACACATGATACATACACACCAGTCACACACTAGACACCTACACACCAGTCACACACTAGACACATGATACATACACACCAGTCACACACTAGACACCTACACACCAGTCACACACTAGACACATGATACATACACACCAGTCACACACTAGACACACACACACCAGTCACACACTAGACACATGATACATACACACCAGTCACACACTAGACACATGATACATACACACCAGTCACACACTAGACACATGACACACCAGTCACACACTAGACATATACACACCAGTCACACACTAGACACCTACAAACCAGTCACACACTAGACACACACACACCAGTCACACACTAGACACATGATACATACACACCAGTCACACACTAGACACATGATACATACACACCAGTCACACACTAGACACACACACACCAGTCACACACTAGACACACACACACCAGTCACACACTAGACACCAGACACATACACACCAGTCACACACTAGACACATGATACATACACACCAGTCACACACTAGACACATGATACATACACACCAGTCACACACTAGACACATGATACATACACACCAGTCACACACTAGACACATGATACATACACACCAGTCACATACTAGACACATGACACACCAGTCAGTCACACACTAGACACATACACACCAGTCACACACTAGACACACATACACCAGTCACACACTAGACACATGATACATACACACCAGTCACACACTAGACACATGATACATACACACCAGTCACACACTAGACACACACACACCAGTCACACACTAGACACACACACACCAGTCACACACTAGACACATGATACATACACACCAGTCACACACTAGACACATACACACCAGTCACACACTAGACACATACACACCAGTCACACACTAGACACACACACACCAGTCACACACTAGACACATGATACATACACACCAGTCACACACTAGACACATGATACATACACACCAGTCACACACTAGACACATGACACACCAGTCACACACTAGACACATGATACATACACACCAGTCACACACTACACATGACACACCAGTCACATACTAGACATATACACACCAGTCACACACTAGACACCTACAAACCAGTCACACACTAGACACCAGACACATACACACCAGACACACACTAGACACATACACACCAGTCACACACTAGACACATGATACATACACACCAGTCACACACTAGACACATGATACATACACACCAGTCACATACTAGACACATGACACACCAGTCACACACTAGACACATACACACCAGTCACACACTAGACATATACACACCAGTCACACACTAGACACCTACAAACCAGTCACACACTAGACACACACACACCAGTCACACACTAGACACATGATACATACACACCAGTCACACACTAGACACATACACACCAGTCACACACTAGACACATGATACATACACACCAGTCACACACTAGACACATGACACACCAGTCACACACTAGACACATGATACATACACACCAGTCACATACTAGACACATGACACACCAGTCACACACTAGACACATGATACATACACACCAGTCACACACTAGACACATGATACATACACACCAGTCACACACTAGACACATGACACACCAGTCACACACTAGACACATGATACATACACACCAGTCACACACTACACATGACACACCAGTCACATACTAGACATATACACACCAGTCACACACTAGACACCTACAAACCAGTCACACACTAGACACCAGACACATACACACCAGACACACACTAGACACATACACACCAGTCACACACTAGACACATGATACATACACACCAGTCACACACTAGACACATGATACATACACACCAGTCACACACTAGACACCTACACACCAGTCACACACCAGACAAATACACACCAGTCACACACTAGACACCTACACACCAGTCACACACTAAACACATGATACATACACACCAGTCACACACTAGACACATACACACCAGTCACACACTAGACACATGATACATACACACCAGTCACACACTAGACACATACACACCAGTCACACACTAGACACATGATACATACACACCAGTCACACACTAGACACATGATACATACACACCAGTCACACACTAGACACATGATACATACACACCAGTCACACACTAGACACATGATACATACACACCAGTCACACACTAGACACCAACACACCAGTCACACACCAGACAAATACACACCAGTCACACACTAGACACCTACACACCAGTCACACACTAGACACATGATACATACACACCAGTCACACACTAGACACATACACACCAGTCACACACTAGACACATGATACATACACACCAGTCACACACTAGACACATACACACCAGTCACACACTAGACACCTACAAACCAGTCACACACTAGACACACACACACCAGTCACACACTAGACACATGATACATACACACCAGTCACACACTAGACACATGATACATACACACCAGTCACACACTAGACACACACACACCAGTCACACACTAGACACATGATACATACACACCAGTCACACACTAGACACACAGACACCAGTCACACACTAGACACATGATACATACACACCAGTCACACACTAGACACATGATACATACACACCAGTCACACACTAGACACATGACACACCAGTCACACACTAGACACATGATACATACACACCAGTCACATACTAGACACATGACACACCAGTCACACACTAGACACATACACACCAGTCACACACTAGACATATACACACCAGTCACACACTAGACACCTACAAACCAGTCACACACTAGACACACACACACCAGTCACACACTAGACACATGATACATACACACCAGTCACACACTAGACACACACACACCAGTCACACACTAGACACATGATACATACACACCAGTCACACACTAGACACATGATACATACACACCAGTCACACACTAGACACATGATACATACACACCAGTCACACACTAGACACATGATACATACACACCAGTCACACACTAGACACATGATACATACACACCAGTCACATACTAGACACATGACACACCAGTCACACACTAGACACATGATACATACACACCAGTCACACACTAGACACATGACACACCAGTCACATACTAGACATATACACACCAGTCACACACTAGACACCTACACACCAGTCACACACTAGACACATGATACATACACACCAGTCACACACTAGACACATACACACCAGTCACACACTAGACACATGATACATACACACCAGTCACACACTAGACACATACACACCAGTCACACACTAGACACATGATACATACACACCAGTCACACACTAGACACATACACACCAGTCACACACTAGACACATGATACATACACACCAGTCACACACTAGACACATACACACCAGTCACACACTAGACACATGATACATACACACCAGTCACACACTAGACACATGATACATACACACCAGTCACACACTAGACACATGACACACCAGTCACACACTAGACACATGATACATACACACCAGTCACACACTAGACACATGATACATACACACCAGTCACACACTAGACACATGACACACCAGTCACACACTAGACACCTACACACCAGTGACACACTAGACACATGATACATACACACCAGTCACACACTAGACACATGATACATACACACCAGTCACATACTAGACACATGACACACCAGTCACACACTAGACACATGATACATACACACCAGTCACATACTAGACACATGACACACCAGTCACACACTAGACACATACACACCAGTCACACACTAGACATATACACACCAGTCACACACTAGACACCTACAAACCAGTCACACACTAGACACCAGACACATACACACCAGACACACACTAGACACATACACACCAGTCACACACTAGACACATGATACATACACACCAGTCACACACTAGACACATGATACATACACACCAGTCACACACTAGACACATACACACCAGTCACACACTAGACACTCACACACCAGTCACACACTAGACACATGATACATACACACCAGTCACACACTAGACACATACACACCAGTCACACACTAGAAACCTACACACCAGTCACACACTAAACACATGATACATACACACCAGTCACACACTAGACACATACACACCAGTCACACACTAGACACATGATACATACACACCAGTCACACACTAGACACATGATACATACACACCAGTCACACACTAGACACATACACACCAGTCACACACTAAACACCTACACACCAGTCACACACTAGACACATGATACATACACACCAGTCACACACTAGACACATACACACCAGTCACACACTAGACACATGATACATACACACCAGTCACACACTAGACACATGATACATACACACCAGTCACACACTAGACACACACACACCAGTCACACACTAGACATATACACACCAGTCACACACTAGACACCTACAAACCAGTCACACACTAGACACCAGACACATACACACCAGTCACACACTAGATACATACACACCAGTCACACACTAGACACATGATACATACACACCAGTCACACACTAGACACATGATACATACACACCAGTCACACACTAGACACATGATACATACACACCAGTCACACACTAGACACATGATACATACACACCAGTCACACACTAGACACATACACACCAGTCACACACTAAACACCTACACACCAGTCACACACTAGACACATGATACATACACACCAGTCACACACTAGACACATACACACCAGTCACACACTAGACACATGATACATACACACCAGTCACACACTAGACACATACACACCAGTCACACACTAGACACATGATACATACACACCAGTCACACACTAGACACATGATACATACACACCAGTCACACACTAGACACATACACACCAGTCACACACTAGACACATGACACACCAGTCACACACTAGACACCTACACACCAGTGACACACTAGACACATGATACATACACACCAGTCACCCACTAGACACATGATACATACACACCAGTCACATACTAGACACATGACACACCAGTCACACACTAGACACATGATACATACACACCAGTCACATACTAGACACATGACACACCAGTCACACACTAGACACATACACACCAGTCACACACTAGACATATACACACCAGTCACACACTAGACACCTACAAACCAGTCACACACTAGACACCAGACACATACACACCAGACACACACTAGACACATACACACCAGTCACACACTAGACACATGATACATACACACCAGTCACACACTAGACACATGATACATACACACCAGTCACACACTAGACACATACACACCAGTCACACACTAGACACCAGACACATACACACCAGACACACACTAGACACATACACACCAGTCACACACTAGACAGATGATACATACACACCAGTCACACACTAGACACATACACACCAGTCACACACTAGACACTCACACACCAGTCACACACTAGACACATGATACATACACACCAGTCACACACTAGACACCTACACACCAGTCACACACTAGACACCTACACACCAGTCACACACTAAACACATGATACATACACACCAGTCACACACTAGACACATACACACCAGTCACACACTAGACACATGATACATACACACCAGTCACACACTAGACACATACACACCAGTCACACACTAGACACATGATACATACACACCAGTCACACACTAGACACATACACACCAGTCACACACTAGACACTCACACACCAGTCACACACTAGACACATGATACATACACACCAGTCACACACTAGACACATACACACCAGTCACACACTAGAAACCTACACACCAGTCACACACTAAACACATGATACATACACACCAGTCACACACTAGACACATACACACCAGTCACACACTAGACACTCACACACCAGTCACACACTAGACACATGACACACACACACCAGTCACACACTAGACACCTACACACCAGTCACACACTAGACACCTACACACCAGTCACACACTAGACACCTACACACCAGTCACACACTAGACACATGATACATACACACCAGTCACACACTAGACACATACACACCAGTCACACACTAGACACATGATACATACACACCAGTCACACACTAGACACATGACACACCAGTCACATACTAGACATATACACACCAGTCACACACTAGACACCTACAAACCAGTCACACACTAGACACACACACACCAGTCACACTAGACACATGATACATACACACCAGTCACACACTAGACACACACACACCAGTCACACACTAGACACATACACACCAGTCACACACTAGACACCAGACACATACACACCAGTCACACACTAGACACATGATACATACACACCAGTCACACACTAGACACATACACACCAGTCACACACTAGACACCTACACACCAGTCACACACTAGACACATGATACATACACACCAGTCACACACTAGACACATACACACCAGTCACACACTAGACACATACACACCAGTCACACACTAGACACACATACACCAGTCACACACTAGACACCAGACACATACACACCAGTCACACACTAGACACATGATACATACACACCAGTCACACACTAGACACATGACACACCAGTCACACACTAGACACATGATACATACACACCAGTCACACACTAGACACCTACACACCAGTCACACACTAGACACATGATACATACACACCAGTCACACACTAGACACCTACACACCAGTCACACACTAGACACATGATACATACACACCAGTCACACACTAGACACCTACACACCAGTCACACACTAGACACATGATACATACACACCAGTCACACACTAGACACCTACACACTAGTCACACACTAGACACATGATACATACACACCAGTCACACACTAGACTCATGACACATACACACCAGTCACACACTAGACACATACACACCAGTCACACACTAGACACATGATACATACACACCAGTCACACACTAGACACACACACACCAGTCACACACTAGACACATGATACATACACACCAGTCACACACTAGACACATGATACATACACACCAGTCACACACTAGACACATGACACACCAGTCACACACTAGACACATGATACATACACACCAGTCACATACTAGACACATGACACACCAGTCACACACTAGACACATACACACCAGTCACACACTAGACATATACACACCAGTCACACACTAGACACCTACAAACCAGTCACACACTAGACACACACACACCAGTCACACACTAGACACATACACACCAGTCACACACTAGACACATACACACCAGTCACACACTAGACACTCACACACCAGTCACACACTAGACACATGATACATACACACCAGTCACACACTAGACACATACACACCAGTCACACACTAGAAACCTACACACCAGTCACACACTAAACACATGATACATACACACCAGTCACACACTAGACACATACACACCAGTCACACACTAGACACTCACACACCAGTCACACACTAGACACATGACACACACACACCAGTCACACACTAGACACCTACACACCAGTCACACACTAGACACCTACACACCAGTCACACACTAGACACCTACACACCAGTCACACACTAGACACATGATACATACACACCAGTCACACACTAGACACATACACACCAGTCACACACTAGACACATGATACATACACACCAGTCACACACTAGACACATGACACACCAGTCACATACTAGACATATACACACCAGTCACACACTAGACACCTACAAACCAGTCACACACTAGACACACACACACCAGTCACACACTAGACACATACACACCAGTCACACACTAGACACTCACACACCAGTCACACACTAGACACATGATACATACACACCAGTCACACACTAGACTCATGACACATACACACCAGTCACACACTAGACACATGATACATACACACCAGTCACACACTAGACACATACACACCAGTCACACACTAGACACATGATACATACACACCAGTCACACACTAGACACATACACACCAGTCACACACTAGACACATACACACCAGTCACACACTAGACACACATACACCAGTCACACACTAGACACCAGACACATACACACCAGTCACACACTAGACACATGATACATACACACCAGTCACACACTAGACACATGACACACCAGTCACACACTAGACACATGATACATACACACCAGTCACACACTAGACACCTACACACCAGTCACACACTAGACACATGATACATACACACCAGTCACACACTAGACACCTACACACCAGTCACACACTAGACACATGATACATACACACCAGTCACACACTAGACACATACACACCAGTCACACACTAGAAACCTACACACCAGTCACACACTAAACACATGATACATACACACCAGTCACACACTAGACACATACACACCAGTCACACACTAGACACTCACACACCAGTCACACACTAGACACATGACACACACACACCAGTCACACACTAGACACCTACACACCAGTCACACACTAGACACCTACACACCAGTCACACACTAGACACCTACACACCAGTCACACACTAGACACATGATACATACACACCAGTCACACACTAGACACATACACACCAGTCACACACTAGACACATGATACATACACACCAGTCACACACTAGACACATGACACACCAGTCACATACTAGACATATACACACCAGTCACACACTAGACACCTACAAACCAGTCACACACTAGACACACACACACCAGTCACACACTAGAAACCTACACACCAGTCACACACTAAACACATGATACATACACACCAGTCACACACTAGACACATACACACCAGTCACACACTAGACACTCACACACCAGTCACACACTAGACACATGACACACACACACCAGTCACACACTAGACACCTACACACCAGTCACACACCAGACAAATACACACCAGTCACACACTAGACACATGATACATACACACCAGTCACACACTAGACACATGATACATACACACCAGTCACACACTAGACACATGATACATACACACCAGTCACACACTAGACACATACACACCAGTCACACACTAGACACATGATACATACACACCAGTCACACACTAGACACATGATACATACACACCAGTCACACACTAGACACATGACACACCAGTCACACACTAGACACATGATACATACACACCAGTCACATACTAGACACATGACACACCAGTCACACACTAGACACATACACACCAGTCACACACTAGACATATACACACCAGTCACACACTAGACACCTACAAACCAGTCACACACTAGACACACACACACCAGTCACACACTAGACACATGATACATACACACCAGTCACACACTAGACACACACACACCAGTCACACACTAGACACATGATACATAGACACCAGTCACACACTAGACACATGATACATACACACCAGTCACACACTAGACACCTACACACCAGTCACACACTAGACACATGATACATACACACCAGTCACACACTAGACACCTACACACCAGTCACACACTAGACACATGATACATACACACCAGTCACACACTAGACACACACACACCAGTCACACACTAGACACATGATACATACACACCAGTCACACACTAGACACATGATACATACACACCAGTCACACACTAGACACATGACACACCAGTCACACACTAGACACATGATACATACACACCAGTCACACACTAGACACATGACACACCAGTCACATACTAGACATATACACACCAGTCACACACTAGACACCTACAAACCAGTCACACACTAGACACACACACACCAGTCACACACTAGACACATGATACATACACACCAGTCACACACTAGACACACACACACCAGTCACACACTAGACACATGATACATACACACCAGTCACACACTAGACACATGATACATACACACCAGTCACACACTAGACACATGACACACCAGTCACACACTAGACACATGATACATACACACCAGTCACATACTAGACACATGACACACCAGTCACACACTAGACACATACACACCAGTCACACACTAGACATATACACACCAGTCACACACTAGACACCTACAAACCAGTCACACACTAGACACCTACAAACCAGTCACACACTAGACACACACACACCAGTCACACACTAGACACATGATACATACACACCAGTCACACACTAGACACATGATACATACACACCAGTCACACACTAGACACATGATACATACACACCAGTCACACACTAGACACATGATACATACACACCAGTCACATACTAGACACATGACACACCAGTCAGTCACACACTAGACACATACACACCAGTCACACACTAGACATATACACACCAGTCACACACTAGACACCAGACACATACACACCAGACACACACTAGACACATACACACCAGTCACACACTAGACACATGATACATACACACCAGTCACACACTAGACACCTACACACCAGTCACACACCAGACAAATACACACCAGTCACACACTAGACACATGATACATACACACCAGTCACACACTAGACACATGATACATACACACCAGTCACACACTAGACACATGATACATACACACCAGTCACACACTAGACACATACACACCAGTCACACACTAGACACATGATACATACACACCAGTCACACACTAGACACATGATACATACACACCAGTCACACACTAGACACATACACACCAGTCACACACTAGACACTCACACACCAGTCACACACTAGACACATGATACATACACACCAGTCACACACTAGACACATACACACCAGTCACACACTAGACACCTACACACCAGTCACACACTAAACACATGATACATACACACCAGTCACACACTAGACACATACACACCAGTCACACACTAGACACATGATACATACACACCAGTCACACACTAGACACATACACACCAGTCACACACTAGACACATGATACATACACACCAGTCACACACTAGACACATACACACCAGTCACACACTAGACATATACACACCAGTCACACACTAGACACCAGACACATACACACCAGTCACACACTAGACACATACACACCAGTCACACACTAGACACATGATACATACACACCAGTCACACACTAGACACATGATACATACACACCAGTCACACACTAGACACCTACACACCAGTCACACACCAGACAAATACACACCAGTCACACACTAGACACATGATACATACACACCAGTCACACACTAGACACATGATACATACACACCAGTCACACACTAGACACATGATACATACACACCAGTCACATACTAGACACATGACACACCAGTCAGTCACACACTAGACACATACACACCAGTCACACACTAGACATATACACACCAGTCACACACTAGACACCAGACACATACACACCAGACACACACTAGACACATACACACCAGTCACACACTAGACACATGATACATACACACCAGTCACACACTAGACACACATACACCAGTCACACACTAGACACATGATACATACACACCAGTCACACACTAGACACCTACACACCAGTCACACACTAGACACATGATACATACACACCAGTCACACACTAGACACCTACACACCAGTCACACACTAGACACATGATACATACACACCAGTCACACACTAGACACACACACACCAGTCACACACTAGACACATGATACATACACACCAGTCACACACTAGACACATGATACATACACACCAGTCACACACTAGACACATGACACACCAGTCACACACTAGACACATGATACATACACACCAGTCACATACTAGACACATGACACACCAGTCACACACTAGACACATACACACCAGTCACACACTAGACATATACACACCAGTCACACACTAGACACCTACAAACCAGTCACACACTAGACACACACACACCAGTCACACACTAGACACATGATACATACACACCAGTCACACACTAGACACACACACACCAGTCACACACTAGACACATGATACATACACACCAGTCACACACTAGACACATGATACATACACACCAGTCACACACTAGACACCTACACACCAGTCACACACTAGACACATGATACATACACACCAGTCACACACTAGACACCTACACACCAGTCACACACTAGACACATGATACATACACACCAGTCACACACTAGACACACACACACCAGTCACACACTAGACACATGATACATACACACCAGTCACACACTAGACACATGATACATACACACCAGTCACACACTAGACACATGACACACCAGTCACACACTAGACACATGATACATACACACCAGTCACACACTAGACACATGACACACCAGTCACATACTAGACATATACACACCAGTCACACACTAGACACCTACAAACCAGTCACACACTAGACACACACACACCAGTCACACACTAGACACATGATACATACACACCAGTCACACACTAGACACACACACACCAGTCACACACTAGACACATGATACATACACACCAGTCACACACTAGACACATGATACATACACACCAGTCACACACTAGACACACACACACCAGTCACACACTAGACACACACACACCAGTCACACACTAGACACATGATACATACACACCAGTCACACACTAGACACATGATACATACACACCAGTCACATACTAGACACATGACACACCAGTCAGTCACACACTAGACACATACACACCAGTCACACACTAGACATATACACACCAGTCACACACTAGACACCAGACACATACACACCAGACACACACTAGACACATACACACCAGTCACACACTAGACACATGATACATACACACCAGTCACACACTAGACACATGATACATACACACCAGTCACACACTAGACACATGATACATACACACCAGTCACACACTAGACACCTACACACCAGTCACACACCAGACAAATACACACCAGTCACACACTAGACACATGATACATACACACCAGTCACACACTAGACACCTACACACCAGTCACACACTAGACACATGATACATACACACCAGTCACACACTAGACACATACACACCAGTCACACACTAGACACATGATACATACACACCAGTCACACACTAGACACATACACACCAGTCACACACTAGACACATGATACATACACACCAGTCACACACTAGACACATGATACATACACACCAGTCACACACTAGACACATGATACATACACACCAGTCACACACTAGACACATGATACATACACACCAGTCACACACTAGACACATGATACATACACACCAGTCACACACTAGACACATACACACCAGTCACACACTAAACACCTACACACCAGTCACACACTAGACACATGATACATACACACCAGTCACACACTAGACACATACACACCAGTCACACACTAGACACATGATACATACACACCAGTCACACACTAGACACATACACACCAGTCACACACTAGACACATGATACATACACACCAGTCACACACTAGACACATGATACATACACACCAGTCACACACTAGACACATACACACCAGTCACACACTAGACACATGACACACCAGTCACACACTAGACACCTACACACCAGTGACACACTAGACACATGATACATACACACCAGTCACACACTAGACACATGATACATACACACCAGTCACATACTAGACACATGACACACCAGTCACACACTAGACACATGATACATACACACCAGTCACATACTAGACACATGACACACCAGTCACACACTAGACACATACACACCAGTCACACACTAGACATATACACACCAGTCACACACTAGACACCTACAAACCAGTCACACACTAGACACCAGACACATACACACCAGACACACACTAGACACATACACACCAGTCACACACTAGACACATGATACATACACACCAGTCACACACTAGACACATGATACATACACACCAGTCACACACTAGACACATACACACCAGTCACACACTAGACACTCACACACCAGTCACACACTAGACACATGATACATACACACCAGTCACACACTAGACACATACACACCAGTCACACACTAGACACCTACACACCAGTCACACACTAAACACATGATACATACACACCAGTCACACACTAGACACATACACACCAGTCACACACTAGACACATGATACATACACACCAGTCACACACTAGACACATACACACCAGTCACACACTAGACACATGATACATACACACCAGTCACACACTAGACACATACACACCAGTCACACACTAGACACATGATACATACACACCAGTCACACACTAGACACATACACACCAGTCACACACTAGAAACCTACACACCAGTCACACACTAAACACATGATACATACACACCAGTCACACACTAGACACATACACACCAGTCACACACTAGACACTCACACACCAGTCACACACTAGACACATGACACACACACACCAGTCACACACTAGACACCTACACACCAGTCACACACTAGACACCTACACACCAGTCACACACTAGACACCTACACACCAGTCACACACTAGACACCTACACACCAGTCACACACTAGACACATGATACATACACACCAGTCACACACTAGACACCTACACACCAGTCACACACTAGACACCTACACACCAGTCACACACTAGACACCTACACACCAGTCACACACTAGACACCTACACACCAGTCACACACTAGACACATGATACATACACACCAGTCACACACTAGACACATACACACCAGTCACACACTAGACACATGATACATACACACCAGTCACACACTAGACACATGACACACCAGTCACATACTAGACATATACACACCAGTCACACACTAGACACCTACAAACCAGTCACACACTAGACACACACACACCAGTCACACACTAGACACATGATACATACACACCAGTCACACACTAGACACACACACACCAGTCACACACTAGACACATACACACCAGTTACACACTAGACACACATACACCAGTCACACACTAGACACCAGACACATACACACCAGTCACACACTAGACACATGATACATACACACCAGTCACACACTAGACACCTAAACACCAGTCACACACTAGATACATGATACATACACACCAGTCACACACTAGACACCTACACACCAGTCACATACTAGACACATGATACATACACACCAGTCACACACTAGACACCTACACACCAGTCACACACTAGACACATGATACATACACACCAGTCACACACTAGACACCTACACACCAGTCACACACTAGACACATGATACATACACACCAGTCACACACTAGACACACACACACCAGTCACACACTAGACACATGATACATACACACCAGTCACACACTAGACACATGATACATACACACCAGTCACACACTAGACACATGACACACCAGTCACACACTAGACACATGATACATACACACCAGTCACACACTAGACACATGACACACCAGTCACACACTAGACACATACACACCAGTCACACACTAGACATATACACACCAGTCACACACTAGACACCTACAAACCAGTCACACACTAGACACACACACACCAGTCACACACTAGACACATGATACATACACACCAGTCACACACTAGACACACACACACCAGTCACACACTAGACACATGATACATACACACCAGTCACACACTAGACACATGATACATACACACCAGTCACACACTAGACACACACACACCAGTCACACACTAGACACACACACACCAGTCACACACTAGACACACACACACCAGTCACACACTAGACACATGATACATACACACCAGTCACACACTAGACACACACACACACCAGTCACACACTAGACACATGATACATACACACCAGTCACACACTAGACACATGATACATACACACCAGTCACACACTAGACACCTACACACCAGTCACACACTAGACACATGATACATACACACCAGTCACACACTAGACACACACACACCAGTCACACACTAGACACATGATACATACACACCAGTCACACACTAGACACATGATACATACACACCAGTCACACACTAGACACATGACACACCAGTCACACACTAGACACATGATACATACACACCAGTCACACACTAGACACATGACACACCAGTCACATACTAGACATATACACACCAGTCACACACTAGACACCTACAAACCAGTCACACACTAGACACACACACACCAGTCACACACTAGACACATGATACATACACACCAGTCACACACTAGACACACACACACCAGTCACACACTAGACACATGATACATACACACCAGTCACACACTAGACACATGATACATACACACCAGTCACACACTAGACACACACACACCAGTCACACACTAGACACCAGACACATACACACCAGTCACACACTAGACACATGATACATACACACCAGTCACACACTAGACACATGATACATACACACCAGTCACACACTAGACACATGATACATACACACCAGTCACACACTAGACACATGATACATACACACCAGTCACATACTAGACACATGACACACCAGTCACACACTAGACACATGATACATACACACCAGTCACATACTAGACACATGACACACCAGTCACACACTAGACACATACACACCAGTCACACACTAGACATATACACACCAGTCACACACTAGACACCAGACACATACACACCAGACACACACTAGACACATACACACCAGTCACACACTAGACACATGATACATACACACCAGTCACACACTAGACACATGATACATACACACCAGTCACACACTAGACACCTACACACCAGTCACACACCAGACAAATACACACCAGTCACACACTAGACACATGATACATACACACCAGTCACACACTAGACACCTACACACCAGTCACACACTAGACACATGATACATACACACCAGTCACACACTAGACACATACACACCAGTCACACACTAGACACATGATACATACACACCAGTCACACACTAGACACATACACACCAGTCACACACTAGACACATGATACATACACACCAGTCACACACTAGACACATGATACATACACACCAGTCACATACTAGACACCTACACACCAGTCACACACTAGACACATGATACATACACACCAGTCACATACTAGACACATGACACACCAGTCACACACTAGACACATACACACCAGTAACACACTAGACATATACACACCAGTCACACACTAGACACCTACAAACCAGACACACACTAGACACCAGACACATACACACCAGACACACACTAGACACATACACACCAGTCACACACTAGACACATGATACATACACACCAGTCACACACTAGACACATGATACATACACACCAGTCACACACTAGACACATACACACCAGTCACACACTAAACACCTACACACCAGTCACACACTAGACACATGATACATACACACCAGTCACACACTAGACACATACACACCAGTCACACACTAGACACATGATACATACACACCAGTCACACACTAGACACATGATACATACACACCAGTCACATACTAGACACATGACACACCAGTCACACACTAGACACATGATACATACACACCAGTCACATACTAGACACATGACACACCAGTCACACACTAGACACCTACACACCAGTCACACACTAGACACCAGACACATACACACCAGACACACACTAGACACATACACACCAGTCACACACTAGACACATGATACATACACACCAGTCACACACTAGACACATGATACATACACACCAGTCACACACTAGACACATACACACCAGTCACACACTAGACACTCACACACCAGTCACATACTAGACACATGATACATACACACCAGTCACACACTAGAAACCTACACACCAGTCACACACTAAACACATGATACATACACACCAGTCACACACCAGTCACACACTAGACACATACACACCAGTCACGCACTAGACACTCACACACCAGTCACACACTAGACACATGACACACACACACCAGTCACACACTAGACACCTACACACCAGTCACACACTAGACACCTACACACCAGTCACACACTAGACACCTACACACCAGTCACACACTAGACACATGATACATACACACCAGTCACACACTAGACACCTACACACCAGTCACACACTAGACACCTACACACCAGTCACACACTAGACACCTACACACCAGTCACACACTAGACACCTACACACCAGTCACACACTAGACACATGATACATACACACCAGTCACACACTAGACACATACACACCAGTCACACACTAGACACATGATACATACACACCAGTCACACACTAGACACCTACACACCAGTCACACACTAGACACCTACACACCAGTCACACACTAGACACATGACACACCAGTCACACACTAGACACATGATACATACACACCAGTCACACACCAGACACATACACACCAGTCACACACTAGACACATGATACATACACACCAGTCACACACTAGACACCTACACACCAGTCACACACTAGACACCTACACACCAGTCACACACTAGACACATGATACATACACACCAGTCACATACTAGACACATGACACACCAGTCACACACTAGACACATGATACATACACACCAGTCACATACTAGACACATGACACACCAGTCACACACTAGACACATACACACCAGTTACACACTAGACATATACACACCAGTCACACACTAGACACCTACAAACCAGTCACACACTAGACACCAGACACATACACACCAGACACACACTAGACACATACACACCAGTCACACACTAGACACATGATACATACACACCAGTCACACACTAGACACATGATACATACACACCAGTCACACACTAGACACATACACACCAGTCACACACTAGACACTCACACACCAGTCACACACTAGACACATGATACATACACACCAGTCACACACTAGAAACCTACACACCAGTCACACACTAAACACATGATACATACACACCAGTCACACACTAGACACATACACACCAGTCACACACTAGACACTCACACACCAGTCACACACTAGACACATGACACACACACACCAGTCACACACTAGACACCTACACACCAGTCACACACTAGTCACCTACACACCAGTCACACACTAGACACCTACACACCAGTCACACACTAGACACCTACACACCAGTCACACACTAGACACATGATACATACACACCAGTCACACACTAGACACCTACACACCAGTCACACACTAGACACCTACACACCAGTCACACACTAGACACCTACACACCAGTCACACACTAGACACCTACACACCAGTCACACACTAGACACCTACACACCAGTCACACACTAGACACCTACACACCAGTCACACACTAGACACCTACACACCAGTCACACACTAGACACATGATACACCAGTCACACACTAGACACATGATACACCAGTCACACACTAGACACATGATACATACACACCAGTCACACACTAGACACATACACACCAGTCACACACTAGACACATGATACATACACACCAGTCACACACTAGACACCTACACACCAGTCACACACTAGACACCTACACACCAGTCACACACTAGACACCTACACACCAGTCACACACTAGACACATGACACACCAGTCACACACTAGACACATGATACATACACACCAGTCACACACCAGACACATACACACCAGTCACACACTAGACACATGATACATACACAGCAGTCACACACTAGACACCTACACACCAGTCACACACAAGACACCTACACACCAGTCACACACTAGACACATGATACATACACACCAGTCACACACTAGACACATGATACATACACACCAGTCACACACTAGACACATACACACCAGTCACACACTAGACACATACACACCAGTCACACACTAGACACTCACACACCAGTCACACACTAGACACATGACACCTACACACCAGTCACATACTAGACACCTACACACCAGTCACACACTAGACACCTACACACCAGTCACACACTAGACACCTACACACCAGTCACACACTAGACACATGATACATACACACCAGTCACACACTAGACACCTACACACCAGTTACACACTAGACACCTACACACCAGTCACATACTAGACACCTACACACCAGTCACACACTAGACACATGACACACCAGTCACACACTAGACACATGATACATACACACCAGTCACACACTAGACACATGACACACCAGTCACACACTAGACACATACACACCAGTCACACACTAGACATATACACACCAGTCACACACTAGACACCTACAAACCAGTCACACACTAGACACACACACACCAGTCACACACTAGACACATGATACATACACACCAGTCACACACCAGACACATACACACCAGTCACACACTAGACACATGATACATACACACCAGTCACACACCAGACACATACACACCAGTCACACACTAGACACATGATACATACACACCAGTCACACACTAGACACCTACACACCAGTCACACACTAGACACCTACACACCAGTCACACACTAGACACATGATACATACACACCAGTCACACACTAGACACCTACACACCAGTCACACGATACATACACACCAGTCACACACTAGACACCTACACACCAGTCACACACTAAACACATGATACATACACACCAGTCACACACTAGACACATACACACCAGTCACACACTAGACACTCACACACCAGTCACACACTAGACACATGACACACACACACCAGTCACATACTAGACACCTACACACCAGTCACACACTAGACACCTACACACCAGTCACACACTAGACACCTACACACCAGTCACACACTAGACACATGATACATACACACCAGTCACACACTAGACACCTACACACCAGTCACACACTAGACACCTACACACCCGTCACACACTAGACACATACACACCAGTCACACACTAGACACATACACACCAGTCACACACTAGACACATGACACACCAGTCACACACTAGACACATGATACACCAGTCACACACTAGACACATGATACATACACACCAGTCACACACCAGACACATACACACCAGTCACACACTAGACACATGATACATACACACCAGTCACACACTGGACACCTACACACCAGTCACACACTAGACACATGATACATACACACCAGTCACACACTAGACACCTACACACCAGTCACACACTAGACACATGACACATACACAGCAGTCACACACTAGACACATACACACTACTCACACACTAGACACTCACACACCAGTCACACACTAGACACATGACACACACACACCAGTCACATACTAGACACCTACACACCAGTCACACACTAGACACCTACACACCAGTCACACACTAGACACCTACACACCAGTCACACACTAGACACCTACACACCAGTCACACACTAGACACCTACACACCAGTCACACACTAGACACATGATACATACACACCAGTCACACACTAGACACCTACACACCAGTCACACACTAGACACCTACACACCAGTCACACACTAGACACCTACACACCAGTCACACACTAGACACCTACACACCAGTCACACACTAGACACATGATACATACACACCAGTCACACACTAGACACATACACACCAGTCACAAACTAGACACATGATACATACACACCAGTCACACACTAGACACCTACACACCAGTCACACACTAGACACCTACACACCAGTCACACACTAGACACCAGACACACCAGTCACACACTAGACACATGATACATACACACCAGTCACACACTAGACACATACACACCAGTCACACACTAGACACATGACACATACACAGCAGTCACACACTAGACACATACACACTAGTCACACACTAGACACATGATACATACACACCAGTCACACACTAGACACCTACACACCAGTCACACACCAGACAAATACACACCAGTCACACACTAGACACATGATACATACACACCAGTCACACACTAGACACATACACACCAGTCACAAACTAGACACATGATACATACACACCAGTCACACACTAGACACCTACACACCAGTCACACACTAGACACCTACACACCAGTCACACACTAGACACCAGACACACCAGTCACACACTAGACACATGATACATACACACCAGTCACACACTAGATACATACACACCAGTCACACACTAGACACATGACACATACACACCAGTCACACGCTAGACACCTACACACCAGTCACACACTAGACACATGATACATACACACCAGTCACACACTAGACACATGATACATACACACCAGTCACACACTAGACACATGATACATACACACCAGTCACACACTAGACACCTACACACCAGTCACACACTAGACACATGATACATACACACCAGTCACACACTAGACACCTACACACCAGTCACACACTAGACACATGATACATACACACCAGTCACACACTAGACACCTACACACCAGTCACACACTAGACACCTACACACCAGTCACACACTAGACACCTACACACCAGTCACACACTAGACACCTACACACCAGTCACACACTAGACACCTACACACCAGTCACACACTAGACACCTACACACCAGTCACACACTAGACACATACACACCAGTCACACACTAGACACTCACACACCAGTCACACACTAGACACATGACACACACACACCAGTCACACACTAGACACATGATACATACACACCAGTCACACAGTAGACACATACACACCAGTCACACACTAGACACATGACACATACACACCAGTCACACACTAGACACCTACACACCAGTCACACACTAGACACATGATATATACACACCAGTCACACACTAGACACCTACACACCAGTCACACACTAGACACATGATACATACACACCAGTCACACACTAGACACATGATACATACACACCAGTCACACACTAGACACATACACACCAGTCACACACTAGACACATGATACATACACACCAGTCACACACTAGACACATGATACATACACACCAGTCACACACTAGACACCTACACACCAGTCACACACTAGACACATGATACATACACACCAGTCACACACTAGACACATGATACATACACACCAGTCACACACTAGACACATGACACATACACACCAGTCACACACTAGACACATACACACCAGTCACACACTAGACACATGACACACACACACACCAGTCACACACTAGACACATGATACATACACACCAGTCACACACTAGACACCTACACACCAGTCACACACTAGACACATACACACCAGTCACACACTAGACACATGACACACCAGTCACACACTAGACACATGATACACCAGTCACACACTAGACACATACACACCAGTCACACACTAGACACCTACACACCAGTAACACACTAGACACCTACACACCAGTCACACACTAGACACATGACACACACACACACCAGTCACACACTAGACACATGACACACCAGTCACACACTAGACACATGATACACCAGTCACACACCAGACACATACACACCAGTCACACACTAGACACATGATACATACACACCAGTCACACACTAGACACCTACACACCAGTCACACACTAGACACCTACACACCAGTCACACACTAGACACATGATACATACACACCAGTCACACACTAGACACCTACACACCAGTCACACGATACATACACACCAGTCACACACTAGACACCTACACACCAGTCACACACTAAACACATGATACATACACACCAGTCACACACTAGACACATACACACCAGTCACACACTAGACACTCACACACCAGTCACACACTAGACACATGACACACACACACCAGTCACACACTAGACACCTACACACCAGTCACACACTAGACACCTACACACCAGTCACACACTAGACACATGATACATACACACCAGTCACACACTAGACACCTACACACCAGTCACACACTAGACACCTACACACCAGTCACACACTAGACACATACACACCAGTCACACACTAGACACATACACACCAGTCACAAACTAGACACATGACACACCAGTCACACACAAGACACATGATACACCAGTCACACACTAGACACATGATACATACACACCAGTCACACACCAGACACATACACACCAGTCACACACTAGACACATGATACATACACACCAGTCACACACTAGACACCTACACACCAGTCACACACTAGACACATGATACATACACACCAGTCACACACTAGACACCTACACACCAGTCACACACTAGACACATGACACATACACAGCAGTCACACACTAGACACATACACACTAGTCACACACTAGACACTCACACACACACACCAGTCACATACTAGACACCTACACACCAGTCACACACTAGACACCTACACACCAGTCACACACTAGACACCTACACACCAGTCACACACTAGACACATGATACATACACACCAGTCACACACTAGACACCAGACACATACACACCAGACACACACTAGAAACATACACACCAGTCACACACTAGACACATGACACACCAGTCACATACTAGACATATACACACCAGTCACACACTAGACACATGATACATACACACCAGTCACACACTAGACACATGATACATACACACCAGTCACACACTAGACACATACACACCAGTCACACACTAAACACCTACACACCAGTCACACACTAGACACATGATACATACACACCAGTCACACACTAGACACATACACACCAGTCACACACTAGACACATGATACATACACACCAGTCACACACTAGACACATACACACCAGTCACACACTAGACACATGATACATACACACCAGTCACACACTAGACACATACACACCAGTCACACACTAGACACATACACACCAGTCACACACTAGACACATGACACACCAGTCACACACTAGACACCTACACACCAGTGACACACTAGACACATGATACATACACACCAGTCACATACTAGACACATGACACACCAGTCACACACTAGACACATGATACATACACACCAGTCACATACTAGACACATGACACACCAGTCACACACTAGACACATACACACCAGTCACACACTAGACACCTACAAACCAGTCACACACTAGACACCAGACACATACACACCAGACACACACTAGACACATACACACCAGTCACACACTAGACACATGATACATACACACCAGTCACACACTAGACACATGATACATACACACCAGTCACACACTAGACACATACACACCAGTCACACACTAGACACTCACACACCAGTCACACACTAGACACATGATACATACACACCAGTCACACACTAGAAACCTACACACCAGTCACACACTAAACACATGATACATACACACCAGTCACACACTAGACACATACACACCAGTCACACACTAGACACTCACACACCAGTCACACGACACACACACACCAGTCCCATACTAGACACCTACACACCAGTCACACACTAGACACCTACACACCAGTCACACACTAGACACATGATACATACACACCAGTCACACACTAGACACCTACACACCAGTCACACACTAGACACCTACACACCAGTCACACACTAGACACCTACACACCAGTCACACACTAGACACATGATACATACACACCAGTCACACACTAGACACATACACACCAGTCACACACTAGACACATGATACATACACACCAGTCACACACTAGACACCTACACACCAGTCACACACTAGACACCTACACACCAGTCACACACTAGACACATGACACACCAGTCACACACTAGAGACATGATACATACACACCAGTCACACACCAGACACATGATACATACACACCAGTCACACACTAGACACCTACACACCAGTCACACACTAGACACATACACACCAGTCACACACTAGACACATGATACATACACACCAGTCACACACTAGACACATGATACATACACACCAGTCACACACTAGACACATACACACCAGTCACACACTAGACACATACACACCAGTCACACACTAGACACATGACACACCAGTCACACACTAGACACATGATACACCAGTCACACACTAGACACATGATACATACACACCAGTCACACACCAGACACATACACACCAGTCACACACTAGACACATGATACATACACACCAGTCACACACTAGACACCTACACACCAGTCACACACTAGACACATGATACATACACACCAGTCACACACTAGACACCTACACACCAGTCACACACTAGACACATGACACATACACAGCAGTCACACACTAGACACATACACACTAGTCACACACTAGACACTCACACACCAGTCACACACTAGACACATGACACACACACACCAGTCACATACTAGACACCTACACACCAGTCACACACTAGACACCTACACACCAGTCACACACTAGACACCTACACACCAGTCACACACTAGACACCTACACACCAGTCACACACTAGACACCTACACACCAGTCACACACTAGACACCTACACACCAGTCACACACTAGACACCTACACACCAGTCACACACTAGACACATGATACATACACACCAGTCACACACTAGACACCTACACACCAGTCACACACTAGACACCTACACACCAGTCACATACTAGACACCTACACACCAGTCACACACTAGACACCTACACACCAGTCACACACTAGACACATGATACATACACACCAGTCACACACTAGACACCTACACACCAGTCACACACTAGACACCTACACACCAGTCACACACTAGACACATGACACACCAGTCACACACTAGACACATGACACACCAGTCACACACTAGACACATGATACATACACACCAGTCACACACTAGACACATGACACATACACACCAGTCACACACTAGACACATACACACCAGTCACACACTAGACACATGACACACACACACACCAGTCACACACTAGACACATGATACATACACACCAGTCACACACTAGACACCTACACACCAGTCACACACTAGACACATACACACCAGTCACACACTAGACACATGACACACCAGTCACACACTAGACACATGATACACCAGTCACACACTAGACACCTACACACCAGTCACACACTAGACACATACACACCAGTCACACACTAGACACCTACACACCAGTCTCACACTAGACACATACACACCAGTCACACACTAGACACATACACACCAGTCACACACTAGACACATGACACACCAGTCACACACTAGACACATGACACACCAGTCACACACTAGACACATGATACATACACACCAGTCACACACTAGACACATACACACCAGTCACACACTAGACACATGATACATACACACCAGTCACACACTAGACACCTACACACCAGTCACACACTAGACACCTACACACCAGTCACATACTAGACACCTACACACCAGTCACACACTAGACACATGATACATACACACCAGTCACACACTAGACACCTACACACCAGTCACAAACCAGTCACACACTAGACACATGATACATACACACCAGTCACACACTAGACACATACACACCAGTCACACACTAGACACATACACACCAGTCACACACTAGACACATGATACATACACACCAGTCACACACTAGACACCTACACACCAGTCACACACTAGACACCTACACACCAGTCACACACTAGACACCTACACACCAGTCACACACTAGACACCTACACACCAGTCACACACAAGACACCAGACACACCAGTCACACACTAGACACATGATACATACACACCAATCACACACTAGACACATACACACCAGTCACACACTAGACACATGACACATACACAGCAGTCACGCACTAGACACATACACACTAGTCACACACTAGACACATACACACTAGTCACACACTAGACACATGATACATACACACCAGTCACACAGTAGACACATGATACATACACACCAGTCACACACTAGACACATACACACCAGTCACACACTAGACACATGACACATACACACCAGTCACACACTAGACACATACACACCAGTCACACACTAGACACCTACACACCAGTCACACACTAGACACATGATATATACACACCTGTCACACACTAGACACCTACACACCAGTCACACACTAGAGACATGATACATACACACCAGTCACACACTAGACACATGATACATACACACCAGTCACACACTAGACACATGATACATACACACCAGTCACACACTAGACACATGATACATACACACCAGTCACACACTAGACACATACACACCAGTCACACACTAGACACATGATACATACACACCAGTCACACACTAGACACCTACACACCAGTCACACACTAGACACATGATACATACACACCAGTCACACACTAGACACATGCACACCAGTCACACACTAGACACATGACACATACACACCAGTCACACACTAGACACATGATACACCAGTCACACACTAGACACATGATACATACACACCAGTCACACACCAGACACATACACACCAGTCACACACTACACACATGATACATACACACCAGTCACACACTAGACACATGACACACCAGTCACACACTAGACACATGACACACCAGTCACACACTAGACACATGACACACCAGTCACACACTAGACACATGATACACCAGTCACACACCAGACACATACACACCAGTCACACACTAGACACATGATACATACACACCAGTCACACACTAGACACCTACACACCAGTCACACACTAGACACCTACACACCAGTCACACACTAGACACATGATACATACACACCAGTCACACACTAGACACCTACACACCAGTCACACGATACATACACACCAGTCACACACTAGACACCTACACACCAGTCACACACTAAACACATGATACATACACACCAGTCACACACTAGACACATACACACCAGTCACACACTAGACACTCACACACCAGTCACATACTAGACACATGACACACACACACCAGTCACATACTAGACACCTACACACCAGTCACACACTAGACACCTACACACCAGTCACACACTAGACACCTACACACCAGTCACACACTAGACACATGATACATACACACCAGTCACACACTAGACACCTACACACCAGTCACACACTAGACACCTACACACCAGTCACACACTAGACACATACACACCAGTCACACACTAGACACATACACACCAGTCACACACTAGACACATGACACACCAGTCACACACTAGACACATGATACACCAGTCACACACTAGACACATGATACATACACACCAGTCACACACCAGACACATACACACCAGTCACACACTAGACACATGATACATACACACCAGTCACACACTAGACACCTACACACCAGTCACACACTAGACACATGATACATACACACCAGTCACACACTAGACACCTACACACCAGTCACACACTAGACACATGACACATACACAGCAGTCACACACTAGACACATACACACTAGTCACACACTAGACACATGACACACACACACCAGTCACATACTAGACACCTACACACCAGTCACACACTAGACACCTACACACCAGTCACACACTAGACACCTACACACCAGTCACACACTAGACACCTACACACCAGTCACACACTAGACACATGATACATACACACCAGTCACACACTAGACACCTACACACCAGTCACACACTAGACACCTACACACCAGTCACACACTAGACACCTACACACCAGTCACACACTAGACACCTACACACCAGTCACACACTAGACACATGATACATACACACCAGTCACACACTAGACACATACACACCAGTCACAAACTAGACACATGATACATACACACCAGTCACACACTAGACACCTACACACCAGTCACACACTAGACACCTACACACCAGTCACACACTAGACACCTACACACCAGTCACACACTAGACACCAGACACACCAGTCACACACTAGACACATGATACATACACACCAGTCACACACTAGACACATACACACCAGTCACACACTAGACACATGATACATACACACCAGTCACACACTAGACACATGATACATACACACCAGTCACACACTAGACACATGATACATACACACCAGTCACACAGTAGACACATACACACCAGTCACACACTAGACACATGACACATACACACCAGTCACACACTAGACACATACACACCAGTCACACACTAGACACCTACACACCAGTCACACACTAGACACATGATATATACACACCAGTCACACACTAGACACCTACACACCAGTCACACACTAGACACATGATACATACACACCAGTCACACACTAGACACATGATACATACACACCAGTCACACACTAGACACATGATACATACACACCAGTCACACACTAGACACATGATACATACACACCAGTCACACACTAGACACATGATACATACACACCAGTCACACACTAGACACCTACACACCAGTCACACACTAGACACATGATACATACACACCAGTCACACACTAGACACATGATACATACACACCAGTCACACACTAGACACATGACACATACACACCAGTCACACACTAGACACATACACACCAGTCACACACTAGACACATGACACACACACACACCAGTCACACACTAGACACATGATACATACACACCAGTCACACACTAGACACCTACACACCAGTCACACACTAGACACCTACACACCAGTCACACACTAGACACATACACACCAGTCACACACTAGACACATGACACACCAGTCACACACTAGACACATGATACACCAGTCACACACTAGACACATGATACATACACACCAGTCACACACCAGACACATACACACCAGACACATACACACCAGTCACACACTAGACACATGATACATACACACCAGTCACACACTAGACACCTACACACCAGTCACACACTAGACACCTACACACCAGTCACACACTAGACACATGATACATACAAACCAGTCACACACTAGACACATACACACCAGTCACAAACTAGACACATGATACATACACACCAGTCACACACTAGACACCTACACACCAGTCACACACTAGACACCTACACACCAGTCACACACTAGACACCTACACAGCAGTCACACACTAGACACCAGACACACCAGTCACACACTAGACACATGATACATACACACCAGTCACACACTAGACACATACACACCAGTCACACACTAGACACATGATACATACACACCAGTCACACACTAGACACATGATACATACACACCAGTCACACACTAGACACATGATACATACACACCAGTCACACAGTAGACACATACACACCAGTCACACACTAGACACATGACACATACACACCAGTCACACACTAGACACATACACACCAGTCACACACTAGACACCTACACACCAGTCACACACTAGACACATGATATATACACACCAGTCACACACTAGACACCTACACACCAGTCACACACTAGACACATGATACATACACACCAGTCACACACTAGACACATGATACATACACACCAGTCACACACTAGACACATGATACATACACACCAGTCACACACTAGACACATGATACATACACACCAGTCACACACTAGACACATGATACATACACACCAGTCACACACTAGACACCTACACACCAGTCACACACTAGACACATGATACATACACACCAGTCACACACTAGACACATGATACATACACACCAGTCACACACTAGACACATGACACATACACACCAGTCACACACTAGACACATACACACCAGTCACAAACTAGACACATGACACACACACACCAGTCACACACTAGACACATGATACATACACACCAGTCACACACTAGACACCTACACACCAGTCACACACTAGACACCTACACACCAGTCACACACTAGACACATACACACCAGTCACACACTAGACACATGACACACCAGTCACACACTAGACACATGATACACCAGTCACACACTAGACACATGATACATACACACCAGTCACACACCAGACACATACACACCAGACACATACACACCAGTCACACACTAGACACATGATACATACACACCAGTCACACACTAGACACCTACACACCAGTCACACACTAGACACCTACACACCAGTCACACACTAGACACATGATACATACACACCAGTCACACACTAGACACATGACACACCAGTCACACACTAGACACATGACACACCAGTCACACACTAGACACATGACACACCAGTCACACACTAGACACATGATACACCAGTCACACACCAGACACATACACACCAGTCACACACTAGACACATGATACATACACACCAGTCACACACTAGACACCTACACACCAGTCACACACTAGACACCTACACACCAGTCACACACTAGACACATGATACATACACACCAGTCACACACTAGACACCTACACACCAGTCACACGATACATACACACCAGTCACACACTAGACACCTACACACCAGTCACACACTAAACACATGATACATACACACCAGTCACACACTAGACACATACACACCAGTCACACACTAGACACTCACACACCAGTCACACACTAGACACATGACACACACACACCAGTCACACACTAGACACCTACACACCAGTCACACACTAGACACCTACACACCAGTCACACATTAGACACATGATACATACACACCAGTCACACACTAGACACCTACACACCAGTCACACACTAGACACCTACACACCAGTCACACACTAGACACATACACACCAGTCACACACTAGACACATACACACCAGTCACACACTAGACACATGACACACCAGTCACACACTAGACACATGATACACCAGTCACACACTAGACACATGATACATACACACCAGTCACACACCAGACACATACACACCAGTCACACACTAGACACATGATACATACACACCAGTCACACACTAGACACCTACACACCAGTCACACACTAGACACATGATACATACACACCAGTCACACACTAGACACCTACACACCAGTCACACACTAGACACATGACACATACACAGCAGTCACACACTAGACAGATACACACTAGTCACACACTAGACACTCACACACCAGTCACACACTAGACACATGACACACACACACCAGTCACATACTAGACACCTACACACCAGTCACACACTAGACACCTACACACCAGTCACACACTAGACACCTACACACCAGTCACACACTAGACACCTACACACCAGTCACACACTAGACACCTACACACCAGTCACACACTAGACACCTACACACCAGTCACACACTAGACACCTACACACCAGTCACACACATGATACATACACACCAGTCACACACTAGACACCTACACACCAGTCACACACTAGACACCTACACACCAGTCACACACTAGACACCTACACACCAGTCACACACTAGACACCTACACACCAGTCACACACTAGACACATGATACATACACACCAGTCACACACTAGACACATACACACCAGTCACAAACTAGACACATGATACATACACACCAGTCACACACTAGACACCTACACACCAGTCACACACTAGACACCTACACACCAGTCACACACTAGACACCTACACACCAGTCACACACTAGACACCTACACACCAGTCACACACTAGACACCAGACACACCAGTCACACACTAGACACATGATACATACACACCAGTCACACACTAGACACATACACACCAGTCACACACTAGACACATGACACATACACAGCAGTCACACACTAGACACATACACACTAGTCACACACTAGACACATGATACATACACACCAGTCACACACTAGACACATGATACATACACACCAGTCACACAGTAGACACATACACACCAGTCACACACTAGACACATGACACACCAGTCACACACTAGACACATGATACATACACACCAGTCACACACTAGACACATGATACATACACACCAGTCACACACTAGACACATGATACATACACACCAGTCACACACTAGACACCTACACACCAGTCACACACTAGACACATGATACATACACACCAGTCACACACTAGACACATGATACATACACACCAGTCACACACTAGACACATGATACATACACACCAGTCACACACTAGACACATGACACATACACACCAGTCACACACTAGACACATACACACCAGTCACACACTAGACACATGACACACACACACACCAGTCACACACTAGACACATGATACATACACACCAGTCACACACTAGACACCTACACACCAGTCACACACTAGACACTTACACACCAGTCACACACTAGACACATACACACCAGTCACACACTAGACACATGACACACCAGTCACACACTAGACACATGATACACCAGTCACACACTAGACACATGATACATACACACCAGTCACACACCAGACACATACACACCAGTCACACACTAGACACATGATACATACACACCAGTCACACACTAGACACCTACACACCAGTCACACACTAGACACCTACACACCAGTCACACACTAGACACATGATACATACACACCAGTCACACACTAGACACCTACACACCAGTCACACACTAGACACATGATACATACACACCAGTCACACACTAGACACCTACACACCAGTCACACACTAGACACATGATACATACACACCAGTCACACACTAGACACCTACACACCAGTCACACACTAAACACATGATACATACACACCAGTCACACACTAGACACATACACACCAGTCACACACTAGACACTCACACACCAGTCACACACTAGACACATGACACACACACACCAGTCACATACTAGTCACCTACACACCAGTCACACACTAGACACCTACACACCAGTCACACACTAGACACCTACACAACAGTCACACACTAGACACATGATACATACACACCAGTCACACACTAGACACCTACACACCAGTCACACACTAGACACCTACACACCAGTCACACACTAGACACCTACACACCAGTCACACACTAGACACATGATACATACACACCAGTCACACACTAGACACATACATACCAGTCACACACTAGACACATGATACATACACACCAGTCACACACTAGACACATGACACATACACAGTAGTCACACACTAGACACATACACACCAGTCACACACTAGACACATGATACATACACACCAGTCACACACTAGACACATACACACCAGTCACACACTAGACACATGATACATACACACCAGTCACACACTAGACACATACACACCAGTCACACACTAGACACATGACACACCAGTCACACACTAGACACATGATACATACACACCAGTCACACACTAGACACATACACACCAGTCACACACTAGACACATGATACATACACACCAGTCACACACTAGACACCTACACACCAGTCACACACTAGACACCAGACACACCAGTCGCACACTAGACACATGACACCTACACACCAGTCACACACTAGACACCTACACACCAGTCACACACTAGACACCTACACACCAGTCACACACTAGACACCTACACACCAGTCACACACTAGACACATGATACATACACACCAGTCACACACTAGACACATACACACCAGTCACACACTAGACACCTACACACCAGTCACACACTAGACACATGACACACCAGTCACACACTAGGCACCTACACACCAGTCACACGCTAGACACCTACACACCAGTCACACACTAGACACATGATACATACACACCAGTCACACACTAGACACATACACACCAGTCACACACTAGACACATGATACATACACACCAGTCACACACTAGACACCTACAAACCAGTCACACTCTAGACACCAGACACACCAGTCACACACTAGACACATGGTACATACACACCAGTCACACACTAGACACATACAAACCAGTCACACGCTAGACACCTACACACCAGTCACACACTAGACACATGATACATACACACCAGTCACACACTAGACACATACACACCAGTCACACACTAGACACATGATACATACACAACAGTCACACACTAGACACCTACACACCAGTCACACACTAGACACCTACAAACCAGTCACACTCTAGGCACCAGACACACCAGTCACACACTAGACACATGATACATACACACCAGTCACACACTAGACACATACACACCAGTCTCACGCTAGACACCTACACACCAGTCACACACTAGACACATGATACATACACACCAGTCACACACTAGACACATACACACCAGTCACACACTAGACACATGATACATACACACCAGTCACACACTAGACACATGATACATACACACCAGTCACACACTAGACACCTACACACCAGTTACACACTAGACACATGACACATACACAGCAGTCACACACTAGACACATACACACTAGTCACACACTAGACACATGATACATACACACCAGTCACACACTAGACACATCATACATACACACCAGTCACACACTAGACACATACACACCAGTCACACACGAGACACATGACACACCAGTCACACACTAGACACCCACACACCAGTCACACACTAGACACCTACACACCAGTCACACACTAGACACCTACACACCAGTCACACACTAGACACCAGACACACCAGTCGCACACTAGACACATGATACATACACACCAGTCACACACTAGACACCTACACACCAGTCACACACTAGACACATGATACATACACACCAGTCACACACTAGACACCTACACACCAGTCACACACTAGACACCTACACACCAGTCACACACTAGACACATGACACACCAGTCACACACTAGGCACCTACACACCAGTCACACGCTAGACACCTACACACCAGTCACACACTAGACACATGATACATACACACCAGTCACACACTAGACACATACACACCAGTCACACACTAGACACCTACACACCAGTCACATACTAGACACCTACACACCAGTCACACACTAGATACATGATACATACACACCAGTCACACACTAGACACCTACACACCAGTCACACACTAGACACCTACACACCAGTCACACACTAGACACATGATACATACACACCAGTCACACACTAGACACATACACACCAGTCACACACTAGACACATGATACATACACACCAGTCACACACTAGACACCTACACACTAGTCACACACTAGACACCTACAAACCAGTCACACTCTAGACACCAGACACACCAGTCACACACTAGACACATGATACATACACACCAGTCACACACTAGACACATACACACCAGTCACACGCTAGACACCTACACACCAGTCACACACTAGACACATGATACATACACACCAGTCACACACTAGACACATACACACCAGTCACACACTAGACACATACACACCAGTCACACACTAGACACCTACACACCAGTCACACACTAGACACATGACACATACACAGCAGTCACACACTAGACACATGATACATACACACCAGTCACACACTAGACACATACACACCAGTCACACACTAGACACATACACACCAGTCACACACTAGACACATGATACATACACACCAGTCACACACTAGACACCTACACACCAGTCACACACTAGACACATGACACATACACAGCAGTCACACACTAGACACATACACACTAGTCACACACTAGACACATGATACATACACACCAGTCACACACTAGACACATGATACATACACACCAGTCACACACTAGACACATACACACCAGTCACACACGAGACACATGACACACCAGTCACACACTAGACACCCACACACCAGTCACACACTAGACACCAGACACACCAGTCGCATACTAGACACATGATACATACACACCAGTCACACACAAGACACCTACACACCAGTCACACACTAGACACATGATACATACACACCAGTCACACACTAGACACCTACACACCAGTCACACACTAGACACATGACACACCAGTCACACGCTAGGCACCTACACACCAGTCACACGCTAGACACCTACACACCAGTCACACACTAGACACATGATACATACACACCAGTCACACACTAGACACCTACACACCAGTCACATACTAGACACCTACACACCAGTCACACACTAGACACATGATACATACACAGCAGTCACACACTAGACACATACACACTAGTCACACACTAGACACATGATACATACACACCAGTCACACACTAGACTCATGACACATACACACCAGTCACACACTAGACACATGATACATACACACCAGTCACACACTAGACACATGATACATACACACCAGTCACACACTAGACACATGATACATACACACCAGTCACACACTAGACACATACACACCAGTCACACGCTAGACACCTACACACCAGTCACACGCTAGACACCTACACACCAGTCACACACTAGACACATACACACCAGTCACACACTAGACACATGACACATACACAGCAGTCACACATTAGACACATACACTCTAGTCACACACTAGACACATGATACATACACACCAGTCACAGTCACACACTAGACACATGACACATACACAGCAGTCACACACTAGACGCATACACACTAGTCACACACTAGACACATGATACATACACACCAGTCACACACTAGACACCTACACACCAGTCACACGCTAGACACCTACACACCAGTCACACGCTAGACACCTACACACCAGTCACACACTAGACACATACACACCAGTCACACACTAGACACATGACATACACAGCAGTCACACACTAGACACATACACACTAGTCACACACTAGACACATGATACATACACACCAGTCACACACTAGACTCATGACACATACACACCAGTCACACACTAGACACATGATACATACACACCAGTCACACACGAGACACATGACACACCAGTCACACACGAGACACATGACACACCAGTCACACACTAGACACCTACACACCAGTCACACACTAGACACCTACACACCAGTCACACAATAGACACCAGACACACCAGTCGCACACTAGACACATGATACATACACACCAGTCACACACTAGACACCTACACACCAGTCACACACTAGACACATGATACATACACACCAGTCACACACTAGACACCTACACACCAGTCACACACTAGACACATGACACACCAGTCACACACTAGGCACCTACACACCAGTCACACGCTAGACACCTACACACCAGTCACACATTAGACACATGATACATACACACCAGTCACACACTAGACACATACACACCAGTCACACACTAGACACCAGACACACCAGTCGCACACTAGACACATGATACATACACACCAGTTACACACTAGACACCTACACACCAGTCACACACTAGACACATGATACATACACACCAGTCACACACTAGACACCTACACACCAGTCACACACTAGACACCTACACACCAGTCACACACTAGACACATGACACACCAGTCACACACTAGGCACCTACACACCAGTCACACGCTAGACACCTACACACCAGTCACACACTAGACACATGACACATACACAGCAGTCACACACTAGACACATGATACATACACACCAGTCACACACTAGACACATACACACCAGTCACACACTAGACACATACACACCAGTCACACACTAGACACATGATACATACACACCAGTCACACACTAGACACCTACACACCAGTCACAAACTAGACACCTACACACCAGTCACACACTAGACACATGATACATACACACCAGTCACACACTAGACACCTACACACCAGTCACACACTAGACACCTACACACCAGTCACACAATAGACACCAGACACACCAGTCGCACACTAGACACATGATACATACACACCAGTCACACACTAGACACCTACACACCAGTCACACACTAGACACATGATACATACACACCAGTCACACACTAGACACCTACACACCAGTCACACACTAGACACATGACACACCAGTCACACACTAGGCACCTACACACCAGTCACACGCTAGACACCTACACACCAGTCACACACTAGACACATACACACCAGTCACACACTAGACACATGACATACACAGCAGTCACACACTAGACACATACACACTAGTCACACACTAGACACATGATACATACACACCAGTCACACACTAGACTCATGACACATACACACCAGTCACACACTAGACACATGATACATACACACCAGTCACACACTAGACACCTACACACCAGTCACATACTAGACACCTACACACCAGTCACACACTAGACACATGATACATACACAGCAGTCATACACTAGACACATACACACTAGTCACACACTAGACACATGATACATACACACCAGTCACACACTAGACTCATGACACATACACACCAGTCACACACTAGACACATGATACATACACACCAGTCACACACTAGACACATGATACATACACACCAGTCACACACTAGACACATGATACATACACAGCAGTCACACACTAGACACATACACACTAGTCACACACTAGACACATGATACATACACACCAGTCACACACTAGACTCATGACACATACACACCAGTCACACACTAGACACATGATACATACACACCAGTCACACACTAGACACATGATACATACACACCAGTCACACACTAGACACATGATACATACACACCAGTCACACACTAGACACCTACACACCAGTCACACACTAGACACATGATACATACACACCAGTCACACACTAGACACATACACACCAGTCACACACTAGACACATGATACATACACAGCAGTCACACACTAGACACATACACACTAGTCACACACTAGACACATGATACATACACACCAGTCACACACTAGACTCATGACACATACACACCAGTCACACACTAGACACATGATACATACACACCAGTCACACACTAGACACCTACACACCAGTCACACACTAGACACCTACAAACCAGTCACACACTAGACACCAGACACACCAGTCACACACTAGACACATGATACATACACACCAGTCACACACTAGACACATACACACCAGTCACACACTAGACACCTACACACCAGTCACATACTAGACACCTACACACCAGTCACACACTAGATACATGATACATACACACCAGTCACACACTAGACACCTACACACCAGTCACACACTAGACACCTACACACCAGTCACACACTAGACACATGATACATACACACCAGTCACACACTAGACACATACACACCAGTCACACACTAGACACATGATACATACACACCAGTCACACACTAGACACCTACACACTAGTCACACACTAGACACCTACAAACCAGTCACACTCTAGACACCAGACACACCAGTCACACACTAGACACATGATACATACACACCAGTCACACACTAGACACATACACACCAGTCACACGCTAGACACCTACACACCAGTCACACACTAGACACATGATACATACACACCAGTCACACACTAGACACATGATACATACACAGCAGTCACACACTAGACACATACACACAAGTCACACACTAGACACATGATACATACACACCAGTCACACACTAGACACATACACACCAGTCACACGCGAGACACCTACACACCAGTCACACACTAGACACATGATACATACACACCAGTCACACACTAGACACATACACACCAGTCACACACTAGACACATGATACATACACACCAGTCACACACTAGACACCTACACACCAGTCACACACTAGACACATGACACATACACAGCAGTCACACACTAGACACATACACACTAGTCACACACTAGACACATGATACATACACACCAGTCACACACTAGACACATGATACATACACACCAGTCACACACTAGACACATACACACCAGTCACACACGAGACACATGACACACCAGTCACACACTAGACACCCACACACCAGTCACACACTAGACACCTACACACCAGTCACACACTAGACACCTACACACCAGTCACACACTAGACACCAGACACACCAGTCGCACACTAGACACATGATACATACACACCAGTCACACACTAGACACCTACACACCAGTCACACACTAGACACATGATACATACACACCAGTCACACACTAGACACCTACACACCAGTCACACACTAGACACATGACACACCAGTCACACGCTAGGCACCTACACACCAGTCACACGCTAGACACCTACACACCAGTCACACACTAGACACATGATACATACACACCAGTCACACACTAGACACCTACACACCAGTCACATACTAGACACCTACACACCAGTCACACACTAGACACATGATACATACACAGCAGTCACACACTAGACACATACACACTAGTCACACACTAGACACATGATACATACACACCAGTCACACACTAGACTCATGACACATACACACCAGTCACACACTAGACACATGATACATACACACCAGTCACACACTAGACACATGATACATACACACCAGTCACACACTAGACACATGATACATACACACCAGTCACACACTAGACACATACACACCAGTCACACGCTAGACACCTACACACCAGTCACACGCTAGACACCTACACACCAGTCACACACTAGACACATACACACCAGTCACACACTAGACACATGACACATACACAGCAGTCACACATTAGACACATACACACTAGTCACACACTAGACACATGATACATACACACCAGTCACACACTAGACACATACACACCAGTCACACACTAGACACATGACACATACACAGCAGTCACACACTAGACGCATACACACTAGTCACACACTAGACACATGATACATACACACCAGTCACACACTAGACACATACACACCAGTCACACACTAGACACCTACACACCAGTCACACGCTAGACACCTACACACCAGTCACACGCTAGACACCTACACACCAGTCACACACTAGACACATACACACCAGTCACACACTAGACACATGACATACACACTAGTCACACACTAGACACATGATACATACACACCAGTCACACACTAGACTCAAGACACATACACACCAGTCACACACTAGACACATGATACATACACACCAGTCACACACGAGACACATGACACACCAGTCACACACGAGACACATGACACACCAGTCACACACTAGACACCTACACACCAGTCACACACTAGACACCTACACACCAGTCACACAATAGACACCAGACACACCAGTCGCACACTAGACACATGATACATACACACCAGTCACACACTAGACACCTACACACCAGTCACAAACTAGACACCTACACACCAGTCACACACTAGACACATGATACATACACACCAGTCACACACTAGACACCTACACACCAGTCACACACTAGACACATGACACACCAGTCACACACTAGGCACCTACACACCAGTCACACGCTAGACACCTACACACCAGTCACAAACTAGACACATGATACATACACACCAGTCACACACTAGACACATACACACCAGTCACACACTAGACACCTACACACCAGTCACATACTAGACACCTACACACCAGTCACACACTAGACACATGATACATACACACCAGTCACACACTAGACACATACACACCAGTCACACACTAGACACATGATACATACACACCAGTCACACACTAGACACCTACACACCAGTCACACACTAGACACCTACAAACCAGTCACACACTAGACACCTACAAACCAGTCACACACTAGACACCAGACACACCAGTCACACACTAGACACATGATACATACACACCAGTCACACACTAGACACATACACACCAGTCACACGCTAGACACCTACACACCAGTCACACACTAGACACATGATACATACACACCAGTTACACACTAGACACATACACACCAGTCACACACTAGACACATGACACATACACAGCAGTCACACACTAGACACATACACACTAGTCACACACTAGACACATGATACATACACACCAGTCACACACTAGACTCATGACACATACACACCAGTCACACATTAGACACATACACACCAGTCACACACTAGACACATGATACATACACACCAGTCACACACTAGACACATACACACCAGTCACACACTAGACACCTACACACCAGTCACATACTAGACACCTACACACCAGTCACACACTAGACACATGATACATACACACCAGTCACACACTAGACACATACACACCAGTCACACACTAGACACATGATACATACACACCAGTCACACACTAGACACCTACACACCAGTCACACACTAGACACCTACAAACCAGTCACACACTAGACACCTACAAACCAGTCACACACTAGACACCAGACACACCAGTCACACACTAGACACATGATACATACACACCAGTCACACACTAGACACATACACACCAGTCACACGCTAGACACCTACACACCAGTCACACACTAGACACATGATACATACACACCAGTTACACACTAGACACATACACACCAGTCACACACTAGACACATGACACATACACACCAGTCACACACTAGACTCATGACACATACACACCAGTCACACACTAGACACATACACACCAGTCACACACTAGACACATGATACATACACACCAGTCACACACTAGACACATGATACATACACACCAGTCACACACTAGACACATACACACCAGTCACACACTAGACACCTACACACCAGTCACACACTAGACACATGATACATACACACCAGTCACACACTAGACACATACACACTAGTCACACACTAGACACATGATACATACACACCAGTCACACACTAGACTCATGACACATACACACCAGTTACACACTAGACACATACACACCAGTCACACACTAGACACATGATACATACACACCAGTCACACACTAGACACATGATACATACACACCAGTCACACACTAGACACATACACACCAGTCACACACTAGACACCTACACACCAGTCACACGCTAGACACATACACACCAGTCACACGCTAGACACATGACACATACACAGCAGTCACACATTAGACACATACACACGAGTCACACACTAGACACATGATACATACACACCAGTCACACACTAGACACATACACACCAGTCACACACTAGACACATGACACATACACAGCAGTCACACACTAGACACATACACACTAGTCACACACTAGACACATGATACATACACACCAGTCACACACTAGACTCATGACACATACACACCAGTCACACACTAGACACATACACACCAGTCACACACTAGACACATGATACATACACACCAGTCACACACTAGACACATACACACCAGTCACACACTAGACACATGATACATACACACCAGTCACACACTAGACACCTACACACCAGTCACACACTAGACACCTACACACCAGTCACACACTAGACACATGACACACCAGTCACACACTAGGCACCTACACACCAGTCACACGCTAGACACCTACACACCAGTCACACACTAGACACATGATACATACACACCAGTCACACACTAGACACATACACACCAGTCACACACTAGACACCTACACACCAGTCACATACTAGACACCTACACACCAGTCACACACTAGACACATGATACATACACACCAGTCACACACTAGACACCTACACACCAGTCACACACTAGACACATGATACATACACACCAGTCACACACTAGACACCTACACACCAGTCACACACTAGACACCTACAAACCAGTCACACACTAGACACCTACAAACCAGTCACACACTAGACACCAGACACACCAGTCACACACTAGACACATGATACATACACACCAGTCACACGCTAGACACATGATACATACACACCAGTCACACACTAGACACATACACACCAGTCACACGCTAGACACCTACACACCAGTCACACACTAGACACATGATACATACACACCAGTTACACACTAGACACATACACACCAGTCACACACTAGACACATGACACATACACAGCAGTCACACACTAGACACATACACACTAGTCACACACTAGACACATGATACATACACACCAGTCACACACTAGACTCATGACACATACACACCAGTCACACACTAGACACATACACACCAGTCACACACTAGACACATGATACATACACACCAGTCAAACACTAGACACATACACACCAGTCACACGCTAGACACATACACACCAGTCACACACTAGACACATGACACATACACAGCAGTCACACATTAGACACATACACACTAGTCACACACTAGACACATGATACATACACACCAGTCACACACTAGACACATACACACCAGTCACACACTAGACACATGACACATACACAGCAGTCACACACTAGACACATACACACTAGTCACACACTAGACACATGATACATACACACCAGTCACACACTAGACTCATGACACATACACACCAGTCACACACTAGACACATACACACCAGTCACACACTAGACACATGATACATACACACCAGTCACACACTAGACACATGATACATACACACCAGTCACACACTAGACACATACACACCAGTCACACACTAGACACCTACACACCAGTCACACGCTAGACACCTACACACCAGTCACACACTAGACACATACACACCAGTCACACACTAGACACATGACACATACACAGCAGTCACACATTAGACACATACACACTAGTCACACACTAGACACATGATACATACACACCAGTCACACACTAGACACATACACACCAGTCACACACTAGACACATGACACATACACAGCAGTCACACACTAGACACATACACACTAGTCACACACTAGACACATGATACATACACACCAGTCACACACTAGACACATGATACATACACACCAGTCACACACTAGACACATACACACCAGTCACACGCTAGACACTTACACACCAGTCACACACTAGACACATACACACCAGTCACACACTAGACACATACACACCAGTCACACACTAGACACATGATACATACACACCAGTCACATACACACCAGTCACACACTAGACACATGATACATACACACCAGTCAGACAATAGACACATGACACATACACAGCAGTCACACACTAGACACATACACACTAGTCACACACTAGACACATGATACATACACACCAGTCACACACTAGACTCATGACACATACACACCAGTCACACACTAGACACATACACACCAGTCACACACTAGACACATGATACATACACACCAGTCACACACTAGACACATACACACCAGTCACACACTAGACACATGATACATACACACCAGTCACACACTAGACACCTACACACCAGTCACACACTAGACACCTACACACCAGTCACACACTAGACACATGACACACCAGTCACACACTAGGCACCTACACACCAGTCACACGCTAGACACCTACACACCAGTCACACACTAGACACATGATACATACACACCAGTCAAACACTAGACACATACACACCAGTCACACACTAGACACCTACACACCAGTCACATACTAGACACCTACACACCAGTCACACACTAGACACATGATACATACACACCAGTCACACACTAGACACCTACACACCAGTCACACACTAGACACATGATACATACACACCAGTCACACACTAGACACCTACACACCAGTCACACACTAGACACCTACAAACCAGTCACACACTAGACACCAGACACACCAGTCACACACTAGACACATGATACATACACACCAGTCACACACTAGACACATACACACCAGTCACACGCTAGACACCTACACACCAGTCACACACTAGACACATGATACATACACACCAGTTACACACTAGACACATACACACCAGTCACACACTAGACACATGACACATACACAGCAGTCACACACTAGACACATACACACTAGTCACACACTAGACACATGATACATACACACCAGTCACACACTAGACTCATGACACATACACACCAGTCACACACTAGACACATACACACCAGTCACACACTAGACACATGATACATACACACCAGTCACACACTAGACACATACACACCAGTCACACGCTAGACACATACACACCAGTCACACACTAGACACATGACACATACACAGCAGTCACACATTAGACACATACACACTAGTCACACACTAGACACATGATACATACACACCAGTCACACACTAGACACATACACACCAGTCACACACTAGACACATGACACATACACAGCAGTCACACACTAGACACATACACACTAGTCACACACTAGACACATGATACATACACACCAGTCACACACTAGACTCATGACACATACACACCAGTCACACACTAGACACATACACACCAGTCACACACTAGACACATGATACATACACACCAGTCACACACTAGACACATGATACATACACACCAGTCACACACTAGACACCTACACACCAGTCACACACTAGACACCTACACACCAGTCACACGCTAGACACCTACACACCAGTCACACGACACATACACAGCAGTCACACACTAGACACATACACACTAGTCACACACTAGACACATGATACATACACACCAGTCACACACTAGACACATACACACCAGTCACACGCTAGACACCTACACACCAGTCACACACTGGACACATGATACATACACACCAGTCACACACTAGACACATACACACCAGTCACACACTAGACACATGATACATACACACCAGTCACACACTAGACACCTACACACCAGTCACACACTAGACACATGACACATACACAGCAGTCACACACTAGACACATACACACTAGTCACACACTAGACACATGATACATACACACCAGTCACACACTAGACACATGATACATACACACCAGTCACACACGAGACACATGACACACCAGTCACACACGAGACACATGACACACCAGTCACACACTAGACACCTACACACCAGTCACACACTAGACACCTACACACCAGTCACACACTAGACACCCACACACCAGTCACACACTAGACACCTACACACCAGTCACACACTAGACACCTACACACCAGTCACACACTAGACACCAGACACACCAGTCGCACACTAGACACATGATACATACACACCAGTCACACACTAGACACCTACACACCAGTCACACACTAGACACATGATACATACACACCAGTCACACACTAGACACCTACACACCAGTCACACACTAGACACATGACACACCAGTCACACGCTAGGCACCTACACACCAGTCACACGCTAGACACCTACACACCAGTCACACACTAGACACATGATACATACACACCAGTCACACACTAGACACCTACACACCAGTCACATACTAGACACCTACACACCAGTCACACACTAGACACATGATACATACACAGCAGTCACACACTAGACACATACACACTAGTCACACACTAGACACATGATACATACACACCAGTCACACACTAGACTCATGACACATACACACCAGTCACACACTAGACACATGATACATACACACCAGTCACACACTAGACACATGATACATACACACCAGTCACACACTAGACACATGATACATACACACCAGTCACACACTAGACACATACACACCAGTCACACGCTAGACACCTACACACCAGTCACACACTAGACACATGACACATACACAGCAGTCACACATTAGACACATACACACTAGTCACACACTAGACACATGATACATACACACCAGTCACACACTAGACGCATACACACTAGTCACACACTAGACACATGATACATACACACCAGTCACACACTAGACACATACACACCAGTCACACACTAGACACCTACACACCAGTCACACGCTAGACACCTACACACCAGTCACACGCTAGACACCTACACACCAGTCACACACTAGACACATACACACCAGTCACACACTAGACACATGACATACACAGCAGTCACACACTAGACACATACACACTAATCACACACTAGACACATGATACATACACACCAGTCACACACTAGACTCATGACACATACACACCAGTCACACACTAGACACATGATACATACACACCAGTCACACACGAGACACATGACACACCAGTCACACACGAGACACATGACACACCAGTCACACACTAGACACCTACACACCAGTCACACACTAGACACCTACACACCAGTCACACACTAGACACCAGACACACCAGTCGCACACTAGACACATGATACATACACACCAGTCACACACTAGACACCTACACACCAGTCACA